>NC_079905.1:5645878-6245878 GCF_024868665.1 Triplophysa rosa | reverse complement strand
AATTTTATTTTTATGATTTTTTTTAGTAAGCACTAAATATAGTTTTAAAAGATGCGGAGAAACTTTTTTTAACTAGTGCCAAATTAAACTTCCACATTCCACAGTGGCCTGTATATATCCGGCAGAAAATGTAGTTTCAAAGTGCTCTAGTTCTTCTAGTTAGACGTGGATTGCCATCCTTGATTTGATGCTTGATTGATCGCCTGTCATGTGGCCGCCTTTGATCTATTCATTCCTGATAAACATCAGTAAATCATTCACCATGGAAACACGCATGCGCCGTGTGGCCGCAGCCACTCAAAGGACAACTTTTGCACCCGTCGTGCGGGAAAATAGAGAAGGAAAGAGAGAAGTTTTCGGCAGGGCTATAAAGTACTTTTTCGTCATTCAGATAGAGAGGGAGAGAAAGGGGACAAGGGATTGCTGGGGCGTGTCGAGAGCACAAACTGTAGCAAAGAGAACATCTCTTCCCTGATAGATGTCACCGAGGAAGGC
This sequence comes from Triplophysa rosa, assembly GCF_024868665.1. Taxonomy (NCBI): domain Eukaryota; kingdom Metazoa; phylum Chordata; class Actinopteri; order Cypriniformes; family Nemacheilidae; genus Triplophysa; species Triplophysa rosa. The sequence continues at coordinate 6,245,383 of NC_079905.1, read as the reverse complement.
CTCTGCTAAGACATGTATCTGTGTTGTTTGATGTTAAGAGAGAATTGATTTCTTTTTATTAATGGAAGTGAAGAGGCTTTGATTTGTGATCAACACTGTTTGGATTTTTTTAATGGCGTTACTGCACAAAAAAACAAACACTTTTGTAATAAGGGAGTTATACTTTATCCTACACTTTTTCCTCTTCCTTTTTTCCCTTCGTTCCTTTTTTTCTTTTAATCTCTGTGACTAACAGGTCCATTCTTTTCCGAATGAAGGCTCTCTTTCAAGTTCAAGCATCAGGAGAGTTTGACTAAATACCGATCTTTAGAATTGGGCCCAGATATTTGAATGATGAGAGAAAACGGGCATTCCAGACACACTGTTGTAACCAAGGTCGATTTTCCAGTTTTCACACCAAAAAGGCTAGCAAGAATAGTCTTTAGTTCAGCTTTGTTTTATTTTCATGTATTATTTATTTATATGTACGATTACTTTTCCGTTAAATGTGTGGAGTTGTATTTTTGGAGATTATTTTGTCTTTTAAACTTCCATGGAGTGACTGACATGAGGAGTTCGAAAGCTCACAGAGGTGAGATGGCGCTTGGTAATCTGACCTGGCAGCTCCTCCACAAAAACAAGTCATCAGCCCCCTCCACCTCAGCTGAATATTGATTTAATTTTCTCTATTCTGACAGGCATGTTCATCATTTGCTTTAATGGTCATTCAAACGTTGGCAAGCACGTTGTTTCCGTTCTCCTGCAGCCTGACACTTTTCTATCTCTATCAAAACAAAAGTGCTCTTTGCACACATCACAAGAATTTTTTTTAAGAAAAGCCTAATGCAATGATGTGATTCTCCCTTTTTTTAAAAAAAAAATGAATATTCCTACTTTTAATTAAAATAAAATCATACCTTTGAGAACTGATTAAAAAAAATAATTTGCGCTTTATATGAGTGTGTGCAAACAACACTTTCGACCTCGGCTTCAACGCTCCTCTCCGTTATGCTCCACCTCTTTTTAACGGACGAGTTTGCCTCGATTTGGTTGTCATCATTGCCATTGTTTGCTAAGAGTGATTTACATGCATTGGCGGTGAGCTCGGCCCATCGGTTCGGGACGTTTTGGTGCAGTGGGATCGGAGTGTCCCTCTCTCTATGTTGGGCTGCTGCAGTCATTTGTATTTATTTGCTGGCTTTTCTCTGAAACAGACACGGGCCTCCCACGTAGAGCACAGACTGTGTCTGTGAGCTTGAGCTCTAGCACGGAGTAGAAGAGCCAGGGGAGGACTCAGCGATGAATACGGTATCTCTCCGTTGCTCCAGGTTTCATTTGGTTTTATGTTTTCACAACCTCCCACGCATATAGAGACACGCTCGGTTTGCGACCATTCAACGCAACCCCGTCCCTTGAATAGCTGGGGCATGTGCGAGTTGCGTTACGATCATTTGCTTTCGTTTTATTTATTCTTTTCAGTTTTCAATATGAGATATTAAATAATCATGTTTTTACTCTTTGCTAAAATGAAGTATGGGGCTTTATTTTTTATTTCAGATTCACATTTGAGGATAGAGTCAGATTGGAAAAACACACACACAATTACACTCGACAGTAGAAAAATAAAGGGAGGAACCAGCACGGGGAGTCATTAAAATGTGTTGTGTCCTCGGCACCAGAGGCTTCTTAATTATCAGACATAAAGGTAAAGGTTTCTCTGCTGGCTTCATTAGGGAGGAACCCTAATTATCTGAGCTCCTGATGGATTTGTGACAGGCTCCAACGATTAAAGCTGACAAATTCAGCGAAGTGTCAGGTCTGCAGCTGCCTTGATGTAATCAAGTTGATATTATACAGTCCCTTTAGCCTGTAGTGCTGAATTAACTCAATTTTCTGGTGCAGGTGACAAATGGACTTTGCTACCTGACTAATCACGTCACCGTGGCAATGCTGCCTAATGACCTCAGTAATCCAGGCTCTTAACCGCACCGCTGGGCCCAGAAAGCATTTGAGGCAGCCAATCAGAACAACCCTGCGTCAGCCAATCAGATCTGTCGCTCGGCAAACACACCATCGTTCCGTCTCCATGTTGATGGACATACCACTGTTCTGTGTCATTGGTCGCACCAGAGTTCGAGCTCTCAGTGTACCGACTCTCTGCGCTCCTTCTGACAATAAACGCGCCAGCACGCTCTTGAATTCTGAAAATGCTTGAGCAGTGTTGAGAACCTTGCTTTGCTTAAGTCTCTCAGCGCTGCGTTACATGCAGAGTGAGCCTGTGTGTGAGCTTTGCATTTATAGTTTGTGTGCAGTGATGTAGTTAATTTATGATTTATATATATTTTGTAGCACGGGTCAATTTCTTGTTAAAGATGTAGAGGTTTTGTTGCACACATGTACATTCTTTGTAATCATTTGTGCACCTGCTGAGAAATGTGAAATATTTAGATTCATCAGTTGTCCAGTTGGGACATGAACTATTTTGAATAGTTGTTTGTCAGTTTGGGATGAATTAATAGAGATGGGAGGAGACCGTCACCATTTGCTGTGTATATACAAAACAAATTATGGACATAAATCACGACACATGCATATGAAAGCTGGATACATTTAGGTTTTGTATTTTAGGTTTGTCTGTGCCTTTAATACTTTTAGCAGTCAAAATAAACTTTCACTCTTGTTGAAAGACAATAACAGCAACATGCAAATGCAGCACGACGGCAACGCTCACCTTGCGCTGCCTTTACTGGAGGGTAGTCTCATCCACTTTCATGTCATTAACAGGTGACATTGACCCATTTAGTCAATATTCATGTTGAGACCCACCACTTACAACTAATAGTTTAATTTGCATTTGGGGATCAAGCCAGTGGCCTATAGGAAATCAAAGAGTATCCAGTTATTCTGAATCCTGGCCTCGCTGTTCCCCTTGTCCAAGAACGTGGAGGTTGAGTTTGAGTAATGAAGATCGATGACAGGTTTTATGGGAAGAGTGGATCAAAATGAAAATATGTTGGGACTTCGCACGAGCCAAGTGTGTGACGTTGCACGGCCCAGAGCCCTCTATGGTAAACACCGCTCTGTGGTTTAATGAGCTTACGCACGTTTAAGAGATATCTTGTTTTTACAAGTTTTGTTAAGTCTAAGAATACTTCCAGACTTATTTTATTACATGTCTGAATGTCCGTGTGTAAAGCAGCGAGTGTGGTTGCTGATATTTTCTTTAAGCCTCAGCTGAAAAACGAGTGCACGCAAGACCGAAAAGAGGCTAGCGTTTGGATTAGAGGTACTGTAGCATTATGGGAACTCAAAAGTATCTAAAGGGCCAGCTGTGTTTTTTCTGACTCTCTCTCTCGCCGTCTTGTTCTGTCTTTCTCGTCCTGCCTGTTTTGATCCCCCTTGTTTCATTTCTCAGCTAATTTAGTCCACAGTGAGTCAGAAAGATGAGAAGGAGGGGGGGGGAGACAAAAGAGAGAAAAGCTAGAGTCATGACCTAGCAACGGGAGTCTCCAAGCTTGAGGAGTACACAGAGGTCAACTCGTACCCAGGGGAGCTCACGTCTGCCTCCTCTCTTTCTTGCCCTACACTCATCTGTTGCTGCTTTCCTTTGCTTTTTTCCTGGTTCTGAGGAAGGATGGGGTGTTTCAGGCTCGCCGGAGCTTTCTCATCCCAGTATGGCGTTTTCCTCACGGTGCGTCTTATATATCCTCATCAGATAAAACACAAACGGCACAGGCAACAGATCCGCGCCAGTGTTTATAATGGGCCAGCAGGAGATTGAGCTTTGATGTTTGTGCTGTAGGATCTGAGGAGCATGTGGCGTCGTGAACAGGATGATGCTTTGCGAGCGTTTATGGCATTGTTTGGTGCACTGATTAGTGGCGCGTATTTATTTATTTATTTTGCATTTCAATTAGCCTAACTTTAAATGACAGATATTATTTTATCTGAGATTTCAGGGTGTATTAGAGATGCCAAGCCTCACGATCATGTGTTCATATTTAGCAACATTAATTTTGACAGATGGGCATGAGACGAACGGAAGCTCTTTGATGATGTTAAGTAAACAAGCATGAAGCTCAAACTCAGGGAAGGCACGTCCTGGGACTCGCCACTCCTCCTCCCCTCAACCGCTGTATTCTCTCAGAATATCCTGCCTGCACAAAAGACGAATGATGAAAGACAGAAAAAAGCACTTTGTTGTTTTGTCCGTCAGCCCCCTCGTCTTATTTCCTTAAATGTCGTAAGGCGCATTGAGGTGTGTAATCTCTTTCCTGTTAGCAAATTAAATCTCCCTCATCTAACATTGATCAGTCAAATTGACCATTTTAAAAAGCATCCAAGTGGTGACGTATTTTGCTGGGAAATTTAACCTACACGTGTCTTAAAATGATTTTGCATTTCAAACTGCCTTAATAAAAATTGTATTTTATATCTTCAGCTCGTTTCCCACAGGATGGACCATGGCAACCTGACTTCAGAAAATAGGAAGGGGTTAGTGAGGATGCGGTGATGGACAGAGATGCACAATGCGAGAATAAAGCAGGAAGTGCGAAAAAAATGAAAGGGAGAGAAAGAAAGGAGTGGTGCTCAGAAAGGTATTAGAGCTGACAGATGAACGGGAGTGGGGAGAAATTCTCCCGCAGCAGCTGGGACTGCAGTCATTACCCTGACAGGTGTCAATTAAGAATTACTGCCTGCCTCAGTCCTCTGCGCAGCCCAGCTGTCTGCGCAGCAGAGAAATAACACTTTACCCTTGTCATTTTGTTAGTTCGTAGCTATAGCCTCCGAAAATGAGTTGCCCCAACACTAATCGATAACCAGTGTATTAGCAATTATTTTGCACATTGATTTACGAGGGCCAACGACTTCTTCTGTGCTGTTATTAGCCCTTGATTAGATCTGCCCGCACACGTGAACGCGCGCGCGCACGCACGCACACACATTCATAGCATGCTGCCCTGTTGCCAGGTGGATATATGTTTCCTCCGAGGCCCCGAGGTCTAGAACAATCTTAGTGCACAGTCTTAGTGGCCCTGTTGGGCCCTCCATCACCCGTGGCCATTGCAGAGACAGGCCCCTCTTAGGTCCTCTCTCACTCACACACAAACACGTACCACACCTCTGTGGGGGTTTGAAATACAGCCCCATTTCAGGCCGGCCGTGGTTGAACGCTGATAGGGTGTGAGTGTGTGTATGTGAGAGGCTTGTAAAAGGTGAGAGTATTAGCGAGGTGTCGTGGTCTGTTTCAGCTAAATGAATGGGCCTCTGGTGTAGAAAGTGGTCCTGGTTACCGAGAGTTATGGCTGACCAGATAGGAGGCTTCTGGGTAATGTCTGCGTAAGGGAACACCAAACCTTCGCTACATTTATTTTCAGGCCTGCGGTTATTTAATACTCAACTTTTGTCAAGAGGTTTGTACGCGTCTTAATACCACCGCAACAAGTGTGACGGCACAAGATTGAATACGCATTGAGTTCAGCTGTGAAGTATTTCCGGACGTATTTGTTGTGAAAGAATAGTTCCCGCAACAGCAAAAATTCTGTCATCATTTGCTCACTCTCATGAAGTGCCAAACCTGTATGACTTTCTTTTTTCCATGGAATACAAAGGGAGAAATTTTGAGGAAATCGAAGTTTTCCGTGATCCTCTTTTTCTTTCTTCATGGAATTACAATAATAGATGACTAAACGATTTAAGCTTCAAATCGGCAAAATGAGTGTACATTTCAGTCTGTTCCCCACACAAAGCTGCTGTATTGCTTTGCATGTTTTTGGAGTATAATAATGAGATTTATGGACCTTTTTATGCCATTTTGCTTTTTAAATCATTAACTGTTCCTATTCGTTGTAGTTGCATGCTACAACGAATGTCGTTGTAACAGCATCCAGCGCAATTTTTAGAATTTCTCCCTTTGTGCCCCACAGAGGTGCACATGATGGTGAGTGAATGATTTCATTTTTGGGTGAACTGTCTCTTTAAAAACTGTGCAGTCGCACTGCAGTCATATTTTGCCGTTTGGGAACTGGGTTATTGCGTCACCTGTGTAAACAAACCTTGCGTTTGAGCTGGGGTCAAGTGACTACAACAAACTCCCTACTGAAATCGCCTCCCACCCGTACATGCTGGCGGATCATGTACTTTATGTTTGAGAGGAAGCCGTGTTTGCTCGAGTGTGACCTTTGACCTAGTGCTACTAAAATAAGAACCAAATCCCTGAGTTCCCCTGATGTGGGGACGTAAGGGCAGAGGTACCTATCGCTTCACTCTTGATCAGAGGCGTTGCGACTCTTCTCTATGAGCACTAAGCCACTGGACACACAAAGAGTGGATAAAGATAAGCCTCCAGCTTGTGTTGACACTCTCATTGAGCCCCATAATGCACTGCTCCGCATCGCTCTCATGAAGACCCGGCTTCTTATTTTTACGAGCCGCCTTTGAACAGTCGCACAAAATGGCTTGCTTTTCGGTGTTTTTACCCTGACACTTTCATTGCTCGTTTTTTTGTAAAGTGTTTAAGACCACATTTGCAGTCCATCACCCCTAAAGCTAGGTAAAGAGCGCGGTGTCACTCCGTTCCTCTGCTGAGGGTCACTTTTATTAGCGTCATTGATAAAAGCCCGCCTGCACACATAGACAGTGGCTGGTAGGTCTTCAAAGTGGCTGTATATTTTTTTTGTTCGGTTGGTGAAGTGTTTTATTTAACCGTTAGGGAGGTGGAAAGTAATGAATATCATTTTTCTTTTTTTTTGGTTCCTAGTTTTATGGTGCTGATAAGGCATCTGGGGGACTTATACAGCAAAGCGCTATCATTTCTTTTTCAGATGGACAGCAGGCGGGTCAACCCGTTGTTTTATTTTCTCTTTCTCTGTCTTGCTGTATATCATCACTGTATATACCTTCCAGCCTTTGACTTGTATATTTAATATTGCTTTAAAATAGTTTCCTAAAATACCAGTTCCTGACATTTTATATTAGTTTTAAAATAATTAATGTGACCGTAAAATAGTGCCTATTTAAAAAAAAAATTAAATCCATGTCATACTGAAATTTTTTTGATAATACATAAAATATGGTTTACTATTTATTTGTTACAACTACTTTTTGTCTCAAGTGTTTCAAGCCAAGAAAATAAATTTTAACACATTAAAACACTTTTTCCCTTCAATAATCATGTAACTTAATGACAATTGAGTTTTTGGAATTTACATACTGCACTTTGCCAGACCTTTTGACTATAAGAGTAGTCGTCATATTTCTATAATATTTTCCAACATCTGTTTTTTATTTCATTCGCATACAGAAGCCCTGAGGGATGTGAACTGTATTAGAATCCTCATATCCGTTAATAGACGAGTGAACATGTCGTGACTTGTCTCCCAGACTCAACTTTATAGGTATTTATAGTGATTTGGGCGCAATCACATTCAAATGCCACATGTTCGGAGAGGCCTAAAGCTTGTTTGGAGACAGACTCGCCCAGACAGTGTCAATCAAAGCACTAAGCCTTGCTCTGAATCTTCTGTCTGAGAACTCAGTGGGGGGGGTGTCCCCTTCAGATCTTCCTCGCCTCCCCTTCCCTTGCTGTTTTTGCCGTTCTCTGCTGGCCACCACTTTCGTGAAGCCATATGCTTCCTCGTAAGACTTCCACGCAGACACCCGTAAACGCACACAAATGTGTGGCACACATGAGGATCAGCTATTAACTTGTCCAGCTGACTGAAAGCCATACGGTTGGTGGAACTTTAACCAAGAAACGCATCATTGATCATTGACCTGTTCTGCTCGGCCCCAAAGTCTGTGAGCTTGGTAACGAAGACGTAGAAAGATGAACAGATGTGCGGTAAGGGCTAAGTCAGGTGACTCCAAAAGAGGAACACAAATATTTACTCTTCCATCAGATCTAAGAACCCCTTCAAAGCAAATTATCAAGTTAAAGTGATAGTTCATCCAAAAATGAAAAATTCTGTCAGTATTTTAACATGTATGGCTCTTAAAAGAATATATTTTAAAGAATGCTGGTAACCGAACAATGGTGGTACCCATTCACTTCTATTATATAATAAATAAAGACACAAAACCAATGCAAGTCGATGCGTACCACCATTGTTCCGTTACCAACATTCTTTAAAATATCTTCTTTTGTGTTCTGCAGATGAAAGAAAGTCATACAGGTTTGAAATGACAAGAGGGTGAGTAAATAATGACAGAATTTTTTGGGTGACATATTAGATCTTAGAGCAGATCCAAACTCTTTAATGTTATGACATGTCTGTCAACATGCAAGTTCAATGTCTCAGTTATGCCCAAACCGGTTCTAGACCAAAACATAAACATGTACATTTTGTCATAAAAAAATCACATTTTGCAAAAACATGGAATGTGCCAGTGAATTCTTCATTTAGCAACAATAGAAAATATCCAGTTTTAGTGTTCAGCATTGAAGTATGTGTGTGTTGCTGCGGTTTTGTGCGTGTACACGTGTGTATCCATTCCTCTACCCCACCGTCTCCATGTTAAATTGGTTATGGCAGTGCAATCCAGCCCTACTTAGAAGCGTCAGAGCAGCCGCTGCGTGACGAGACTCAGCGAGGACGTGTCATAAATACTCAGGTGTCGTTTCTTTCATGTAAATATACCTCTGTTTCAAGTATTGTCCGTCAATACTGCACATGGGGTGAGATATCTAGCTGCCGCGGGAAGTGTGCACATGAGAAAACTGCAACTGCTCGTATTAGGCCTAGTTTGTCAAGGAGTTTTTTGTTTTTTGCACATTCAACACTTTGTGGCATGTTTTTCCACTCCACTTGTTTCTCATGGGCTGTTGCACCAAAAGTCACAAATTTGGTTTTGAATTACGACTTTTTGGCCCTGTTTCTGATCCCAGAATTAAAGTAAAAAATGTGCTCACAAGCCATTTTTCCTTTGTGGCACATTTGTGAATTAAATAATTCTCTGAAAAAAAAATTGAAGACTTTGAAGGGATTTGAATGGCTTATGAATAGTGGTTTTACTTGACATTTAGTTCGAGGGGAGGAGTTAAAAAATAAGTGTCGGTTGCGAATAAAAGTCATTATAGCTTAGTTTTATTGTTACAGATAGGAAATTAGGAGAGAGGTTTGAACTATAAACGTTAGAGAGCATTCGACATAGCACATAAAACTGTCCCTCAATGTTATGTCCCCTTTGAGTTACTGTACGTTGAAATCATTTTTTGCTATTCGTTTGTGAAGGAATCATAGCTTCTTTGTAGTGAACATTAAACACATTTCGAGCAATTTGCACTCAAAATGGCGTTGTTTTCGTGTTTCGGGTTGGGAGATGTGAATAGGCTCTCAGGCAGGGTGTTAGGACACTCTTTTGGGACAGACAGTGGAGGATGAACAGAAGGGGGAGGGTCTACCACTGTCCTAAACTCATCACTCATTGGTTAATGATACTCTCCTCTCGTTTAGCCACACCATTCTCTCATTCCCTCCTTCTCCGAACCCATCACAAATCAAACTCGGGGTCATCCACAGTTCACGACCCCCAGGTGGTCAGTAAAGCGCTACCACGCCTTCCAGGGGCTGTTTGACAGTGTACGACTTTTTGCATGCGTTTTATCCTAAAATGTTGTCCGTGTGCAGATTTTTGTACAAGTTTATCAGCGTCGCTCTGTTTTTCGTCTCACCGCCTGTTTGCATGGTGTCAGTCTCGCAGAGTTTGCTCACGCCAGGTTTTTTTTGAGCCCGGTGGCAGATTTATTGCCTCTGCGCTGTTATTGTGGTGGAAGACCTGAAATGTGTCTGTCTGTTCCTGTCACTAAAATATGTCAGTTGTTTTTTTAAAAGGTGTGTTGATTTTAACTTACTGGCTGTACAAAGTTCAGGAGTCACAGATGTCCGTGTTTAGTTGTTTGTGATAGGCGGACTGAATATGCATATATATATCTTTATCAAAGTTTCATGAGTGCTCTTCATTTTTTTGTTTTTATATTTTAACTAATTTGATCATGTCCTTAGTTTTCAATGAGAAGTGTAACTATTTATGTGTAAATCACACAAACTGTCATCAAACTTACAACTGCTAAATGAATGAATGTATCTCTCTCTCTTTTCTCACACTAAATTCAGGTCACAGCTGTAAAGACAATGTGGCTGATTTGAGTATTTCTGTAGTAGCCTACTTCCTATGATCTCTGGTTTTAATTCAGCGAGGACATGAATAGACATTTACGTTTGATGTTTTTACAAGAACGTGCATCGTTCCACGAGGATGGCGCAGTTTGGCGGTTATTTAAGAGCGTTATTGTGTGTATGTTTTCTCTCTCAGGTGAAAAGAAAGCCCTGAGCTGTAGAATTAAAGCCTTTTACCCATAATCCATCTGACCTGCATTTGCTGTTCCCTCACCGCAAACCTTAAATCAATCTACAAATTCAGCTGCATGTCTCTGCTCATAAAAGGCTCTCCTCTCTCATTCAAAAAAAAGAGGAGGAGAAAAGAAATGAAAGAAAAAAGAAAAAGCCGTGTAGGAAAGCAGGGACCTTATATAAAGGGCATGGTCTGCGTCCATGCCAGAAAAGCCTGATTTCCTTTAGCAGTGTGGCCATACATCAGAGGCCCTCCCAGCTGGGCTGTCACACTCTGACAGAATGACATGTGTCATTTATCAAAGAGGCCAGAGCTTGGGAAAACTCATATGACAAAGCCTGGGAGAGTTCATTCCCCCTTATCCACCATACACACACACACACATATATAATCCATCTCTCTCATTCTCTCACACACAGCTCCCTCCCACCTTTTCGCTGCTCGCCTGTTGCCAAAAAATGGGCCTGTAATATTTCTGTCAACTACACACCAACTTGCTGTTCTTTTCCGCCCTATCTCCCTCTTAACTTTTTATTGTACTATTTAAGGAGCTGTAGTTAGCTGCAGTAATGGCACATCGAAATAATTCATGAATTAAAGAATTCAAAGCGATAAAACCATGTAGAGATAAAGATCTCTGATTTAGCATAAGCTTTGCTCTGTTCTGATCTGATCCATTCATCAGCATTTTTAACAAACTAAGTCTACATGCTCCAGCTGAGAGAGAAGGAAGGCAGGAAAGAGGTCAAATATAGTTCACACTGCTGTGTACTACTCGACAGGGCACATTCACTCCATCACTCAAAATGTGCTTTCTGTCTCCTACACTGAGGGCCGGTAGTTGATGAATTCCACAGACTTCTGAACACTGGGTTTCTGAGCTCTGCGCCTGACCTCCGACCCCCTCATACAAGCTCTGAATATGTGGTGTGTAATGATCCTCGCGCTGTAAACATTTAATGACGCAAAGAGTATCATGGGACTCTCCACTCTGCACGTTCCCCCACCCGAAGGGAACGTCCCGTTTTGTTGTTGAACGACCGCCTGAAATATGAATATTTGTTGAATCTGAGTGCAGAATCTTTGTTTCCTAGAAAAGTTTTGCTAAATTGTCGGTACAAAGTCAATATTAAATTAAAAACAAGCAAATGTTAATATTTATATCTACATAAATCTTTCTGAAGTATTAAACAGTACAAAGTAACTTCAATGAAAGACACCAAATTCATATACATGATCTTGCCAAGATTGGCATTTTGACAAAATTTTGATAGAAATCCGGGCTGTCACACGTTTAATCGAGATTGTTTACATAATATATGTCTGTGTACTGTGCATATTAATTTTGTATTTATATACACATACATGTATACATATTAAGGAAATATTTATGTGTTTATTTATATTTACCAATAATTTAAATTATATATAAATGTATATTCATTTGTATATATTTTTTTTTAAATATATGCGTGTATGTTTTTATAGATACATTTACATTTATTCATTTGGTAGACGCTTTTATCCAAAGCGACTTACAAGTAGGAGAGCATATAAACATTTTGTCAACACGCTAAACAGATACAAAATTAATATGCACAGTACACAGACATATATTATGTAAACACAAACTTTATTATTCTGGGTGTGATTGATGTTATGTTTTATTCTCTGGCCATCAAAAAAGTAATTTGACATGAACCTGATTTAGGTCTAAAAAGAAAAAACTGGCATTTCCAATCAGTATTAATGTGTTATATAAAAAATAGTGGTAGAAACGGTTTAGTAATTTTGTGTAATGTTTGTTTAATTCTTTGTTTTTTGTTCTATTGCTTGTTATTTTTTTCTCTAGAAATAAAAGTAGATGGCCTCTTGGCATTGTATGGTATTAGTATTAGTATTAGTATTAGTGACTGATATTAAGAATCACAAAATTTTACTTGCGTTGATTTTATTGAATGTTAAAATCTAGTTCAAGTGTGACTTTTCATTCAAAACATTCTTTAATAAAACAAATAAAACCTAAACGGCAAAAAGGTGCTTTTTTTGCTTTGTTGTTTACAGGTTGTTTTGTAGCTTTGATAACATGAATCAAAGTTTGAATGATAAGAACACACTAGGAAAAAATATTTTATATGTTGCACATCTTGCAACATCTTGCCTACAGGAGAAATCCTCTCTCAGCTGGTTGCTGATCTTTATTTCTTTAATTCTTCCCCCCACATTCCCCTCCCTCTCTTTTTCTTTTCTCTCTCACTTGCTCATTGTCCCTCCCTCTCTCTCTCTCTCTCTCTCTCACTCGCTCGCTCACTCCCTTTCCCTCTCTCAGTGGCAGAGCAGGCCTTTTCATTTGTCTTCATAAGCCTAATTTATTTTTGCAGCCAGATGTGGCCTGACAGGCATCAGTCAGTGGGGCTGCTGCCCCCCCCATCATTCTCAGGTCAGCAAAGCAGTCACGTCTCTCCATTTGACTGAGTCCCCCATCAACATTACACAAGATGGATGTGTCTTTAAAGGCCAGATTGATTGTGGATATCGGAGTTATGGCATCATTTATCATGGTGAATATTATTTAGGTGCAAGGAAAGAACAAGAGAGAAGATGTGGGGGACGGCGTATTGTTAGAGGGCAATTGCAAGGCTGTGAAAGTTTAATTGTGTGTGTGCAGGAGAGAGAGAGGTCGTTTGTTTCTGGAAGGTTTTGCGAGTTTTGCTATGCTTTCGCTTCTACCCTGGAATATCATGAATTGAGGGATGAGCTTTGCACTTTTTCTCTCTCTCTCTCTCTCTCTCTCTCTCTCTCTCTCTGTCTCTCTCTCTCTGTCTGTGTCTCTGATGTGTTGTTATTGATTGTGTGTGATGTGGGCCTCTGTGTGATTTAGTGCTCCTCTCCGGACCCTCCATACACTCTGCTCCCCTCTCAGCACACTTTCACGCCCGGCACAGAGGCACCTGGAAAAAAGAAAGAGGCTGCTGCTCTTTGTGTGGCTGCGTCCAGGGTCACAGGAATGTGTCTGTTCGGGACTCTTACCAGCGAATTTATCATTTTCTGTCCTTCAGCCTCTGTTTTTCAATGTGTCCAAGCGGAGGTGAGGTTTTTTTTTGATAAAGCAACATCTCAACACAGAAGTAGAGTAAAAAGTAGAGTCTTGAGGAGGGTGAGATGTTCTATAAGACACATAACTTTATTATTATGACCTTGTAGTTTGCACATGTGCTTTGATGCTGAGCCTTGGTGACGTGGATGACCATGGTTTAGATCTAGCTTGCAACATTGCTTAATCATTCATTATTAAAATGATCAAAACGTTAAAAAAAGTTTTTATGTTACTATTATAAGCATGTCGTTTTAGTATTTATAATTATTTATTCCAAACCATTTTACTACATTGGGTGTTATAATTATTGACCCCATTGACTACCATAGTAGGAAAAATTACTTTTTTTTTCTGTTTTGAAGAATGTAAGACAGCAAACCGTTCTGGGGCATTTTTTGACTACCGATGTAATTTTTCCCTACTATGGTAGTCAATGGGGTCCAAGATCTGTTTGGTTACAAGCGTTGCTCCAAATATCTTTCTCTATGTTCAACCAAACAAAGAAATGTATACAGGTTTGGAACAACTAGAGAGTGAATAATTTTTGGGTGAACTATCCTTTTAATTCTGGCAAGGCTGTTGTATTATGTATCTGACAACCTGTCCTAGTTTGTGTTTCAACACACAATAAATGCAGTGACAACATTACCCTCCCTAGCTGATGTCATCAAGCAGAACCCAACAGTTGCCCCTGAGCATATCAAGGTTAAACACCTCTCAACACCAACAGTCCCCTCTCAGACAGAGGCGTGAATCGAACAGATGACATCAGACACTTTATTTTGTAGTAGTTTTTGCAGACCAGATGCACACAGAGGGTAGACAGTAGAGAGACAAGCAGAGGCCTCTGTTTTATGGGACGACGTGTAGGGTTATTTATGACGCCCCAGTGTGGAGATGCTCTTTGGAGCGCAACCTGACACCCAGTTGTAACGGTCTGGTCTTCGGGGAGCTGCTAAAGTTTACAGCTGACCCCATCCCCTCCCCAAACCTTTACCGTCATCACAGATCATATTAAACAGGAAGTAAGGTATGATGTTTTTAATTCAGCGCTCCTACAGCATTACAGAATGTTGAAAGGATATGTGCAAGTGAAGGGGGGTCTGCCCTCATTTGACTGTATCCTTTAGGATTCCACAGTTTCAGCTTATGAATAAACAAATAAATGGATCTCCACCGCATGCCTGCTGCCCATATTTGTCTTTTGCATATGCAGGGCTTCCCGGTCAGGGAAGGGTCAGGATCTGGGACTGTGTGTGTTAGCTGAGGGGTGGGATGACGGCACTGGCACGTTTGATTGATGGTTAATTGTGCAACCAGACTCAGCTAGACTGAACTGGTGAGGTCACGGCCCAGAAGAGGAGGTGCTTTTTGTCCTCCTGCTCTCTTGTTTTTTCCTGTCGCTCTCAGTGACATGCACATCTCTGCCATTCTCTCTTTCGTTTTATTACTTACCTGCACCTTTCTTTAGATTTACTTTCTTTTCTTAGGTCACACACATTTGCTTCTTTCTTTCTTTCTTTCTTTCTTTCTTTCTTTCTTTCTTTCTTTCTTTCTTTCTTTCTTTCTTTCTTTCTTTCTTTCTTTCTTTCTTTCTTTCTTTCTTTCTTTCTTTCTTTCTTTCTTTCTTTCTTTCTTTCTTTCTTTCTTTCTTTGTTGTCTCGCTTCATTGAATTCTTCCTGTAGATTTTTTCGTGACTTATTTTCTGTTGTCGCATGTTGGTTGTGGCCATTCGTCACAAGCGTCCTCTTTCAAGAAACTTTTCGACAAAGCGCTCTCATCGCAATCACTTTTGTTATGCTTTAGACCTTAATCTACGATCTGCTATCAAGCCCTGTTTGTACTTTGCCGCATTCATATTTATCCTTCAGCGTTTGGAACTTATCACACTGAGCTATTGCGGGACGCTCTCGCTGCGCTCGCGGCCCACTTCGTAGCTGTTTTTCCTCAGATTCACTCCAGATTACATCACTAACAGCCCACCTCTCCCCAAACAGCTGCTTTTCAGTCAGAGATGTGATGGGAAGTCTTTGGCTCCTGATAAATACAACAACAAACACGGGTATCACATTCCTGCTAATAAAATAAAAATAATAATAAATAGTGCCACAAAATATTGTTAAATTTCACTAGCCAGATTCAAGACCACATCCAAAATAAGACGGAATGTGGCACTAAGCCATGTCACCCACTTAAAGTGTGTGTTTTTAATGTGTTTGGTGTTGACGTGCGAGGCCTTTGAGAAGTAAAGTTTTGTTTTGCATCCAAAGCAGACAGGTGTGGGGGGGAGTATGATGAAGACAACGTCATGTCGATGACGGTTGCCTGGCGTTAGTGCTGCAGGCTCTACTGTTTTTCATCGCTTCTCATTCAGAACCGTCTGATTTATGGTAATTATCCATCTTTTAGGATCATCTATCAACTGGTAGTTGCTAGGCAATGGAAGCAGCTGCTGTGTGTGTGTTTGGTGCGTTTTTTTGTCAGGTACTCGGCTCAGGTGATGGCCTAGTGGAAAGACTGTGTTCTGGGATTTCAAGAGACAAAAAAACAATTCCTTTCCTCATCCTCGTTCTCCAGCTCTCCGATTTCTTCGTATTTCCCTCCACATGGGGGTTCTCTGTCTGTTTTGACATTGTTGTGTCTCTTAGCTCAGAGCTGGATGGTGTGTTATCTGTATCTCGGTCAGGGAAGGCATAGATGACGCTGTGGAAGCGTGTTTGGGCTCCGGGTTTACCTCGGGATTAAGAAGCGCCGCGATTGACTGAACGAGCACTTTTTCACCCCGCCACCCAACAGCTGAAACAGCGGTTCCCCCGTAAAGGGCCAGATGGGAAAGAGACTGCAGTGCTTAGGATATATAATGGCCATTGTCTCACGGCTGGGCTGCTCCTCTATGGCAACGGCGAAAGGTGATTTATTGACTGCGCCTGACGACATGACGGCCCGCCAACCGCTTCGACCAAACCTGGATGGAGCGAGCGTGCGATAGAGAGAAAATAGCGTAAAGAAAAAGAAAAATAATGCAATGCTGGAGCTAGCTGTGGGAGATAGAAGATAAACAAACAGTATGAAATATTTGTGTTTATTTTACAACCGAGGAGATTATTAAAGACAGCTGCGGGGATGGCTTGAAAAGGACTTATTGAAGTCTGTATCGATCGCAACGCACATTCTCTTTACCTCTCGTCAGACACCAGGATACAACAGAACTGTTTTCTGAACTGTTGATTCCTATCGCAGCTCTCAATATGTCCTGCTTATCAAAACCATGACGAAGCATGACAATAAATTGGCAATAAACGTCTGTTTACAAACATGTATTTAATTGACCTTAAAATGTAATTAATTTCCAAGCCATTCAAATATTTGATTTGATATCTTCAGCGCATTGCGACTAATGGGCGAGCATTTCAGATGCGTGCCGCACGCAAACACTCTATCAACAACGCTAATTACAAGAAGGTAATTATTTGTGGAAGTATTCAGGTGAAGATTGAGGCACCTTCAATTACTCAGCAATCACGAGTGCTGTTTAATTAGCTAACATGCACTCGTTTAGCCTTTCCTTGTTTACCCGGCTCGCTGTGATTCGCCGTGTGGAAGCTCTCGCAATAACAACATGCTGCACAGCTGCTTCAGTCAGCCTGGAAACACTTTATTGCTTTACTTCCTGACAAATGTCCAGTAATACAGGCTCTTTTGTTTCGACTGAAGATTTTTCATTTGATTCGCATATTTTGTAGTTTAGAAATGGGTGGTTGACAGGAATGCTTGTGGGAAGTTGACTTTTTGTGTGGTGTGTCATGCTAGACTCCATCTAGAACTATTTTGAACAGCATTTTGTCAATATTATGCATACTTGGTTTGTGACCTTATAGTAATTGAGAAGCATGCCGTATTTGTACCTTTAAAATCTTTTACACTACACACTGAATTAGTGACAAAAAGATTATTTTTTTATCATATTATAATATTAATATTTAAGTTTTTAGTATAAAATTGCATAAGAGAGATTTATCTTCATTATTTTCTTTGTATATATTTTTGCTCTCACCGTAGGGCAAATTTACAACGTATTTATAAACTACCCATTTATATATCTGTGTGTGTGTGTGTGTATTTGTGTGTCTGTGTGAATATATATTTTTTCTTTCTTTTTTCTTATTTTTTTTCCATCTACTGTTTAAATCCATGCTATATTTAGACAGCTAAGCGACAATTGCAACGCAGTTATGCTTCCGCTCCTTAAAATACATCCAACCTCACCATACTCTTTGAAAGTGGATTATCTAAGTAAAGTAAATTGCTGTTAATAATCCGTTAATTGAGCCCGTTCATTATTCAGCAAGCATTTCGATACCGTGTTCTGCAGTCTTGGGGGACGATGGGAGACGAACGTCTTGTTGTGGTTTCACACGGGCACGAGACCTACATTTACTGGCTGCTCTAGATGAGGACGTAACGACGGGTAAAGGAGACAGACGCCGTCTCTCTCCTCCGGTGTTGCTGTCACCTCTGCTTTGCTCTTCCCTCCCTATTGTTTGAAGCTAATGTAAAACGCACTGTCTATATGACCCATTTTAGCAGCCCATTAGCATAATTTGGCTGTCGCATGGCCACCGAGTTAATGTACTTGCAAATGACAGGGAAAGTGTGTTATACGACCTTAGGGTTTTTAAAAATTAAATGACAAAGTAGGCCGCACTTTGCATAAGTATGGACTTGACATTGGAGTGTGTGTGTGTTTTTGAGTGAGTGATATTGCAGTGTGTTAGTGTAAGGTGAGATAAAAGCATTGACACTAGTGCATTTTCGTTCTTTCATCTACTTGGTCATTACTGATTTTTAACGTTTTTGAAAGAGATACAGCAAGCATTCGTCAAATTTGGTTATATGATATTTTATATGGCTTATGAACCTGGGGAAAGATGCACATAAATACGCCCGATATATTATTATATTTATATTCTTTTAAAATATAAGAAATGAATTTTTCTGTTTAATTAATCACCAGGGAGTCTCTAATTCAGGGATGAATCTAATTCATGATTGATAACTTGAGTTTTTATTATAAGTCCGCATTATATCATTCACTGTCCAATAACTATTTGTTCTTCTCTCCGACTGTCTTTTTGATGTAAATCTCTAGATTTTATGCAGCGGTCCTAGTTACACACCTCCATCTATACTCGTCCGGAAGTATCTAAAGCGAAAAGATGAATTTGGAGTGAAGAATGGAATGCCACACCAGTTCTTTAGGGGCCTGGAGCTATTCTGCCATATGGTGGCCTATTCCACACGGAGGATGGTGGGGAGGGGAAGCTGGGCCAGCTTTTTACAAGAGATGCTTAAAGAGGCAAAGCAGATATTAATTCAGAGAGTCTACTCCAGAGTGTCCGCAGGAGCACCCATCACTGTCAGCGGATACGGCGAGGTGGGCAGGGTCCGTGTAAAACGCCCGTCTGCACTTCAAAGCCTTCTTTTGTTTAGTCTGTAATAAAGTTAGATGTGTCTCGCAGAGAAAGGGATGAAAAAAGCCTGGAGACGGAGCACAAAGAAAGTCCTCAGAGAGGACGATTGTGTGCGAGATGGTGAAAAATGTGACTTTCTCTTCTCGTAGGTTCACATTGGGCCAGAGAGAGAGAGCGAGGGAGAGGGGTCAGATTTACAAGCCGAACCCCCCTTACAAATCTGTCCATCTCCGCAGTGGCCTCATTACTTTGAACAGCAGCCATCAATCAGTGTGCGTCCACAGAATGGAAACGGCGATCATTATTCGGCGCTCAAAATAAATACGATGACACAAGAAAGCGTAAAAAGAAAAACGTTACAAACAGGTTATGAGAAAAACTCACCCGGGAAACAGTCACACATCGCTATACCTACACAACATGTTTGTTCCAAAATCTTGCGAGCTTCCTACAGAAACAGCTTTGTAGGTGCAATTCTGGTTTGGTGGCTGTTCCTTAAAGGTGGGCAACTTAATTATCGTGGCTCTCCTTCCGAAACATCAGATGTCCAAATTCACTGTTTTTCAGGAAATCAAAAAACACCTTACTTTTTAAACGATGTGTCATTGGTGTTTTATTGGCTAGATATTTACAAAACCCAGTGACTACCAAAGGATGGCTAATAATAAAAGTGGCAAAAAAATACAAATCACGAAATATGGAGATATTGACATTTCAGAAGGACAGCAGCCTTATGCTGCCTTTAAAGTTACCTTGTCATGTTCTAGCCAAATTCCAAATCTTTATTAAATGTATCCTTAATTTAAAAAAAAATGTGTAAACATTTTCGTTTGTAAAAGTGTTTATTAAAATAGTTAATTGTTATAAAATATTTTGCCCATAGTGTTTATCCATAGCGTACTAAATCACACAAGGTTCACGGTCCCTTATGAGGTTCCATGACAATGTTCCAGGCAGCTCACTAGGTTTGGAACAGAGACGCTGTCTGTGTCGGTTTACTTTGGTAAACTGTTTTTTACGCCAAGTAGTTGTAATATGTTGTATGTAATACACACTATACAGTCATTTCTGGAAGCAGCCCATTTCACCGTGGCACATTCGCCATTGGCAGTTCCGCAGACAGTCCTGGCAGATTGCAGCAGGCCATAAGTGGACCGGGGCAGACAGCATCGTGCTACCAAAGCCTTGTTTTAACTGCCCTGGAAGAGAGAGGGGGAGAGAGAGAGATTGCTGCATTCTCACTGACATGCAGAGCATTACCATAATTGGCTTTTCTACATGATAGGACAGAGGAAATAATAATGTCATTTTATTTACAGCCTTCAGTGTCCTACCTCCCCCCTCTCCCCTTCTCTCTCCATCTCCCTTCCTGTCTGCCTTCAGCGTGCTTGCGTAGGTCAAAAGACATGGTTTGATCAGCCCTGTCCAAAGGCATCAAAGTTGAGTGGCATGTAATGGAGACCCAGTGACAAACCACATCGGCCGGCCAAATAAGACTTGCCAGTTTTCCCATTAAAATGTCGGGTAAACGGCACGGCTTTCCCCTGCACACTCCAAAACCACTCTGACCGGCTAAATCAGCAGGCTGAGGGAAGGCAGAATTGGACATTAGTAGTGCAAATGACTGTAGTGATTGCCCGCTCTCCTCTTCAATAAAATAAATAAATAAAAGGAAGGAGGCGGGGGAGAGGAGCAATGACAGTCGAGGCAGGAGAGGCCGTCGGCATCTGCGATCTGTCCGTGAGCATTCTCTTCTCGTTCCTCTTTGAGTTTGGACACTTAGGCCTGACGTTTCTCAAACGGACCAGATGCACCGATCAGACGGACCTGGTTTTGTCCAGGGGATCTTTTGGGAAGGTTGGGAATGTGTGTGAATGTGGTTGACGGGATATTCCTTTCTTTATTATTTGGGTTATATGCATTTTTTTGTTAGACTTATATTTTAAGTATATAGACCATTTAGCAAGACATGAACAACACTGTTTCAGTTTTAAATACTTCACAGGTGTAAAAACAAAATGGAACTAATAGAACCTTTAGAATTGAATAGAACTGTTAAAAATGTCTTTAAGACAAAATTTTATTTGTGGGGAAAACAAAAATAAATGAAACGGGAAGTGCACGGCCAGTGTTGTTTATTAATAATAACACTAAAAATATATTCTGGAAGATCTATTTTTACAGGGATCAACGATCATACAATGATACAAACATAGTGGTCATGGAATTAGTATAAATGTATTTCTCTTTCTAGCTTTCTCTGCTCTAAAACATTATATTGTTTATCTGCATATTTTATTTTTTATTGTTTAGCTTGAATAAAGTTAAGCGTACAAGCCACAGTGATGTGTGACAGATTCATTTGAATCATTTGAAGTTCACAAATCGGTCTGCGTGATTCTTTTGCCAATCTGAATTTGAATATTTTTTAACTCTTATCAATAACAATGATTTCCAAGGTCATAAATAAATGATTACATTTTAGATTGCATTACAAGTCAAAAACTGTAGGAACCCTTCTTTGAGAAACCAGACTATAGAGTCAAGCCTAGGTAATTCTAGCCTATGCTGTTTGTTGGGCAACCGTATGCGAATATCAACGCTCGAGTGCTCGTATGTGGGCGGTGTTTCTAAGTGTTGGCACCGGCTATGTTTGTGTGTGTGGTGTCATGAGTCCATAGCAAGAAGGTCCACTCTGCGGCTGATCTTTGTTGGCTGAGACTGTGAGCTCTTCTCGTGTGTGTATGTGTGTGTCCGGCTCATGTCCCGTTGCTGTGTCACCTGTCTAAACTCGGTGAGATCTCCGCAGCCACAGTGACAGCTCCACTCTGGACACAGATGGCCACGCTCACCCGCGCAACACACACACAGACACTGACACACACCTCTCACATCTCGCACGCTGCATACATGCACACAACCACAAGGCCTCTGTGCTCTGCCTGATCGCTTTAGATGTTGCCGGGCGCTCGGGAACATACACACCTTTGTTCCATCTGTCCGTGCTGGTGTGTTTAAAAGAACACCCATAAACACACACACACACTTTGTTCTCTTACTAACAAACTTTATTTTTAACTTTGAAACCAGACCTAACCGGTTTGGGTTATGATAGTTGCCAATTTTTTAATATTATGTTTCATTGTGTTTTAGCTCATAAGATCAACTGGTCATCCTGTTTGTGTTTGTGTTTTTGTTGTTCTTGTAGGCATACCAGGTTCAGAATTGCCCAAGTGCATCTTGATACTTCTGCCTTATGTTCCATTCGGTTGCACTCTGTCCAGCTGTTTTTGAATGCAAGAATGTATATTTTATAAAAGCCCGTCCCCAGTTGACTAGTTGTATGGCACCCCGCAGATTTAGTTTTTTTTATATGTAGTCTTGCATGTCCCCAGTTCCCAACGCTTCACAAACATCCCCACTCTGTGAATCAAGCTCCTCGTGCCTTTCTCGTCCCTCGCTGTAAAAAGATGCTTTTGATGCAGCTATTGATTCTCTTAATTGTGCGCATTCTTAACAACTTATCTTTGCACTTTTCTCCCGACAATACAATGCAGTCTTATTTTTGACTGACAAACACAACAAGCCCCTCCCCCCCTCCAATCTCCTCTTAATCCGGCTCTCATTGTTCGGCGTGATGTTAAAAGCAGGCCTCCGATAAGAGATGTCAGCAGTCAAACTTCTGATTGGGTTATTAAGTGTGAGCTGTCGTTGCCGTCGTCTGGCGCCGCTTTCTTTTTTCTTTCTTTTTTGACGCAGATGGCAAAAAATTGCCAAGTCTGGTTTGACGTCTTGATGCGAGGACAGTGACATGCCAACGCGCATGCCTGTCAGATGCCACGCGGTGTCAGGGCCTGAGGAGACGCGCTCGATTTAGTGTCAGGTTCTGCCCATCTCTTTGCAGAAAAAGCCCTCTTTTGCTCTCTTCCACCCCCCCCCCCATTTCACTTTTTCGTCTCTCTCTCTCTCTCTTTGGCCATCCATCCACTTCTCTATCACTCTCTGTAATTATAGCAGAGATGAAAAACTTCTCTCTTTGTTTTAACGTGATAAGATGTCTTAAATGCCGCAGTGACTTGAGGGAATTATCAGGGCTTCAATCCACTGAACCGTGTTGCGGCTTGAATTTCTTTTAAAGCGATATTTGGATAAGTGATTTATTTGACAGTTTGTAATGTTTATTTCACCAAATCCTTTTCGCTTTATACCGCCTACTTGATTTCTCCGAGGAATTGACGGATTGAAATCCGTCTCGGAGCTCAAGGCTCGGATCCTTTTAAGAATATCCAAGCGCGCATGCAAATAACGCGAACGTCGCAGCTGTTCGCGCCCCTACGGCTTCCTCCGTGCGGCAGTAAATGGCACCTTACAAACATCAGGTACGGAGTCCGTTCCGATTACGTGTGCTCAGCTGCACGCCATTTGAAGCTGACAGCACATCTGCTTCAACCACTGAGACGGATCCTGGCATCTCGGACAGACATCTCCTGGTGGCTCGCTGAGATAAAGGAACGACTCTTCAAGCGCTCGACTGTTTCTCTAGTCTCCGCTCCCTCCGTCTCCACATCTTCTCCTTTTTTTTTCCTGCTCTGTCTCTTTCTATTGCCTTCAAAGTAGTGCTGGCTCATGTTGTTGGCTTTTCTTTTTGTGTTCTCCTCAAAATGGCTGATGGTAACAATGCCGTTCGCGCAAAGCGAACATGAGGCTTTTTTATTGCCGGACATGCTGTGAAAACGCACGTAGGCACACAAGCGCACTAAAAAGAGGTACTTTGATGTCGTTCGATGACGGGGAGCTCATTTCTGTTTATCTCCCGCTGTAGATCGAAAGCAGCTTGATGAAACAGGAATTTAATCCTACCGTTCCTCATTAAGCACTTGGTCTTATGGACCTTTATTCTCTATTCATTAAGCGAATTAAACGAGAAGCATTCTCTCTCTCTCTCTCTCTCTCTCTCTCTCTCTCTCTCTCTCTCTCTCTCTCTCTCTCTCTCTCTCTCTCTCTCTCTCTCTTTCTCTCTCCCCTCTTCTCTCCCTCTCTCTCTCTCTCTCTTCTCTCTCTCCCTCTCTCTCCCTCTCTCCCTTTTTGTCTCGCAGCTGCGGGTGCAGACAGTGGGCTATCACTCGGTTTCTGTCATAGCTCTGTCGAAACACAATAGAGTGAAGGAGCTTTTTGTGGTGGAAACATGAAACCTTACATTTGTGAACATCATTGCTCTGTTCCTTTTCCCTCATGTAATACATCTGACAGTACATCTTATTACCGCACATTTAGAAGAGGAAAATAAGCATTTTCTGGTGCGTGGCATAGGCAACATTTCAGTATCCTCTCTTTACCCCGAGAAATAATGTGCACTTAGCAGTAATGCGCAGCAGTGCCAGCTTTATTTGCACAAATAAGCACGAATGTGTGTTGCTGTGGTGAGAAGGTGGCCTTGATGCTGTTTTTGCTAAAGAAAATCAATGCGTTAACTGGTTCTTACGAACCTTATGCTCGAGACTTTTTTGGTTAAAATATAGACAGGGAAGGAAGACATTGATGGCAATATTTAGAGAGCAGATATTATTGTACTGAGATTTATATAAAGCATTTTAAAGTCAACATGACATTTTTGGCACATTATGTATGATTCATCAGTGAATGTAATTATATTATTCAAATTTGCATCAACAAATTTGTATGTAGATTTGAAGAATGGCACACAAGCCATTTCTAGTATTCAGACAAACAGGCACGGCTAATAGGCTGTCAATATTCTTAGTGACCGGATAACTGGAAGGGTTTCCATATTTCTGTTTATATATCCCCTTGTCTTTATTTTTGATCTTCCCTATCCATCTTTCCCTGTGACTGTGCGCGCTCTTGACTCTCGGAGAGTTAGTACAGCATGGACCATGACAACATGACATGCCATTTCCACTTGCATTTTAGCATCGCTCGCTGCGAGAACTTCCATCGCTTCTGCCAACAGCATTGAGGCAAGCTGCACCCCGCGCTGCATCCCTGGCAATAACTCAGAAGCAATCTCACACTCAGAGGAGTCTAGCTTGGCTAGTGAAAGGGAGAGCTGGATCAATGTCACACACAGCCTGTGCCCTCTAACTACAGTGAAAAGGAGGACGAGAAAGAGAGTAGTCAATATGGTGCTCGTAGTTGGAGTTCATGTTTTGTGAGCGACTGTGCTGTTGAGAAATAACAGTGGATTTGTACTGGGATGGGTGGTTTTTTAATTAATTTAGGTGTATGAAGTGTAGCATTATCGGTATATTTTCTTTTATTTATTTTTGATACATTTTTTGAACTGATGCTTTTTGCGATCATTATATCTGTAATTTTGCATGACACTTTTGATGGCAATTTATTTACAGTTCCACTCTCCTATTCCCATATTTTAAATAGCATTACTCGTTTCTTTTCTGTGCGTCCTTAAAGTTCACCTGTTTTTTGTGCTTTAGAGGACTGGTTTTCAAAGGACTCTGCTGTGCCCTTTTTACCCTTGCTGAGCTGTTACACTGAATAGCTTTGTTAGTCTCAGCACTGAAGGGTGCTATCTATCATAGTCAAGATATGGATGTTTGCCACTTTATAATTGCAAACCTGCGTCCTCTGCCAGGACTATTGACAAAAATCTCTTTAGAATCATTATGTACGCATGCACACACACACATGCACTGATGCTTTTCCCCCCACACCTAATGCTTTTAAAGTAACGTCACAATGTAGAAGTGCCTTTACATATTCAACAATTCATGTTAAAGTTGCACATTTTGAGATGGTTTTGTCTCATCATATCTTTTCCTTCTGCTTTGTTTTTTCAGCCTACGTGCCAGAGGACGAGCTTAAGGCAGCTAAGATCGATGAGGAGCATCTGCAGGACGACGGCCTCTCCTTAGATGGTCAGGATGCAGAGTACCTGTGCAATGAAGACGACGACGGACACGAACAGCTGAGCTACCAGAATTCGCCGCTCAGCAATGGCACCAACCCAGACGCCGGGTATGGCTCGCCCCTCAGCGACACCAGCGATCACCTGGCTGACTTCAAAAGCACGTCCTCCAAAGAGGGCCAGGATAAAGAGGAGGTCGAAGACATGGAGACAGATGCAGGACTGTCACTGCAGGACAGCCTGGCACAGATGAAAGCCGTCTATGCAAACCTGATTTCTGATGCTTCCTGGTCAAGTATCACGAGAGACATTTTGAAAAGCAAGCAGGTTAGTGCTAGCAGTACCAACAGTACCGCGAGCAGCCACAAGGGGAACAACAGCGTTGTGAGCAGCCACATGAGCAACATTGCAAGCAGCGGGGCTAGCAGCAGCAGCAATGCTAGCGCCAGCACCAAGACAAATGCAGCACCAAGCAGCAATTCTACTAAAGCCGCCAACAATGCTAACCACGGAAACATCAATGGTGCTAATAGTGGGGGCGTTGCATATGACTGGCACCAAGCAGCACTTGCGAAAACCTTGCAGCATACTCCTTACCACCTAATGCCTGAACCAAGTCTCTTTAGCACAGTGCAGCTGTACCGGCAAAACAATAAGCTGTATGGGCCTGTATTCACAGGTGCCAGCAAGTTCAGATGTAAGGACTGTAGTGCAGCCTACGACACACTAGTAGGTCTCACGGTTCACATGAATGAAACAGGTCATTACCGTGATGACAACAAGGACAAAGAGGATGACAAGGGCAAAAAATGGTCCAAGCCAAGGAAGCGATCCTTAATGGAGATGGAGGGCAAAGAAGATGCTCAGAAAGTTCTGAAATGCATGTATTGTGGCCACTCGTTTGAATCACTGCAGGACTTGAGTGTCCACATGATCAAAACTAAACACTACCAGAAAGTGCCTCTCAAAGAACCAATGCCAGCTCTTGCCTCCAAGCTGGTGCCCTCCACCAAAAAGCGAGCGTTCCAAGACCTGATGTCTCCATGTTCACCTGAGTCCATCTCCAGCACCCCTGGTATTCCATTGGCAGAGTCCGCATCCACCAAAGATCAGAAGATTTCCAACCCATATGTCACCGCTAACAACCGCTACGGTTACCAAAATGGTGCGAGTTATACCTGGCAGTTCGAGGCACGAAAAGCTCAAATTCTCAAGTGTATGGAGTGTGGGAGTTCCCATGACACCTTGCAGCAGTTAACAGCCCATATGATGGTGACCGGTCATTTTCTCAAAGTCACAAATTCTGCCTCTAAAAAGGGAAAGCAATTAGTGTTTGACCCTGTGGTGGAAGAAAAATTTCAATCCATTCCTCTTCCACCCACAACAACACGTCTGCCACCCCCCACTATTAAATCGCAACCAGAATCACCAATACACCCTTCTGTCATGGATGAAAGGAAGGAGGTAGAAGAAGAAAGAATGGAGGAAAGTGAAGAGAAGAAAATAAAGCAAGAGAAAGAAGATCCTTCTGAGAGGGCGGAAAAGACAGGGAAAACTAGCCATTACAAATATCTAAGAGAGGAAGACCTTGAGGAGACTCCTAAAGGTGGTCTAGATATTCTCAAGTCATTAGAAAATACTGTTTCAAGTGCAATCAGTAAGGCTCAGACAGGTACACCCACTTGGGGTGGATATCCCAGCATTCATGCTGCTTACCAGCTTCAAGGGTCACTAAAAACATCTCTACCTGCTGTTCAGAGTGTTCAGATGCAACCAACATTCAATGCCAGCAACTTGAAATCTTTCACCTCGGACTCCAATGCTCTGATCCATTCTCCAAGCAGCCCATCTCCACCTCCAAACCATAAAAGCAATGTGCTAGCCATGGAAGAGTTGGTAGAGAAAGTGACAGGCAAAATAACTTCCAAGAAAGACAGGGATGAAAAGTCTACAGAACGTGGTTCCAAACATATGCCTGCTGAATCACCTTCCCCTGTCCTTAAAGACAAAAAGGACTTGCCGAGACCAGATGATCTTAGCAAGCCAACAAAGAATGGCACAGTGGATAAAGAGTTGGAGCATGTTCCTCATCGGGAAGGGGAATACAAGGAAAGACATGCAGATAATCCTGTTAAGAATGGAACGGAAGTCAGCAATGGTTGTGGGAATTTTGGAATTATCACTGACCACTCACCAGATCAGCCTTTAGTCAACCCCCTCAGTGCATTGCAGTCCATTATGAACACTCATTTGGGAAAGGCCTCTAAAACTGTCAGTCCACTTCTAGACCCTTTAGCAATGCTTTACAAGATCAGCAACAACATGATGGAAAAACCCATGTACAATCCAGCTCAGGTCAAGCAAAGTGAGCCTATCAACAGATATTACGACAATGACGACGACCAGCCAATGGACTTGACAAAGTCCAAAAGTTCCAACGGGCCCACAAATAATTGCTCTTCTACCGTTATCAACAACAGCAGCAGCATCACAAACAGTTCCCGACCCATCTTATCCACTTTGTCCGAATCAGTCTCATCTCCTCTTCGAGAGAATGCGTTAATGGACATCTCAGACATGGTGAAGAACCTCACAGGTCGTCTGACGCCAAAGTCATCGACACCCTCCTCCATATCTGAAAAGTCGGATGGGGATGGTTGTGCTTTTGAGGATGGCTTTGAGGATCTTTCTCCTGTTCAGAAGAGGAAAGGCAGGCAGTCAAACTGGAACCCTCAGCATCTGTTGATCCTTCAGGCTCAGTTTGCATCCAGTCTTCGAGAAACCCCTGACGGAAAGTATATCATAACAGACCTTGGTCCTCAGGAGCGTGTACATATTTGTAAGTTTACAGGTCTCTCCATGACCACCATCTCCCACTGGTTGGCAAACGTCAAGTACCAACTCAGGCGGACAGGTGGAACCAAGTTTCTGAAGAACATAGACTCGGGCCAGCCACTGTTCCTGTGTGGTGATTGTGCCTCCCAGTTTAGAACTCCCTCCTCGTACATAAACCACTTAGAAAGCCACTTGGGCTTCAGCTTGAAGGACCTCTCCAAGTTATCAATAGACCTCATAAGAGACCAGCAGGCCGTCACGAAAATGATCACAGACAAGACTTTCAGTGCCCTCGGCTTGACTGAGGATGACTCAAATTCCATTTTTCAGTGTAAACTGTGCAATAGGACTTTTGTCAGCAAGCATGCAGTGAAACTGCACCTCAGCAAAACGCATGGAAAGTCACCGGAGGACCACCTGATCTTTGTTACCGAGCTGGAAAAGTTGGAAAAAGCTTAAGAAAAGCAGGCTGGTGGCAGTGAAGTGACTGGATCGAGAATCATTGCACTACATCACTGTACTGCACTGCGCCTGAACTGAGCCTCAGTCCAACTTGCGTTGTACAACTGCCTGAATGGACCATGATCTGTTTCGATTTTTTTCCTCGTTGTTTTTCAGTCTCATGATTTCTATCTCTTGCTTTGTATTGTATTTATCTGATATGTGTCGGTTATGTGCATGTTTTTTTTCCTTTCATCTTTTCAGTGACTTCATATTCAAACAGAATTTACAGTTTGTACTCTGTTGAATTGGGAATGAAACAAACATGGTATCCATGGGCATGGTCTAAAACGAAATGGCAAAAGAACTTCTGAATAGAATGAATTGCGTTGAACACTTAATATACCTTAAAAAAATTAATTAAAGCACTCTGTAGTGTTGAATGTTATAAGAATATGTATAAAAAAGATGGGCCTATTTCGTTCATTGAACTCAGAATTTCACATATTGGCTTGACATAAATCAAACTCTGCAACCCTTTTGAAGTGAAAACAATGCATCAGATTTTGTTGAGTCTTCTAAACCTTGAAGGATAATGAAGATTTTGACTGGCTGCCTATGATTACACACTCTTTGGTTTTTCAAAGGCATTTCTTTGTTTTTAATTATCATTGTTTTTTTGTTGTTGTTGTTGAGTATCATTTTATACAGTAGCAATTTGAAACGTATGCTTTGGTACCACTGTTTCTCTTTCTATGGTTTCACTTTCAACCTGTAAAGACTTAATTGAAATCTTATATACAGCACATAAATTTAAATGATCAGCTAAGATGTGTAAATTTCCATCATCATATCTTGACAATTGCCGCAGCTCTACATTGTTTGTATGGTGTGCATTCTTTTATATTGTCATTTTATATATAGTAAACAAAAAGGAAATAATATGTACAGAGATGTATATGCAGTATATGTGCTGTAGAACCACAATTCATCCTTTAGTTTCCAACGAACTAAGTTCTCTGATGTGGTGAATACGAACTGACTGAAGGAAGTTGCATCTATGTCGATGCATGTCGTGCGAGATGGAACCAAGCAATGCAAAACATGAAATACTGTACATTTCAATGTTTTATCATGCCATTGTGAAAAGTCCCATTAATTCCCTAATTAAAAAAGGAAAAAATGTTTTTGTCCCTTAATTGTAAAATAAAACCTAAAGCATTTCTTGATTTATGTTGTTCTCCGCTTGTTTCTTTAATGTGCATTCTCTTTAATCAATTGTTGAAAAAATATTTTTCAGAATTTTGCACTTGCATTGAACACAGTTTAAATTACTCAAAAATGATTTTAGCTTCACAAAACATCTGAATTAAATTATTCTGATGCGCATTTTAACTCTACCATTTGTACAGTTGTTAGTTCACACTTGTCTCAAAAAAAAGTCCAAACTCCAACCATTGTTGGGGCAAAGTGAAGATGACATCCACAACCCAACTTTAGTATGTTTGAAATGTTGCTGTTTGTTGTGGCAGTGGGAACCAGCCTTTAGACTTTCACTGCAGCTTTACCTTTTCACTGTTGTATGTAAATGAGAGAATACGTTTCCAGACACAAAACCTGCTGGTAAACAGGGAGCGCTCACTTGCGGTAGCCAAAACCGAATAAGAACTTGTGGATTTAACGCTTTTCCATAAAGCCTGTATATCTGGCTTCTCAGGACCGATTCGGTAGCATTGAGCCAGCCCTTCCCCTTTTCCAGAGGATCTTAGCGCGGTCCCTGTACGCATTCTATGTAAATTACAGCAATCATGACAACTGCGACATTGTGAGTACCTGCAGCACAGAGTGAAACATCCGCAGATAGACACAGTTTAAGCAGATTTGCATATTTTTCCCCTGTTCGCACAAGTGCTCTCCAAGCGATTCACAGGGGTTTGAGACTTTGAAATAAATGCCCAATTTCACGTGGGAATCAAAGATTTACTCTTTTCAGCTCAATTACTGAGTGATTATATGTGTGGACACAGGGGGCTTGAGGGGAAAGGAAACAAGGAGCAGCAAGGGCTGAAATATGCAATGTTTGCACAATAATCTCAATCTCCATTCGAAGCTGCTTTGGGGAGTTGCGGTATCAAACCCCTTGTTAGTTAGCCTATTTGAGAGTATCCTCTCACTCAAATTGGCATGTTTTGATTTCCCAGTGGTCCCATACTGAATATTCTGAGCCTCCATCTGGTAGTTTTGCTTTTCACAATTACGGCAATTCTTTTTCATTCAAATGGCACTGTGGCGGAATATCTGTGCAAAATAAATTAAGATGTATAAATCCGGAAGTCCTTGAACTGTTTATGGTTCAATAGTCGAGTATTGTTTTGCACAGTAAAGAAACAGGTTTAGGCTTAAAGTTTGTTTTGTTGTAGATTTAAAACTATTAATTTATTCAAGTCGCGTAACTTTTCCACGTTGGAACATCCTCAATATAATAACATGAAAGGAACATTGTTATTGAAATCAAACCGTTCGAGTACAGAGCCGATTCAGGTGTATTTTAAAATTAAGCCCTACATTTTCTTGCATCTGGGGTCCTGACGCTCACAGAGATAAGAGGCCATGCCAGGGCTTTCTTACAGAAATGACTTTCTGTCTCACCGTAGATATCCGAGAAACAAAAGGTTGTCAAAGCATTTCACAGCGTGAAAAATGTGTGTCTTAAAGCTTGAGTTAAATGCAAGCGCAAACACAAAGATTTAGGTGAGACAATGCTGAAGACAGAGATGGTAAACTCTCAGATTCTGGGTGACATGCCTTGCATAAGAAGTAGTACATAGTCAACAAGCAACATCTTATACTTACGTTACCGCCAAGTGCATTGCTTGTATTAACATTAATCGGCAGAGGTACAATTCACTTTGTGTTTGTGTGTGAGTACATTTGAAATTTAAAAGACAGAGTTGGTTTGTCACAAACATGTTTATTGATCTGCTTTTCTAATTTATTATTTTTCATATTTCCACACCAAACTATATAAAGATTGTGAGAAATAAATGATTGATTAAAAAAATGTTGTTTAGATGACAAGATGAATTTCCACTTTCATGTCCTCTTGCTGTCCTAACATACTCAGACATCTCATACTGAGACAGGATGTGGGGCCAGAGAAAGACATTTTTGAATAACAAATCTTTGCCAAACATGTCAGACATCAATGTCATTACTGATACAACTCGTCATCAGCTCGGCCTTGTGTCTCATGTTTTGCTATTTTACTTAAAGCAAACAAGAAATAAATCATCCTGGTCTATTTCTTTGGTGTTCGACCTCACAGACAGACACGCTGGCATAAATAAGATGACACACAAAAGAATTTATTGCTAGTGGCTCTATGATGAATTTTAACTGACAATTTGCTGTTCTAACATGAGCATCAATGTAATTGAAATGTTTACAATCAAAATTACACACTTTTTCTGAAAGGAATCGGTTGACAGATTGAAAATAATGCAATCTGGAAAATGACACGCCGTGGTCCGTGAATGACAGGATTTTTGAATATAAAGCAGAAAATAAAGAAAATCTCGAATGCCTTGAGCAAGCAAGTAGAATTTACAGTATATCCTCAATTGTAATGGATAGTTTGTTTGGTCAAAAATAAATCACTGAGCAAGTTCACTTAATTTAACAAGAAATGTATTTAAAATCAATTTGAAGTACACTCTGTAAACACATACAAGTTGATAAGACACCTTTAAGTGTTCTGCCTTTAAAACGAAAATGTTTTAAGCCATTAAAATACCATTTACCACCCGCTGTGCTGTCTATTTTTAAACCGAATCTGTTATTCTACAGTTGTCCGCATTTGGGCCTGTGTTTCTGTCAAACGACAGCTGTCAAACTACAGACGAATGTGTAAAATTGAATCACAGTTGAACGCTACGAAAAACAAAGGCCTGTCAGATAAATGCGTGCGGCAAAATAAATTGTGAGCTTGTTTGATTGGCAGGTCTAGGCCGGAACGTACATTTTCGAGAATAAATATGGCTCGAAAACTTCGAGTCCTATCAGGTGATGGACTGCGCGATCATTGCATTAAGACTTATTTGATGCCTCCTTCCCAACGGATGTATGAGGTGTTGGGAAGAAGGCGTCACAAATGGTTGTGTTCCTGTCAAAAGTGAGCCGTGTTTGGAGATGGAACGTCCTGCTTTTTCATCTGCGTACGGATCGTGTCCTGAAGAATGGAGATGTGACAAAATCGCTCCTTTATAGAATAATGACGGCTGACGCGGGCCCTAATGGATGCAGCGTTTTTAATCTTTGTGAAGGCTCAGCCCTGTGATGGACTCAGCTGCCAGGCCTACAGGTGTGCTGTGACAGCCTGTCTGTGATGCCGCTCATCACTCACGTAGAGCAGAGACGACCGGCTACACTTAAGCCCTGTGTACCACACTGACTTTCAAAGCAGAGGGAAGGAACGTCACCAAATGTGCTGGTTCTTAATATAATTCACCAAAATTGACAATTCCAACACAGTGTCATGGCAATTTGTAATTATTTTATGTGGTGGCTAATTTATATACAATTTGTACGTTGGAGGATCTGCTTTCATGACCGTGATGGTTAGCTTTAGGGATGGGGTTATTATTACTTTTTTATAATGATCATGTTTTTGTATGATTCATGTTGCACAAATTTATATGAAGAGCCACGTCTAAAAATACTTACACATTTCCATAAGTTCAGGCTGGAAAATTCTGTCAAATATTACTGTTTACATATAACACGGTTTTTTACTTCAGTTTTACTTTTTACTTCAGTTTTACTTCAAGGAAGCTGGAAGAAATGGGACTCTCACGCGGAAAAGCACAGTTCACAGCCCAGGACAGACCTAGATGGGAGAAGCTTATCAGCCTTATGTCTAACAAGGGGTGAAGAGGATTAAGTAAGTAGTCAGTTTTACTTCATGATTTAAAGGTCCAGTGTATGAAATTTAGCGGCATCTAGCTGTGAGGTTGTGACTTACAATCAACGGCCCACTCCAGCCTTCGCCTCTCCCTTTGAAGCACTACGATGGCTGACACAGGACTAAGATGTCGTGACATTTTCGCTTCTTTGCCGAAGGAGATAACGTATTTACGAAGCGCGTACTGCATAGAGCAGTTTTTCAGTTTAGGCCTCCTGTAGAAACAACATGACGAATTCCATGCAAGGGGACCCGCGGTGTGTGTAGATAGAAATAGCTCATTCTAAGGTAATAAAAACATAACGCTTGAGCCCAGTGTTACATTAAAGTGGTAATATTTAAAATAGTAAAACAAAATTTTGAGTTTCAGATATATAAATATATCTCTATGCGGCTGAAAGAGATTTGTCCATTCCTTTCATAGCAAAATATTGAATTTTGTCAGCATGGCAGGATTTTTGCCTGACTGCATTGTGAAACAAAGCCTGCAAATGTTGCTGTGGGATTTGTTTGCAATTTCAGATTAAATTGATGTAGAGAAAAGCCAGCGAGTGCGAAAAGGGAGCAGGAGAAAGAGAGAGTGAATTAATGAGCGCAAATATGCTTCTGTGCTCATATTCGTCAGAGAGAAATGTATATTTTTCCTCCCTGACGTCCTCAGCAGCTGAGAAAAAGTAACTGACTTTGTTGTTGCTTTCGTGTGATCGTTCTTTCAGACTCGGAATTTCCTCTCAGAGGCTTTGGATGAGCTGAACACATTTGTTTCGCTTCTTTTCGTTCAGGTAAGTGAAAAGACTTTCTTGTTACTTTGCTGCACTGTATTCATCAACAACAAGTGAAAGACTAAAATGACAGATGGGTGTTACCACTGCTGAAGTAACTTGTCATGCTTGCACCTTTGTTTAGAAGCGCTTTAAACAACAAACAATGCTAAATATATGAAAGACTTCTTTGTTTTTAACATTGTTTTTAGCTGCTTGCTAATCTGCAGTGTGCTAATTCGACTAGCGCCCCGTAAAAAAATTGTGTCAATTCTTGGCTGTGATATACCTCTTAGGACATTGGTGATGACTTATGATGTGTCTTTATTTTGTCTCAGAAAACAAAATCATGGCCAAAATTGTACAATATGCACAGGTTTAAGGTTGGTTGTTTCAAACTTGTGAACTGTGCCTGTAACTCCAAGGCCACACTCTCAAAACCAATGTTGTTTATCTTCTGTCTTGTGTTCGGGTATGCTGAGGACAAAATCCAGAAAAGTTTACACAATGTCCTGCCTTGCAAGATGTCCAGTGCCATTTCCCCCCCGTTGTGTTGCAAGTCAGACACTCAAACCTGTGTTTCACACAATCCACCCTCCCACCTCTACAAACAACGCTTGCATGTCCACCCCATCGCCAGCTTAACCTGACACGCATCTGCGCTGTGTTTTTTTCCTGCTTGCTTTTTCTTGCTTGGTTTGGCTTTAATCAGATGGAGGGTCTCTACTGACGATGTCACATCTGAGCTCGCACGCACATACACACAGAAGGACAGTGGGCTGTCCGGTGTAGCATCATTAGCTCAGCAGAGACGTGCCGGCCCTGACACATGTCGAGCGGCGTGCAGCCAACCCACGGACGAGCACGAGTCGCTCCTGCATAATTTGAAGGTAACGCCAAATTTGTGTGCAGGCATGCTGTCAGTGGTCCACGAAGAACAGGGGACACCGGGGTGGGGGAGAGATTTATCCGGAGAACTGTACTGGTCTCTCAATGGCTGCTTCCTTATTACGCATAGTGGGCTGCTCCTTCGTGAGGGAACGTAACTGTGAGGTTCTTCTTCTAACACGGCTTTAACATAATTCACTGTCTGACAAGCAGGAGTACCAAATGTCAAGCAATTCTAGCGC
Source organism: Triplophysa rosa (assembly GCF_024868665.1). Lineage (NCBI taxonomy): Eukaryota > Metazoa > Chordata > Actinopteri > Cypriniformes > Nemacheilidae > Triplophysa > Triplophysa rosa. The sequence goes on along the minus strand of NC_079905.1, from coordinate 6,209,469 downwards.
CGTCAATACAGTCTGGTGGAAAAGCCCGGACTGAATCATCTGACGTTTTTTTTCATATATGCTGATTCTGGTGTGAACTTTGAAAATTGTAAAGCCGGGGGTTCGCGGGAATGAAAACGGAGGTAGAATATCAATCAACCCGGCGCGTGATTGGTACCGCGACCCATCATGGGTGATCCATAATTCTATTACGGCAATCAAACTCGATCGCACTTAAGTCACGTCTTCGCGTGAACCCCCGAGTTTTGCTTCTACGAAGTACATTACCTTTCAAGTTGCATCCATGCACAATCGATCAAAGGTCAAAGATACTATTCCTGTTTTCCAGCTAAGTGCTAATATATGCGGCAGTACTGCTCTGCAGGTATTTTACAAGCTTTATCCATCAGTCTATCCATGCATTATGCATATCAGAGGTCATATTGGCGGCTGCCTCCCCTGCAGAGGCGTTAATCCTTATCTTAGCTGTAATAACAAGATTAGGCAGGCTGAGACGCCTTACTGGGGCAACTGGGGGTCTCGCTCTGACCGCAGTGGGGTTGACAAGGCCGAACCGATGGGGAAATCCTGCGTATTGCACCAGCGGAGCTTATTGATTACTTTAACTTACTAAATCGGCCCGGGGTTGTGTTTGACGCAATGTATGAAGTCCATCTGTTAAACGGTAGTTAGCTTCACGCAGAATGGGCTAATGTCACGCCAGTGGTGCTGTGTGGAATACACTCGGATAAGATGGGACAGAAATTAAGATTTGGGCAGAGCACATCAGCTCTGCGTGGTCATAAAGGTTTATGATGCTTTAAGATAATTCTCCTCCGTGGATCTTCAATGTCACAAGCTATGTTTTTTATGGTAGCATCCTATTTTGGCTTTAAACTACGCTACATGGCCAGAAGTGTGTGGATATTTGAATACTAAAACTATTTGCACTTGATGAGCATTTAATTTCCAAACTATGTGAATTAATAGGGAGTTGGTCCTCATTTTCATGAAGGACTGGACTCTTGAGTCCCCCCTCTCTCTCATTTTACTGAAAGTAAAATGGCAGATAATATGATTGTATCCTCCCTGCTGGAAAAAACAATAGAAACCATTAAAGAAGTCGTAATGGTTTTAATGGTTATAATGGGAATTATATTGGTATTAATGGAATATCCTATAATGCTATCCTATAAAGCTATAATGGTGTCTACTGGTATGTGATGGATTCTATTGGTGGGATGTTCAATCCTATTGGAATAATGCCTAAAACACACTACAAAAAGGAATTTTGTAATGGTTTTAATGGCAAAAGTTAATGGTCCCTAATGGTATTTTAATGGAAACTATTAATATTTATATTGTGGTTTCTATTGTTTTGTTTTGTTTTTGCTGAAAAAACAATAGAAACCCAATAGAAACCATCACAGAAAGTCTAATGATTTTTATTAAAATATCATTATGAACCATTAGCTTTTCCAATAAAACCCTTACAAAAATGTCCTTTTTGAAGTGTGTTTTGGCATTATTCCAATAGGATTAATTGGTGTTCTATTGGTTTCCATAACATTCAACCAATAGAATCCATCACATACCAGTAGACACCATTAAATCCAATACAGTTCTTTTAACTAAATCCATTTCTATTGTGTTTTTGGCAGGATTCTATTGTTTTACCAGGAATGTAAGTTGAGATTGCAATGTTTATAACAGTTATAGGATATAGCCAAATAATTTGATTGATCTGAACAGAAATAGGTTTGGGTACAAAAAGTTAAAACCGACAGTTTTTTTATGAACTCCACCTTTATGTTGAAGTGTGCGTCCAGATACTTTTCCCTTATAGTAAACATGGTAGACAAACCATATGAGAATCTTTAGAATTTGTTAGCCTATTTTTATTTTCTGTTTCATGAATCCTCATCTGTTTACCTTCAACAGGAATCCACGTGCATTGAGAACTCTCCCTGGCATTCTTCACGGCGTGAACGATGCATCGCTCAGCGCGTGATGGGCCAATTCGCTCTCAGGTATGCCAGGCATGTACTTGAGATTCATAAACATTTTCACCGTTAGCAATTTTTATTCCTCAAAAGCACGCGTCCTATAACTGTCACAGACAGATGCTTGCTTGGAATGATGTATGAATGCTCGGGATGACATGGCTGGCTGCTTTGAGCGGCAATGTTTAGAGTCTATTAATTTTACAGTGCTGTTTGGAATTATCCATCTGTTTAAAGGTTAACTGCCTTCTTGCTTGTGAAGAGTACATTTTTTACACACACGCAGGCGCGCGTATGAACATTACCATCAGCGTCGTGCAAGTTTTACCGCAGTCCACCGTGCGCATCGAGAAGGATAGCAAAGGTCCATTAGGGGGTATCTGGCGGCGCGGCTCTCTCTCTCTTTCTCTCCCGTATACTTTAAAGGGCTTGGTCGCGTGTATACTTTTCTACGAGATGTATTATCAGGCAAACAATCCACTTAATGCCCAAAGTGAAGTGGAGAGGCGTTTTTACAAGTCTGTAGATGATCACTGCTTTCACGGCTGCTGTCCGTACTCTGATTTAGCACGCCGCCTGCCACTTTACTGTCAGTCGGCCTGAGTAATCTCTCCCCGTCAGCTGCCAGCGAGGGTGAAGTTCATCTTTGCAATAACGTTAAATGCACAGGCGCTTCATCCTTCATGAATATGAATGGCTATATAAATAGGAAAGTTGAAGAGCAGATAGATCGGGTGGCTGTCACTTCAAACTTCCTAATCATGTCTGCTAAAAGCTTGCCCTGCCAAGCGACGCAAGTCAGTGAGACCTGACACAAACCTGGGAGAGGTAATGCTGTTCCGGTTTGTTCTACCATGGAACCCATCAGATTTATCTCCTTCACAAGAGTCTCGTGGGACACAAGTATCAGCTACAACCTGGAATAGCGGACGATTACAAGACATGTCTTATCTTTGGTAACGCAACGTGCGGTCTCCTGAGAGGTTGTGCTGATGTGCAAGTACATCATAATTTCTTCTTCACTGTAATGGTTTAATCAAAATTGAGGATGCCAGTCAATTTATTAAACGTAACCGTCCAAAGTGAGTTGCGGTGCATGTATTAGAATCTTTCATTGGTAAACGTGTTTCCTGAGGATTTGGGGTGTAATAATATACCGTGGTACGATATATCATGATACTAAAATATGATATGTGGTAGATCTATGGCAATTTTTATACAATATCATTCCTATTTAATCCTATTGATTGAGCTGCCGTGACTAAACACATTATGTAATGTTTTCATGTAAATATGATTGCATTTATTGGTTTTAATAAGTTACTAGTTTTTTATGTTAAAGTCATGATCCCCGTCTGTGTTTTCCCGATTATTGTGGACTTTTAGTTTGTATGTCTTAGTTCCTGTTTCCTGTCTAGTGTTGTAGTTGATTGGTTTTGTGTCATGATCTGTTTCAGGTGTGTCTTGTTAGCCCTCTCATTACCCTGTGTATTTAAGCCCTTGTGTTTCCTTTGTCTGGTGTCTGTCCTTGTTAGAGGTTTAGTCTTGTGTCTTGCTTTCAGTTGGTTTTCGTGTGTCTTGGATCGTTTATTATTCTGTTACTTTGTTTACTTTCATAAAAATTTTATACTGCACGATCCGCTTCTCTGCCTGGTTACTCGGCGTTACAAGTTTTATTTTTTGTCAAGTTAAAAAAGCCCCGTCAGAAACTTTGAGATCGCAGATCTTTCCGGGTTGTTGACGGCCCATTGACAAATGAACTTGGCACGTAAGAGCTGAGACGCAAGCGTGAATCAACTAGCTCCATCAGTGCGAAACGAAACACCGTTTAGACTAGACCCACCGATATTCAAAAAAGGCCCAGTGGCCCAAAGCCCAATTCAAAGACAGACTAGTCTAAACCCCCCCGCCCTAGTTTAAATGTCTAGCTATGCCTATGCTTAAATATCCTAATTTAACTAAGGCGTATTCCTGGTTTAAGATAATCCCTGTCCAGCAGAGGTGGAAAGTAACGAAGTAAATTTACCTGAGTACTGCAGCCTACTTAATTACACTTTTTGAGTATCTTTGCTTTACTTGAGTATTGTTTTTTCTGATAAATAAACTTCCAGTAAATTAACTTCACATACACCTTCAGCTACATGAAAGAGAAAATGGAAATTGTAAAGTTTTCATTCGAAATTTCATGAGATCGTATAGCCAGAATTAAGGAAGTGTGCATGTGCGTGTGTGCGTGTTAAATTCTGATCTGCTGCTATATCATTTAAATCCGTTTGGAAAATGAATGCTGTTTTAACTGTAGTAACAGTAAACAATAGAACCCTGACCAAAATACAACAGAAAATGTAATGGATTTAATAATTATAATGTGAATTGTATTGTATGGATACTTGTTGTCTACTGTTATATTGGTGGGATGGTAAATCCTATTGGAATAAAACAAAAAACACACTACAAAAAGGAATTTAATAGAAAAATATCATTCTAATTCACAAATTCATTGTTTTTTGGTATTTGCAGTAAAACCACAGTATACACAAATTTACCATTTTCTAACCATACTCCAATTAAGCTGTTTTTGGCAAAACCACAGTAACTAAAAATGTACCATAGTTTCACAATACAGTATAGTTGATGTTTGTAGTTAAACTGGTAATACAAATGGTAAAAAATCCAACAAAAACAAGAGTCTTACTACTTACTCGTAAATTGCTGCTAAAATAAAACACTGCTCATAAATACATATAGGCCTAGGGGCTAATGAGGAAAATTAGGCTAAATGATCATACAGGATTATATCTAAACTAAACATATATATGTTAAACATATAAAGCTCTTAAAGGAGTAGCTCACTTTAAAATTTGCCCAATTGACTTTCCGTAGTAGGAATAAAAATTACTATGGAAAGTCAATGGGGGCAAATTTTGAAGTGAACTACTCCTTTAATACCACTGATACTGTGAGCCACTCAGTGTATTCAGTAGGATGCTTCAGAGGCATACGGTATACGACATTAAAACAATGCACCACTGACAAAGGAAATTTACTTTTAATACTTAAGTACTTTTAAAAGCATGTACTTCTGTACTTTTACTTAAGTAAGAATCTGTCTTTACAACTTTTACTTGTAGTGGAGTAATAATTGTATTAGCTTTCCTGTAGCTCAGTGGTTAGAGCATGGCGCTAACAACGCCAAGGTTGTGGGTTCGATCCCAGGGAATTGCACATACTTAGAAACAAAAATGTATAGGATAATGCAATGTAAGTTGCTTTGGCTTCTGCCAAATGCGTAAATGTAAATTTGACTAATATCTGTACTTTCACTCAAGTAAGGAAGTTGTGTACTTCGTCTGCCTCTGCTGTCCAGGAAACCGCCCTAAATGCTGTCAATTCTAGAAGTTTGTACATATATAAAATTTAATTTCAGTTTAAATTTTGTAATTCAGTTTCAGTGTAATTCAGTAATTCAGTTTCATTGCTGCCAATTATCGCTCAACATACAAAAACATATACATGTTCATATATACATGTATAATTACATGGTATGTTGGTTAAAATAGTTATTTGTATTATCGTATTTAAATGTATAGATATTTTCTGTTAGAAAGCCATCAATAGTGAAGTCAGTATATTTACACTTTTTGAATTAATTGTATTAAATTGACAGCCCATTGACAGATCATAATAATAACCTTCTTACATGCAGAAAAACTGCTTAATCATATAGGCTTTATGCTAGCAGCGCAATGTGGTCTTTCTCAAGGCCTGTTTCCATACCTTCTCTCTATGGTCTGCTTCTATTTCTATTGACACTCTTTGAAAAACAACAACCACAAGGCAAGCTGTCAATCATATTCTCTCTCCTGTTCTCTGGAGTTTGAGAGGTAGATCCAGATCTGAAAGCTGTCTGAGACACTGCGGTCTCTACTCCGGGGCTGACACGTCCCCATGCTATTCTCTGTCACCTCACACGCGCACACACACACACACACAAACCAGAACATGTGACACAGAGTGCGACTTTTTCCACACACTGAGTTAATTCCCACCTGCGTATGTTTCTTCTTCCACATTCGGTTGGTGTTAACCAAACCCAAGGATGCCTGCGAGAGCAAAGAGAGAGAGACATGACAAAATAAAAAAAGAAAGGGAAAATTGAGCTTCAGCACATGCCAAAGCTGCAGCTGCCAGTCAGTGACACGTACTTTGACAATCACAGGCTGCCATCACTCTGTGATCAGAACTGTCAGTGGCGAGGCAGCTGGGAGATGAGCCGAGGACTGGCAATCCTCACCTTCCTCAGTATACAGCACTGTCACGGAGTCACTTTTGTTATTTATACACACACATACACACTGCTGCGTTGGAAGCCAGCAAATCAAACATGTCAGACGAGTGCACCGTGTGCCACCCAGAGTGATTGTTACGGAAGTACCGAGGTGCAGCGCGCAGCACCCTCGGTTTAAAAGACCGGAGGCGGTACTTTAGTGTGTATACTTGCATCTTCTCCGCCAAATGCCAGGGATCCAGTAAAGCTGGACGCTAAATACATTGACAAAAGTATTCGAAATAAGTCAGTTTCTAATATACACACCTGTTGTCATTGTCTGATCATAACTGCCTACCAAATGAAAGACAAGCTCAAAGCGAAACAAAGATGGACGAATCCCGAGCAGGTGGCGATCACATGACCTTCCCCTCATTGATGTCCTGAAGCTGTCCATAAATCACTCAGTGCATTCAAAGCATCATTCAGATTTACAATCCAAATTTACCACAGATGGGCCTACCAGGACCTTAGTACCACAGCTATGCATCACGTTTCACAACAGTATGACTAACAAAAGGCTATTTTATTCATCATTTTACGTTTTGAATAGCAAGTAACATTCCACACATAAAAAAACACGTTGTACATACATTTCTTGTGATATTTACATCTGGTTAGTCAGGATAATTCTAGCCTAAAAAACAATAGAAACCATCATTGAATTTGAATGGATTTCTAATTCATTCTAATGGATTTAATACCAATTCTAATGGCTTCCTTTACCATACCATTATGAATGTTAACTGTTTACCAGTAAACAAAACAAAAGCATGCACATCAACGTAAAGTGAATACTCGACCAGAACAAATATATTTCCATAATAAATATATTTCTGTTAAGTTGGCACACTAATAACTATTAGAATTACTATTAATTCTATTTTTTACATGCATATTATTGGAGCTTTCGCAATATACATGTAAATTAATAAAATGAATAGTAGACGTTTACATAGCACGTGATGTTTCGAGCACGCAGGCTGCTCGTCAGACATTGTGAAAGTCTACTATTTTTTATTTTTGGTGCTTTGGTGTGCCAACTTTAGATATTTTTTCTGTTACAAAATTATTTTGTGTAGTGTGTTTTGGGCCTTACCAGTAGGATTGAATGGTTTTCTACTGGCTCCCACCCAACACATTACTAGAGACTATCAGAGACCATTATAGTTTCCATTAAACCCAATACAATTGCTATTGTGACCATTGAATCCTTTAGAATTTCTGCAATGGTTTCTATTGTGGTGTGAATTTCACTGTATATATCAAATTAAAAAGAGAGCACACGCTAATTTATAGCAGTTCTGTCATTTAACATCAGGCCTCAATCATAAGATTTGAAATTGGTTGTTTGTCCCATAATATCTTTGTCAGATGTGCAACTTTGGTTCCATCAGGACGGTGGAGGTTGTGTACTAATTTCTTAGATTATTCACTAATTTCTTAGATTCTGTTAGATTGAGCACTGTGTTACAACACCACTCGTTCTCCCCTGCTGCTGATAATTAGCATTACCTTAAGTGTTAGAAATATTTTGACTATGAAGTCTAGTGTTTGTGTCACAAATCCTAAGTGAGGTGTGAGCGAACCTCGCGTTGTTGCCCCAGCAGTGACGGGGTTAATCTCAACAGTCTGTCCGTGAAGCTGCGGGGCAGAGCAGCGGCTTTTGATCTGCGTGATTGACAGGCACTCAACAGCACCAGGGCACAGCATGTAACCAGACACAGAGAGAAACAGAGGGAGGAAAGATGTACAGCATGGCATCTTGTCTATCTTCTGGTGTGTTCCAGCGGTCCGTCAGCCGAGCGTTGTGTGAGATTGTCGGCGTGTGATTTTCTCTCAAGAGAGCAGGTAGATAGTGGACGGGGGGTTCTGTGCAGCCATGTGAATAGAGACCTCTCCCAAAATGAGACCAAAGTGGTCATTACATTACAGAGAGAAACAGACGGTGTAGTAAAGCAAAGAGGGTAAAAGGTGAATTTACTGTAGTGCAACACTAGGTTTGTCCAAAAAATCAGACAATCTATTGGTTTTAGACACATATCTTTAAAGGTCCGTGCGTAATTTTTTTCGAGGATCTATTGACAGAAATGCAATATAATATACATAATTATGTTTCAGAGGTGTATAAAGACTTTATGAAGCGTCATGTTTTCATGAGCTATTTCTATCTACATACACTGCAGATCTCCTTACATAGAATTCGCCATGTTGTTTCTACAGTAGCCCTAAACAGACAAACTGTTCTAAAGAACGTCTTTGGTAAATACGTTTCATTCAACAAAGAAGCAAAAACGTGTCCAGTGTCAGCCACCGTAGTGAAAGGGAGGGGTGGAGTGAGCCGTTGGTTGCAATCCAGTACCTCAGAGATGATGTATTTTTGTAGGCTAACCCGGAAGTAAGCGCCGCGCTGACTTTTGGAAGATCGCAAAAAATAAACTCTGTGATTAACAAAGGTTTATGGTGTTTACACGTTTTGTCTATCAAGATAATCTTTACAAATTAACACCACATTTGTTACTTTTGAAGCCGAAATACAATTGGCAGAAGTAAAAAGCTAACACGATGCTATAAACAGACTACACTTAAGGTCGCTTGATATCAACATCACCACCACCAAGCCTCCGACAACTCTTTCAAACTTTATTAAAAATGTGTTCGCTGGTAAGTGATTACTCCGTGAATGAATCCGCATCTACGTTTTAAGAGATTTGTGCCATGCTGCATTATTTGTGAGCTTTATACTGTATGCGCGATGACGTCTAAAGTCCCCGTCAAAGGAAGTAGTCACTTTTAGTGACTTGTTAGCAACCGCTGTTTTTAAGACACAATAAGCCTATAAAAAAATCCTAATTGGTGTGTTTTATGTCATAGAATAAAACGTGAAAATATTTAGAGGTTTGTTTACCACATACCTTATTTCAGGCAATTTACCAAAAACCTATTCAAAAAACCCATAGACTTTGGAGCGGTGGAACCGGAAGTCCTAAAAAATGTTTAAGTTTTAAGTCCCCATGAACCGGAAGTTGCGATCGTATTTATTTTGACGCATTTCCGAGTGAAACCGAATTTCGAATGAGAAAAAAAATTGTGGGTGTGGTTTGTTTTTTCCTTGCGATTTGATTGGATGTATAAAAACAGCGGTTGCATTTTGGAAAATGGTACTGGGAGCAGACTGACAGTTGAATGGGAGGAGTTAACAGATGCCCCACCCAAGCCATGCTTTCCTGGAGCTCAGTGGTTAGAGCATGGCGCTAGCAACGCCAATGTCATAGGTTCGATCCCAGTGATTGCACATACTCTGATACAAATTTATAGTATACTGCAATGTAAGTCGCTTTGAATAAAAGCGTCTGCCAAATGCTTAAATGTAAATGTAATATAAATCTAATTTACGTCATTTAAGATGGATAGTCACTACAGGGCGGAAGTGCATTTTCAAATTTAAACTGAAGATTATCAGGGCACATGAATTTTAAAAAGAGGAAGGACCCACACCGGTAAGCTATTCACAATAAACGCGTAATATTTCAAGAAAAAATAGGATAATAATTTGGTTTTGGTTACATTTAGATGCCACTAAATTAGAGTATATATATTTACATTTCAATAAAAAAGTTGAAAAAAGGTGGCATTTTCTTTTTTACGTTTTGTACAAATACAGATAAATTGTACAAAAATGCATAATTAAAAAAGTAAGAATAAAGCTCCACCTCTAAACAAATGTCACTGGGGCTAAAACACACAAATAAATATGAATGAACCATCTCATAAATTAGTTATAATTTGTATAATATGTGTTGGTGTATAGCAGTAGCGATCCCTCTAGTCCCTCTGTAATGACCTAGACTATCGTTAAAAATGAATATTTAAAAACTTTAAAATATTATTTTCAATAAAAGTTGGCCGATTTTCCCTATTAGATATGTATATTTGACTTCCTGGATCGATGCAGACTCTATCCACGTGAGATTTCCACGTCTCGAGAGTAATTCAAGATCCTGCGCTATCTGTCATACGATGTCTGCGCAGCCTGCGCATGCTGCAAGAAGTCGAACGTGTGGCGCCTTCTGTTAGCATACCGCTGGCTTGACACTACAGTAAATCAATGGGAGTGATTAATTTTGAGTGACAATAAAACTGACCAATCATATCATCTTTCTAAACGGGCCATCTGGTTGTTCACCAGCAATCTCATAAAGGGAAAGAAGCATCCAAGTTGGTTCGCCAACCGCCAAACTTAAAAAAAGAAGAAGAAATTCAATACGCAAAACACAGCCTGTGGATGAACTTTGTTATCAAGTCTGTTAGTTCTGTAAGTTAGTTCACTGTACGCAGAAGGCCAAGGCTCAAACGTCATGGTTCGCTACTGGTAGGCCTATATAGAATATACATGCAGTCTGCTATACAGTTCACTGATGTCATAAGTAGATCCACCCTCAGTTTTTGTGTTTGTTTTAATATTACATTTCAAGAGTATCAATTCATGTCTGAATTTGGTTCTGGGTAACAGATGTTTCAATATCTTAAATTTAAAACCCCTTTGTTTTGGTTAATAATCAGCATCGTCTGTTTTGTAAACAGAGTTGGTGCGTGACCCGCATGGCCCTGATTAGCGTTAGAGAAACAGGAATCTGATCTGGGGTCAGATGCATTAAGCTGCGAAAGAATGGAGTGCTTCTAATTACCGCAGGTGCGATTTAATGTATTTAGTCTGCGTGATATTATGTGTCAACAGCATTACTCGGTGAAGGTATAGACAATGTTTAGTCACTCCGTCTGACAATAACAAGGGATTTTAATTAACAGCCTGTCTTATTATCCTCTCACATTGAACAACATATGATCAGAAATGGAAAGAAACACAGCTGACTTCATGGGCTGTCTCAATTTGTAAACGGTAATTAAAATCAAATGACAATTTAATTTGAATGTTTAATTGCTCGTTTAGAGCGAACCTTGCAGAAACACACACAGGTACGTACAATGGCGTGTAAATATAAGCTTACGCACAATACCTCTCGTGCATGAAAGAGCATATGCACACGTGCACACACGTCTCATGTCACATTCCTTCACGTGCCTTCTGCTTTTCAACTTTGATGCAACTTAAGAAGAAATCACCTCCCACCGGTTTCTCTCACCAGACCTCGTACGTGTGACGCGAACATTTTTTAATGCAATAAACGAATGTAAAAAAAGTCTGTGCTTGTCACTGCATGTTTATCGCAAACATGTGCCTATCTCTTCTCAATGTCTAATTAAAGGGATAGATTCTCACAACAATAAATGAATATGCAGATGAGTTTTGCGTCTGGTGCAAATTTCATGAAGCGCCGATAACGAGGCTGAGTTAATCTCCTCTCTTTTAACCCTGATTTAGTTGATCCACCATAACAAACAAACAGAAATAATAATCCTATTATTGTCTTAATGGCACGTTTTGTTCTGAGAAGTCTTTCTGAAGACAGAGCTTTGAGGTAATGCTGCCTTTATTGAAACAAACAAAACTCAAAAATCAATTTTCATTCACGCTTTGTCTCGTCTCTTTGCTTCCTGCAATATCTTTTACGTCGGCTGATTTATTAAATAAATATTAATTTACATGTATCCTGTCTTCCCCTCAACCCTCTGTGTTTACCATCTGCCGGCTGCCATTTTTTTCTGCTGGTCGAATAACGACAATGAACAATATGAGCCCAGGTTGGAATTAGCAATAAGGAGCTTATAGTCTCCTGATGTCACATGCATATACCACTTGCCATTCAACATTACAGTTTTATAGGGTTTTCTTGGATGTTTGTTTCGGCGAATCATTCACAGATAACTTGTTTTAAATTCGCTGGAGTATTTGTCTTTTGATGTTCGGTGTTCCCCTGATTTATGAGAAATGGTTACTGTAAGAATGAAGTTACTGTATTTTCTTTACAGGTTCCATTTGTGTACTTTATACCCCAAAGATTTTTTCTGCATAATCTTTCATCAAAATATACTTCGGTCTCTATTCTGGTACGTATCACCCATTTTTCATGATACAATCAATTCCCAATGGATAATACTGTATCATGCCCTACATTTTGCACCCATCACATACCCTTGAAAATACCTTAGATTAAAGTAAAATGGGTTGTGAATGCTGTTTCATGTTGACTTTGTTTTAAGCATGTGCTTTTCAAAATTCTCACAATTTTACACACACATACATAGTTGGCATGCAGTGTGGATGGACTGACGAGTGCCAGTGCGACAGCATTGCAGGTGTGAGAGAGGACTGGCATTTTGAAGGGCACAGCGTGCAGGGAGAGAGCGGCCAGGACTCACAGGGAAAGGCAAAGTGGCACACGGTGCAAGGCTGGTGGACAGAACAGCACTTCCTTTGCTAGCGACAAGGGGAGGGACACTGGCACAGAGATGGTACAAAGTATTTATAGAATGCGGGGAAATGGTGCCATAGCAGAAGCTGCTAAGTAACATATGGGCTGTTCTCTTATAGATCTGGAATATATAGACATATATAGAATATTTTTGTTATATTTTATTCAAAGTTATTTATTCAAATATCCTTGAGTCTAACATATTCATGCAAAAAGCCCCAAAACTTACTAAAATCAGTCTACAAATTGTTCACTCGCATTCATCTCTGAGCAGGCTGGAACATAAGACAGTATTTTAACATACAAAGATCAGTTTCGACATCAAAATAGTCAATCATTTTCTAATCTGCATGACAGTGCTGTCAGTTTAAGGTTGGTGAGTGTGTGAAACTGGGTCAGAGGGTGGGTCTGTGTATCACATTTGGGGGCATGGGTGGGTTTTTTTGGGAGGGGGAGTTGGTAACTCAGGCCTAAAGGCAAATCTCATATCAACATCCAGTGTAATAACGTCTTCTAATTACCATAATAGCCCAGCTTATCTGATGTGTTTAATTACGTGGGCTATGTCTGCTATCCATTTCAAGAGGATGTGTGGCATCGCTGGCCATATGCACGAAATACTGCGTGACTTCTACAATATATTTCCTAAGTGGTGTGGTAGTGTGTCTGAAATGGATCGCTGTTCAGCATTGCAGAAACCCTAACACATCCCCCCATAACATTGTCCAAAGGCATTTATATCAAATGTACATCAATTATGACAGCCTGGACCAACACATGGCGCTAAGAATGAAGTGGATGTTGAATTGCATTGAGCCTTTTCCATACGCAGCATGGGTGTACAATAATAGTCCAGCCTTCGGGCTAAGAAATATAGCTTATGACTTGTCTCTTGATTCCGCGGGGCTACATTTGCTGGTATCAATCTCTTTTGAAAGCCTTTATTTGCAGATATCCTTAAGCCCTGTGCAATGATTTACATGGCATAGCAGCACAGGATATTGTTCCTGAATGATAGCCCGTGGTGTGTCTTCCAGTTCTCCTAAGGACACAAGCATCGACGCATTAAAATGGAAATCGCTCTTTTTCGAAGCGTTGATGTCGAACTTTCCCTAGTCTCTTCTCATTTGCCGTCTTCCGCCTCATAGGTCATTTCGCTGCATAAACTGTGTATTCAGTGAAACGTATATCTAATACGACAGTGTGCTTATCATTCTTTAGTCGGCGCTCAGAATCATCTGCGCGCTTGTTTCTTTATTCTTTCTAAATCTTTAATATCAGCCTTTAATCTCCTTCATTAACAAATGTCTTTTAATTGTCAGAGTCGGTTCTCAGACATCAGATTTAGCATAAGCCGATTGCAATAGAGGATGTTGTTGGACTAATTTGCCGGCATATTGGGAGTTGATGATCAGAGTAGAACAGGGGGACTCTGGCTGGACATGGGATTGAAAGTCTTTGATTTGAACAGCACCCTGCTGACAGGAATGTGGAAAAGCCATATGGACAGTGACCAGCTGAGTTCTTGGACAAACTGTAAAAAAAAACAGACACTGACCGGGACTGGCTATGGGGGAAGAGAACTACGGTACTTATTTCCTCTGAGCTCATGCGTTTTGTACGGCCTGCCCTGAGGGGTTTTAACACACAAATCTAATTAATGTTTCATTGATGTGTGTTTGTGAAATTACTTGTGAAGAAGTCTAGAATGTGAGGGCTAGCGGAGAGCAAACATGTGATCACTTAAAGACTAGAAATTTCCATTCATCTGTGCGATAGTTTATGTTGCCAAGCCAATTAGCTAATGTTCAACCAGACAAATTTTGCTCTATAAAATTGCAGTCATGGATTATTTATGTCCAAATGGTGAGATGATTTTACAGATTTTCTCTGAGGAGGATGAAGGAAATGATTTCGTACAGTTAAAGTATTACTGTTTTATTTTTCCTTATTATGATATAAAGTGACAATATGGCAAACATGGGCATGCTCTGGGAACTCGGTATGAAAACTCTCTATTTCCTTTTAGTTATTTCTCTTTTTTTCTTTTTGAGGGACATAAACTGACAAAAGTCATGAGAATACGTCCTGATAAAATGTAGCTTGAATCAGCGCCTTTGCATCTGATTTCATAGATAAATTCAAGAAATTCACAAAACATTGTACTGACTTAAAACAAACTATTTTAGGCATTAGGACCCTTTTATGGTGCTTTTATGATGGTTCTTTTTGTGTTATTCAGAGTTTGACATCTCCTGGTCATGATACCCGTTTTATGGCGACAGCTGTGTAACAATTTCTCGAATTTCTATTTTTGTGTTCTACAGAGAAAACAACAGCATATGGGTCTGGAACGACAAGAGGGTGAGTAAATAATCACATTATTTTCCTTTATGTGTGAACTATTCCTTTGCAGCATTAGGCGAATTCACGGGACGTTACGATAAGCAAGAAGTCATAAAATCATAAAGGACAAGAGCACGGATCAATAACATTGTGAGACGTCTGAGGAACAGACATGATTGCAAAAGCTAACATGCTAAAAATCTTGATACCTTTGACACGAGCCCGAGGTGCTTGACACATAAAAACATTTATTGCTTTTCAGCCAGAATGATGAAAATAATGGACACGCAAAATGTTTGGTCAGCCCGACGCTGATGTCTGATAATGTTTCAGCCATCACGAACACCCCCAACATCTCTCTCTCTCTCTCTCTCTCTCTCTCTCTCCCATCTTGTTCAGGATTAGATGATTCTACTTATCCTCCAGACATACAGACTGAATAACATGTGAAAATTACAATACATCAAGTAGAAGTCATTACGGGAACAGCTCCCTTACTTGTCTCACTTCAAAGTCTCTGCAATTTTCTGATCCATGTGACATTCATGCTCCTCCAGGGTCAAACAACATCTTGCAGCCTTCATAAAATGATTAAATATTTTAAACAGCTCGCTTGCGTACCTCCATGGCCCCCGGAGACTGATGCTGTTATCGTTTTTGTCAAAGCCACTTTCCATCTGCATTTGTCATTCCTGCTTCGCGCGTATAAGTTATCAATCGGCTTGTCAGAATGCAAAATAACTGATGTTCTTTGGGCGGTATTGGATGGACTATCTCGGGCTTTTAATCAATGCATATTTTTTCTCTCATCTTTTTTTGCTCTTTCCTCATTCTCTGCTCTTTAATATAAATGTTTAGAGTCCCAGGCGCCCGTAATGTATTTGCACAGAAAATGCTTTGACAGAAGCAGTAGTTATATTATCAAACATTACACCTTGGGGCTACGGGAGCATCAGAAGCGTTCACACGCGCAGGCAGGGCTGGGAATTACAGACACCGGGAGATGACTGCTATACCCTCACTGTAAGGGATTGCCCTGGCTGTGTATAAATCAGACGCCTTGAAAGCTAATCTTTCTCACTCACAGATGTAGTGTATGCTCTATTTATAGATTTGTCTTGCCTGAAAGAAGATTCTGGGCCATGTGAGGCCTTTATCAGTGGTAACAAGGTTGTTAATGTATCTGAATATGCTGTACGTCCTCCATCTTGGCTCGCCGTTCGGCGGTTGCATAAGGGCATGGCTAAATAAAAGGAAACGGCTTTCACATCTGTCTACGAGATGACATTATCGGACTA
Source organism: Triplophysa rosa (assembly GCF_024868665.1). NCBI lineage: Eukaryota > Metazoa > Chordata > Actinopteri > Cypriniformes > Nemacheilidae > Triplophysa > Triplophysa rosa. The sequence goes on along the minus strand of NC_079905.1, from coordinate 6,193,142 downwards.
AATAAGGAATTTAAGGTAGGGAGAGGAGAAATATACCCTGTTGAAACGCTACAACGGGGTAGGGGAAACTACTAAGCTAATAGTTACTATTTTGTAGCTGGTAGGCCTACAGTTAAAGGTTAGTTAAACTACAAGTTAAACTTTCTAAAGGGACGTACTGTATCTTGACAAAATGTAAGAACTATTACTAACTTGCGACTAATAAAAAAGACTAACTTGAGACTAGAAAACTTTGATTTATATGATATCACTTATATCTACAAGATAGTTTGTTTCAAAAAGATAACTGAAAATGTCAATTAGTCACACTTCAATACTGCACTAACATGGATGAAGTTCATTCCAGGATGTTTGAAAAAAACACATTCGTTTATATTTAGGACCCCCCCAAATTGATTCCTAGTGCACTAAATTTCCAGGTGCCTTTTAGGTAATGAATCCACTAATGAGACATCTTTCCTGCATCCTACTGTCTTGCTGTCTCTCGTCTGTCACACTCACAAGCACACAAATTTTTCTCTAACCGGCCATTGAGTAAATTAGCAGGTAGGGCTGCAGTGGCTGATTGAAACAAACTGGTGTTGATTGCTGATCAGTCAACTGTGGAGAAGGATAAGAACATGAGCTAATGGAAAAAAAGCAGAAATACCCCCAATCTCTGTCTTTCTCGGTTTGTCTACCCCAGGGCTTTGGTCATGCTATATGGCTTTACAATTGAAAAGATAAAAGAAACTCCAGATATTTGCATGATTCTTATGACATTGATTGAATCAAAGGCTGCAGAGAATTTGCATACATTTCCAAGCTGGTTCTGGCAGGTTTATGCTGATGCTATTGATGAATTGATGCTAGTCTAGCTTTAACCTTAAAGAGTACATAACATGAGATCATGAAAATCACATTTCATGCCGTGTGTAATGTTGGCGTGTTTGAAAGTAAGCAGTCTGCCAAGTTATAAATCCGAAGGTGAATGAATAACAAAGTTATTGGCTTTGAAAAAAGGGAGTCGACTCTGAATCACGCAAATGAGTCGTCCCTAGTCCTATTCGCGAACCGAAGCGGATTTACGTCACTACATATAGTCCCCGCCTACATTTTGCTAGGACTGCCCGTGAAAACTTCACTCCTCTCCCCCAAACACTGTATCTCGTGAGCCTCATTTGTGGTAGACCAATCACAGCGGACTAGACCATCTGACCAATCACGTCAGACTAGGCTAGCGGAAAGGAGGGGATTAGACAGATGAATCGTGGAACAAATCATTTGTGAGTCAGTCAAGAAGTAAGGTAAGAATAACTGCCTATTATTACGAAATAATAGTGTTTTTACACCTTCTATGTACATAAACTTGTTGTTGGACACTCCATAAACCAAAGTAGGACCTTAAAAATCCCTAGTTATGTACTCTAACCAGTATATATATTGTGCAGTCATGGAAAAAAATATTTAAATTATTAATATAATTTAGCAATCAGCAATCTTAGATGTATTATAGCCATTCCAGTGTCTGTTGAATTTCAACAAAATCAAACCTCAGGAGTGACATAAAGTCATCCAACAGCAATGTGAAAGACAAGACACATGAAAACTTTAATCAAAATCGAGATTATCAAATAAAAAATAATAGTTAAAACTTTTCCTAAATACATGTACAAATAATACTGTTGTATTGCATAAAAGTGAATATGAGCTTGTTTTCTGTGCAGTATTTGAGGTATTGAGGAAAAAATACAGAGCATCTTTTCTGTTATTTTGACCTGTTTCTCCAGTTTACATTTTCTGCACATAAATGCATATAGATACAATATTTTTATTTGAAATTTGGGAGACATATTGTTAGTAGTTTACAGAATGAAACAAACGTGATTTTACCTAAACACACAACTATAAATAGTAAATTCAGAAAAAATGAAAATAATTTTGAAACGGTTTCCACGGCCGTATGTAATGTATATATTTTATGTATATATATGTACAAACTCAAGTTGATGTGTTCTTCCAAAGGCATACATTGTAAATGTCAAATCAGCGCTACATTATTGAGACGAACGGACTCGCAAGGCCTTTAAATGACTTGCATTGTATGCATTTCCAGACTAGTCTTCGAGCTGAGAAGCTGCTTTAACTCTGAAACAGCCACAGGGTTAAAGTTCACACGCTTCACAGCGGCCTCTGCCGATTCATTAGGAAGGAACATATCTAGAGAGAAGAAGAAACCTTTCAAATTGAAGTCATAAATTACAGACTCATGACCTGTACACAGGAAACCAACCATTTAGTCAACATTGTGCTGTAGCATGCTACGTAAGTCTGCCCTTAGTCCATTACCCAGACACCACCATTCGGCTCGCCTCCGTTCTCCGCGGTTGACAGCCTCTGTAAATTAGCAAAACAGTCATTTTTTTAATACCTTTGAACCTTCTGGCAACACTTTTCGATCAATTAGGAGGCAAAGCATTAATTCGCCACTCTATGACTGGTGTCTCCTGCCCGTCATTGATCCTGGTAGTGATCTCTTTAACCTCAGAGTGATGGTAATGGCATTAGGAGATGAGACCATTACGACGCCTTCCTCCAGCTCTTCACCTCAGAGACAGGCGGAGGGCAGGGGCAAATGGGAGGGGCGTGGCCGAGGGCTCAGGCAGATGAGTGACTGGGGGGTGCAGTCAAGCACCCCCTAGTCTTTCGACTTGTTCCGCCGTATCTCCTCGGAGGCAATTTAAGTATAAATTAGAGTCTGCGAAGACCTGGAGAAACACGCTGACAGCCACCCAACACTGAATAAATCACTTTTTATTGTGAGGAAAACCGCGTAACCTCAGCTGACACGATGGCGTTTACGTTTTAAAGGGAAAAGGTTTATACGCTGCCTTTTTCCTGCCAGGTGCTCTCAGGGTTTAAGCAGACGCTGTCAGTATGTGTTCCCACCTAAAGTGACCATTTTAAATAAAGGCCTGGACACAGCTGTCGCGGGAAAAAACTGACCTGGTTAGGTCTTACTGGGACTTCGCGAAAAAGGCGGAGCGTCTGATGAGTCTCGCTTCAGCTACACAGCGGCTGTGATAGCTAATAGATGACCAGGATATGATAACATATGATGATAAAAATCTTTTTGACTCCAGACAACTTAAGGTTGATTCGCCTTTACTAGAAAAGACTCTAAACTCTCTGGCATCCCTGCTGTCCATTAAACTCTTCACTTGCCTGGGGCAGAAATTTTCAAAAGGTGCAGCTGCGTGTTCAACTTTAAGCAAATAAAATACAGCAATGAGTCAAAGTTCTTACATGGTGATAAATCTGTTTAGCATAAATCCTCTTTAAATGACCAAATATAAATTAAGGTTATGGTTCCAACACTTTACAATGGTCTTGTGTCCTATTTAGTAAGTGATGGATATCACATCTTGGGCTGAATTGCCCTGTTTGTTAATCACTTGAGGGATCTCATTCATTTTGTCCTCTTTCTGCTGTATCTCAATCCTAATGAAGCTGCGGTTAATTAGTTTTTGTTCGAACTGAGAGTGGTTCAGATTACAATTCACAGACCAAAGATGAAGTAGAGAGTGCTGTCCATCCAGTAGAAATGAAGCAATAAGCACCTGGTTGTGATCCCTGCTGACCTGAAATGAACCAGAATTAGGATTGAATGTACTGCTTATTATTTTGGAGGCCTGATTCAGTTAAGTGATTTAATTTGATCAGAAGATGAATAAAAAAAACGTATTTGTTTGCCTGTACTTTTAAGTGTTCTGTTTTAAAGAAATTCAAATGTTTTTTTTTTTAAATTGTACGTGCAAGTTTTTGTTGTGCATTAAAAATTATACAATGATAACAGAGTGTAAATCATTATATTTATAAAAATAATTAAAATGATGGCAACTTATTGGTATATTAAAGCCCTACACCTACACCTAACCTTACCCTAAACCTAAACTTTATGACTAAAAATGAAATTGAGTCTTAAATCAATTTTATTGACAACAAAATACCTTTGTGATCTGCAAATAGTCTCTGCCAACAATGTGGGCTTGTACTCAGTGTAAATAGACACTCCGTTAAAAAAATGTAACTCTTTTAAAAAACTTTTTACAAGGTGGCACTGTTGTATAAATTACAATATAAATCGTAAAGAAGCTAAAAAAAATTAAAGGAACAGTTCACCCAAAAATGAAAATTCTGTTCTCATTTACTGTTGTTCCAAATCTGTATAAATTCTGTTGAATGAACACAGAGAAACATATTTGTAAGCATGCTTGTAACCAAACAGTTCTCAGCCACCATTGACTACCATAGGCTATAGGAACAAATGCTTTATGAATTTCTTTATTCTGTTGAACACAAAAGAAGATATTTAGAAGAATGTAGGAAAGCAAACAGTTTTCTTTTGACTACCATTGTCATTGTTTCTACTATGGTAGTCAAGAACTGTTTGGTTACAAGCATTCTTCCAAATGTCTTACTCTGTGTTTATCGGAACAGAAAAATGTATACAAATTTGGAACAACTTGAGGGTGAGTAAATGAAGACAGGATTTGTATTTTTGGGTGAAATGTCCCTTTAACATTCACTTAGACAAACCAGATCAAACTACAACGTTCAAATTCATATGAATGTCACCTCATACAGTAAGTTTAGTACGATTTGCCATGAGATTGTGTTGTGTTTCCCCTTAAATAGTTCTAATGTAGTTTCTTTTTCATTTGTAACTTTTTATTTAACTTGGTTTTAAATGTACTTCTTGAAAAAATAAGCAGCTTGATGTTTCAAAGCATCCACAAAATTGCTGCAATTTATCAAAACCTATAAAAAATGAGATCCAACAAAACATATTGGAGTACGTGTTTGTGTGTGTGCGCGTGTGATTTAAAACTATTTAATCAGATCAAACACAGAGTCTCCCTCCGTTCTGTGGAAAGACAGCCACACCCCTCACAGACCTCCCTCATACATCCTGGCTGGCCGAGACAGTTTGAATTTATTCAATCAATGCGACTCATCTAATTGATATCTGAAGCAGCGGCCGGTGATTTATCGTCAGAGAAATGTAAATGATATATCCCGGGCAGATGTCTTATATTTTCCGGCCATTTATTTTGGGTAGTGAGTGAAAGGAAGGCAGCGTGTTTAATTAAAATTCATGAGGCTGGAATGTGCTGAGTTGCACTGGCCTGTTCTGGTCTCTTTGGGTTCAGAATGGGAGGGGTTGAATGATGGTGGACAGGAGACAGTGTTGACAAGGGCGAAACCAGGAGCGTCCCGGTTTGATCGCACACACACGTTCACTCCCACACTCATTTTAAGTCAACACGCACGCTCATTTAGTATTGCATAAGGGGGGAGTAAAACTCACCCATTATGGTAAAGCGTCTACGAGATGTTTTACTAGATCTGACCTAAACCTTTAAACTAAACTCCTCCTTTAGATCGGCTGAAATATGCTTAACCTAAATATTTATCTCAGCTGACAGACATCACGCTGTGCAAACATAACCGGCCCCTAGAACTACAGTCAAAATGTACAGACGCATTTCAGATCAAGCCGAATCATAATATTCAGGATATTCAACTCCACATGCAAGAAATCTTCATCCATACGTTACAGACAAGTAGATTTATGGAAATAACATACATAACGCAAAAGGTTTGGTTAGATTAGACGGTCATAAATGTCATAATATTTTTATAGTGGATTTTCATATCGTAAGACTGAAGGTCTTGGATAAACAAATTTTAAAAAATGTAAGTGTAAGTGTAAACTAAAGTGTGACCTTCATATTCCAAAAACATTTATTTTGCTTCATTCCCCATCTTGAAGGGATTACTTCACAAGAGCGTGTCACAATGCATTATGGGATTGCCTTCTCAGCATGTCTCAGAATTTTGCACATATCGGACTATGTGACATCACAGGTGTACTCAGGCCCGCTTACACGGTTCTCTGTCATTCGGGTAAGTTACCGCACATAAATACATTTATGTCACTCTCAAGGTCACATATGCACATGCACACACACTCATCGTGTTAAAGGATCGTTGTCTGATGTGACCTTGGTGCCGGGTGAAAGCAAAACATCTCAGACGGTCTGATCTGCCACACCGGGTATCTTTTTTTCTCCACCTTCAGAGCAGGAAAGAGCCGTTTGTTAGCCATCAACAGTCAGTCTTACTCTGTAACTCTAAGCAGCTGGCCAGTCTTGACTGCATTATTCATATAAAGAGAGAGAGAGAGAGAGAGAGAGAGAATGCACACTCTTCACCAAAGTTACAAGATTTATGGCCCTCTGTTTAGGAAATAATTCAAAGTTCATACTCACATACATCATATTTTGAAACACATAGATTATGGGGTGGAACACATTTATCATATTGCAACACACCAGCACATGCACACATCAATGGGCGCACACACACACAGATACACACTCACAAAAGTGCACATGTTCTCAATCTCTCTGTCTCTGGGTCTCCGACACGCACACACACATTCACCATTTGCACCAGGGCCTAATTTCACACGGATGCTTTCGGGGTGTATGAAACAGCTTTGTATTAGCTTTGTCACTGAACCCATCAGACAGTAATGAGGCCACGCTTATAACACACCCTCAATTCCAGATAACAGCAGAAGAGAGACTCCAGTGAGCACGTCCGCTTCGCACCCTTCCGATAATACCTCTCCGTCATTTGTCACTTGTACATTTCAGGTTTCTAATCTCTGCAAAATTGATCCACATCGCACGTTTTTATTCTGGGTTTTGCGTTTATTGATATTTGAGGATTGCTCGGTGTCAACAAAACAAATGTGTGTTGTTTTTATTGTGTAATGCTTGTGATTTAGTTTCACGGGATGGAGAACGAGGAACTGTTATGTATTCAGCGATATTGCCCAGTGGTTCTCTCTTTCTCTCTCTCTCTTTAGTCTGTCTCCCTCTAGGTGGCGGTGTGACCAAATTGAATGGAGTTCCTGATTGGACCGTTCAGTTCCAGGTTTTGTTTTTAAGGGCTACCTTAAACACTCCTAAGGGTCCGTTTTGGGCCATTTGGGTTCTCTTTGGGTTTACCCCAAGTTTAGTTGTGTTCTGATTCTGTTATGTCTTCTTAGTTCTTATCTAAGATGTTTGTTTGAGAATCTTTGATATTCTGTTCGTAACAGGAACTCTTGGTGTTTTCACTTACATTTGAATAGGTTCAGTGTGATGTTGCCACGGAATGGGTCAACCGAAGGCCTTGTGCGCAAAAACACCTCAACTCCTTTTTTGTTGTGCGTGGAGAAAAATGTGAATCGTGTGCATTAAGAGTTTTCAATGCATTCCTAGATGTTTAAACTGAGTGTGAAAAGGTCTGTCTGACTATCACTAGTCTGTCACTATTTTGATATTGACTTATTTATTTGATAGAAAGCGATTACACGCAGTTTATATTTCATGCGGTTTACGTGGTAGAGTTGACACGATAAAGTATAAATTTATTTGATTTGAGAAAAATCCACTTATTATGTCACTTTGATGAGACGATTAACTTCACTCAGTTTAGTCACGGCTGTCCGTATTCCATCTAAACAGAAAATGTTTTCATTAGGAACACAAAATGACATTGATCGCATAGGGCGGTAATTGTAGTCTGTGTTATTTGAAGCCTAACCCACATATCGAGACACAGTTTCTCAAAGTCAGAATCATCTTTTCTAAAGAGGATGCTTGTCATAGTCTCTTAATGAAGCGCAAGGACATTATTGACACTTTAAATGAGGTTACCAGCGGCAGCATTCAGTACATTGGCTTATAAAATCATTTCCATTAGCCCAGCTTCAGTAAATGAAAGCGAAATGCAGTGACCCTCGAAAGTGTCAAATGTCTGTATTTTAGAGAAATATACATTCTTCTTTGTTTATTCTCTTATATATAAATGTTTAATTAGGAATAATTATTGTTAAAAAAAAGACATGGAGGCGTGAAACTGTTATGAGACAAAAAAAAAGAGAATAGAAGACAAGACTTAACCAGGGGTGGTGGGACATGCCATCTCTGAGGTTCCATTAATTACAAAACGCATTAATATTTTATTAGTCACTTATCAGTAATTAATCAAGCACTTTGATGTAAAGTTCAGCTTACAAAAGCAAGAAATGGTTCCTCAGATATTAGCTGGCTCTCGGAGACGCCTCCCTATTTCACAAGAGACTGTTAATCCCCACGCCTTAAGCCTTGACATGCTGCAGCAGAAATAAGAAATACATGCAGTGGCTATAAGGTGTCATGTGCAATATGAGGGTGCGACGGGGGGAGTACTCGTAGAAAATGATCTCCCCCAGATCTGATTTGAAGAGACGTTTTAGGACACCCAATGACAGTAAATATTATTCTTTGTGCTGTGCCGCTAATTAACATGCTTAATTACAGCTGTCAAAAGCCTCTTCAGATTGTTAAAGACATGAGAGTTGGGGGGGGTTCTGGCCTGCAGCATGACTATTTAAACCGTAGATGTGCTAGGCCAGGACTGGACCCTCTTTACAGAACTTTAATATCAGAGTTTTGTTTTTTAATCTTCAGATATTACATCTTGGAGGAAAAAAAACCAAAAATGTTATGTTCATGACATTTTTACATTTCTCAGTATTGTGTACTTTAAACAAAGCAAATGATTTTACATTTTACAAATGTTGTATTAGATGATTAGAAAATATTAAACTTTTAAATAACAAAATTTGACATTTTTAATTCACACTAAACTATATTAAAGTGCTAATCATTTTTTAAAAAGGGTAAAACTTTACAATAAGGTCTCATTCATTAACATTCATCTATTATTTAAGCATTTATAAATCTTAAGTTTTACCAATTGCTTATGTTAGTTCATTTTACACAAACTAATGGATACAGATTCCAAAAATATATTAGTAAATTTTGAAATTAACATTGCCTACGATTAATAAATGCTGTAGTTGTGTTGATCATTGTTAGTTCATATTAACTAATGTAGTTAACTAATGTTAACAAATAGAACATTATTGTAAAGCGTTACCAAAAAGAGATGCAAAAGTAAAATATTTCACCGAAGCATACAGTACTGTTCAGTTAAGATATTAAAGTAAATAAAGATATAAAGAGTATAAGATATATCAAGATATAAAGTAAGATATTAAAGTTTAAAATTATCTAAAAGTATTTAGACAATGGTGAAACACATGCATTCTAATTGCAGATATCTAATGCATAAAAATTGTTGTTCCAATTGTTCTCTTTTTGTATCCAGTTACCTTTTTGGTAAAAAAAAAGCACAAAAAAGTATAGAAAAATCATGTTCCAAAAATCTAAAGGGTAAGCTGAGGACACCAGGATGACAATGAAATCTGTGCAGCATAAATTCCCACGGACCCCTCACACACACGAAACTGGAAATTATTTAATCACCCTTAAAATCTGATATGTAGGTGAGCCTGAAGTAAGGACGGCGCATAATTAAAAAATCGGAATTTATTCCCTCGGACACACACACTCATTGAGGTTGCAGAGTGACTAGAAGGTCAGCGTGCACTTTAATGGATAGCGGCGATCCAAATGCCTCTGTTTCTGATTGGCTGAGGCTGAACTTTTTCTCCCTGTCCCCTCCCCAACCCACTGATGGATTGACCCACCTGTGGGGCCTCAGGCGGAGCTCCACCAGGGGGCTCTTGTCCACAGCGTGCTTGTGCTGCAGTGCTACAGAACATGTGGCAGGTCATCTCTCTCTCTCACACACACAGCCTCAAACTCAGAGCAGGTTAGAGAGACCGTCCCATTTCTTCATCAGAGTCCCTGAGCGCTTGATGGGGTCTCTCCGTCTCTGCTGTTTCTTACACTGAGGGCCAGAACACAGGGGACCGCAGCATTGCTGATCTAGTTCTCTGTCCCATCTTACACAGAGACGCATTATGAACGGACATTTCACAGAAATAAATGAGCTGCAGTGGAGTTATTCATACAGTAAGACTGAAAATGCCACTAGTAAACAATTCAGTTTGATGTATTTTTAATTTTTGCATTGAATTGCAAATTACACTTTAGGACTAAAAGAAAAAACAATATAGGGAAATTAAATAGCATTGGCCCATGAAATGCATATTGCAAATGTTTCATAAAATGTACATTAACTTCACTAACTGTAAACAATTGTCTATGCAATAGGATTGTAATAGGATCATTATATCCAAATCACTTTTAAGCATGTGTAAGTAAGTAAGTTAATGTTTAAACAATAAGTGATGCTTTACTGATCAGCTGTTTATATACATGGTTCACTCAAATGAATATATGTGAAAATATATGATTCGTTTTTAATGCAGTTTTAATGCACATTTTTGACCCCGTCTATAAAAACCAGGCTAAAGTCTCAAAATCTGATAAAGTGTGAAAACTTGTGATAAATGAAGTCATTTTATTTACAGTAAATATGAATCTCAATTAGACTTCACTTCATAAAACAAATTTTAGGAATAATGAACAAATTCTGTAAACAAAAAACATACACAGTACATGAATATACATATCTGTTACAGCACATCTGACTCATAAACATCTCCAAAATCTTCCCTTCAGCATTTTGTATATGGCGTTTTGAATATTTTTACACATTCCATGAGTGTTCGCTGCGTGGTAAAGGCGGTGTAACTCGCTAATTTGTTCTATAAAACAGACATTTTGGGATAATTAGCTAAAAAAAGCAGTAGAAGTACATATGGCTCCCTGCTTTGGCTTGGTTCTGTTCACATATGGCTCTCTCTGCTGAAGCTTTAGCTGTTTGCCAGCGTTGACAAACCCTACACAAGCCTACACACACACAAACACACGCACTCATGGTCATGAAGCAACCAAGCATGAACCACACCTGACTCACAAACAAAGACACGCACACGCACGCACACACACACACACACACACACACAGTGGCCATGGTGTTGAGTCCCACACAATTGGCTCACGCTCCTGTAGAATAGCGTCTTGTGAAAGAGCTTCTTCATTGATATCCTTTGATGAATGTTGTGTTTTCTCCATCAGCAGCTGAAAGTTGCTTTGCATCCCGACTTTTTATTTTAAAGGATGAAAAATGGCACGGGTCACGAAACAAAACTCCTTTATTTGTTGTTGGCAAACTTAGTACTTGTCATTTCACTGTGCAAACTGCAAATTTAGAATTGTGAGAAATCAAAACTGAGCTCACCAGCCCACCAACACATTTGCTCTGGCAAATATGTTCCCTCTCCATAATTTGAGTAGGTGGCGTTACAGAGAACGCTCAGCAACAGCTCCTGTGGCTCACACTTTGCCGTTTTAACGGCAAACACGCGTACAGATTACACCATCATGGTACAGATTACAACATTTGCCATTTGCGTCAAGACAACAGTGATTAAAATATCTGTTTTCCGACCCCCTCGATTATCTTTATGAATACCGAGTGTCTTGTGCGAGCTCAAGAACACATGCTGAGGCATTGTGTTGTCCACACAAACACGTCTGCGCCCACGTTTTCACGCGATACATTGTCTTCATCTGCGCTGAGGCCTCGCTGTCCTGTTTGGTGCATCATTTGTGCTTCACAGCTTCAATTAACCTCATCCCTCATACAGAACAACCAAAAAACAACGAAAATAACTCATTAACACCAGATTCAAAATGTGCAACTTTAGTTTAGTCGAGGGCATGCCATGTTTGTTTAAGAAACATCAGACATACTTTACACACACCAAAAAACATGGCAAATATTAAGGCAATAAATATTAAGAATGATTTGCGTTCTTGTGTTACTCGTTGAATTGGCAAAATCCTGAGGGAATCTCAAAGGAGGAATAATTTTAGCAGCTTAGTCACCGGTTACATGCACACCACCAGACTCACCTCAATTAAGCTGTCAGAAAAAAACGAAACCTCCTCGCTTATCGTTCCTGCTTAAATAGTTTTCTTATTCTTATGCATTTGTCCCAGCAAGTCTAATTCTAATATGAATCAGTTGTTTTGGTGCTGTATTCTGGTTGGCAAAATGATATTTTGTCTTGATAATGTATCTGCGGAATTGTCACCAACAGTATGCAGTTTATTTTATTTTTTGTTGCCCTTTATAAACGACTAATTAACAGAAATAAAATAGGCTAATGTTCGAAAAATTCTGTCATCATTTACTAACCCTCAAGTTGTTCCAAACCTGTATAAATGTCTTTGTTCTGTTGAACACAAAGGAAGATATTTGGAAAAATGTTTGCAACTGACATTTCTGGGACATCATTGACTACATCAGTTTTTCAGTGAAACACAAAAAGAGATGTTTTGAAGAATTTAATAAATCAAACAGTTCAAGGGCACCTTTGACTACCATTTAAAATTTTCTACATGATAGTTAATGATGTCCCAGAAACGTCTGTTTTCCAAATATCTGTCTTTGTGTTCAACTGAACAAGGACATTTTTAAAGGTTTGGAACAACTTGGGGGACAACTTGTCAACTTGTCTTTCATGACAGAATTTTCATTTTTGGGTGGAGTATCCCTTTAGTATTTGGTATAGATTTACCATGATGACAGCATGCACTGAAACCGACATGGGAAACACCTGATGATCAAAAGTGAGCTGTGACTTGATTTGTATTTTTGTAATTTGTAATCTGGTGAAAAGCAGTAAAGAGTCACATTTGTGTTGGTTATATAATCGTCTGCTCCTCTGTGCTTCAGGGTCCAACCTGTTTCTCCTTTCATACATAATTTCCAGACAGAAGTCCTGCTGGCTCGAGGGTCACTTGAAAACCTTCCCATAACCCCTGACCGCAGTTTGAACTCGGACCCTAGAGTTCATCCACTTCTGCAGCTGGAGAGAGGGTCACATGATAGTTCACGCTAATCTGCTCGCTGCCTGTCCTGTGACATAATAAGCAGTATGAGGTTTGTTATTGAAAACACAAAGTTTAAAATAAACACAATTTACATTTAATTGATTGTAAAAGCAACTAAATAAGCTGCTTTACAAAACAACCAAATATTGATAGCATTATTAATATTATAGCATAGCATAACTATGTGTTTTATTAGAATTACTGAGCAGTGCACCTATGTAAATACACGATAAAACTGTAATGTTGTATTGTAAAAAAAACTGCAAAACTGACGAAAATAGACAAAACATTTATTTTAGAAAAAAATATAAAAAAATTAATAGAATTTAGAAATGTAAGGAAAGACCTAACAATAGATTTTTTGTTTTTATGGATTACACTATTTGACTAGTTTAAAAGGTTTACACTCTTTAAAAGTATTACCATGAATACATAAGTATTATGTTTAAAGATTGGGATGCATCATTTTGAGAATATGTTTTTAACGAATTGCACATAAAAATCTTTAAAGAACGTGATTACCGATTTATGTAATTATTTTAAATGAATTGCATCTGATTGTATGTTTTCCAGGTTCAAAACTTTTAATAAGTTTCACCTATTCTGATTTAAAAGCCCTAATGGAATATTCAAAGCTAATTCAAACGCTTTCTGATAACTTAAGACGGGTTGTGGTGTGATCTCTCTCCCTCCTCAAAATTTTGCCATGAAGGACTCGTGCTTTGAAATATATAAAGTGCGCCCATTCAGTGAAGCATATCTGTGAGTGTACATCAAAGTGCTATGAATGGCTCTGATCTGCTTTACTCGGTGGAATATCTGTGGATGTGAGAATCTGCCGCTGCTGTTATTGAGATTCAGGACATGAATTTCTAAACTAGCTTGATAAGCACGCCAGTTATTTGTAAATAAACTTCAAACATCTCAATGGTAGTTTGCAACACAGGGGAGTAAATCACATTTTATTTAAAGTATTTCTACTGTTGGATGTCCTCAGAAGCATTCTCGACGCGCTCCGCCATCTTACTCAGCTCACAAGCGGTTCCTGAATGCTTTTAACAAGACATCTTGTTTAAAAAAACAGGATAATTACAGGTCATCCGTTCTGTAGCACGTGTTCTGTTGAACGCGGTATTTGGATCTGGAATTGTTCTCACTTACTTAAACCTAGTGTAGTCAGATACATAGACGACTGCCTTTTAAGGCAATCATGACAATCATGAAAGCTCATACGCTTCACAGATATTATAAAATGAAGTGCAATATAAAATATTTCAAAAACATAAAAAAACACACCACACACAGATATTAGCTAAAATTTTAATGAATTTTAATGATACTATTTAATGAATTAATATTGTTATGATTAATTATATTTAACAGTACTTAATTAAAACAATGATATCATTTAACTATCATTAATCATATAGTAATTATTATAGTACATAATGTATGCAATTTTATAATGTATTCATATACAGTATACTGAATGCAGGTATTTATCTATTTATTTAACTATTTCTAATTAAAAAATAAAGATGCATTTCTGTATGTATAAAAAACTAATAATAAATGCTTTTTACTAAGATCCCTGCAGTGCATTCTGGGACTGTGTGTGTGTGTGTGTGTGTGTGGTGCGTGTGCGTGTGCGTGTGTGTGTGTGTGTGTGTGTGTGTGTGTGTGTGTGTGCGTGTGCGTGTGCGTGTGCGTGTGTGTATCTCGGAGACCATTCTGTAATTCTGTACTGGAACAAGGCTAGGATAATGTAGAGGGTAATGCCTCCCCAGAGACAGAGACAGGCTGGGCAACACCGAGTCCAAACAGCCCATGCCTGAACTCTCCCAAGCGGTATTGTGCTGTACAAATGCAGCCTTTGATGTGTGATTTGGAGAGACCCAGGGCTCAGAACACCAGAGCCATACACTCCATTCAGGTTAACCTGGAGGCAACCCTTCTGTGTGTAAATAGCCTACAGGTATGTGTATGTGTTGTGAAGAAACTCTTTGGCATTTTATTGTCCATTTATCAGTGTTGGCAAACTACTGGCTATCCAAGATACCCAAATAAATCAATATACAATATACGCATTGTAATATAATATTACATTAACTGCTGTTCATTTATTCAAAATCGCTTGCTGTGATTGGTCGCCTTAGCTAAGCTCAAGCACCTTTAGTCTTACCGCGTGTGTGTCGCTCTGAGCCTCTTAAAATAATTAGTGAATAAATAAATGACAATCAGGAGATGAAATGAAAAAGTGACGACGGGTTAAAAGGTGTAAAGAGAGACGGACTGCGATGGACTGATTGGAGAAAAAAAAGAGTGTGGGAGGAACAGCCGAAACGAGAGAGATTCGCTGTCCTCCAGGTGCCTCTACGCGCATGATTTCATCTGAGGGCCATAATCAACCCCCTTAATGAAATACGTAATTAACATATTATAATTGTGGTAAGGATGGTTTTGACAGAAATCATTTTCCATATCTAATACTATGCTAATTTAATCTGTTCCTCACTCCCCGACATGACCCTCGCTGATTAAGTTTCATGGCAGATTTTTTCCTCTGCCTGCCATCGACTGTGTGCTTGTGTGTGTGGCTGTTTGTGCGAGCCTGTGCGTTTGTACCTTTGTGTGTGGTCAGATCCTGATGGATGGACGGTCTGCTGAAGTTTCTGTCTCAGTCATGGCTGTCAGAATGAGGTGGGACAGACTGCAGCAGATGGCCGAGAGAGGCAGGCAATGGGAGAGTTCCTGCAGGTCTGCCCTCCTCTACGTGGGAGGTGGAAGAGTGAAGAGAGGAAGGATTTTAGAGTTGGGATGAAGTGAAAGCAAAGCTGAATTTTTGTTGTTGCTCGCCTTAAAATTTACATGACATTTAGCAGACACTTTAATCAAAAGCAACTTACCAATTAGAGCACATTTTCTCTAAGAAAAAGGAAATGAAAGTCAAACCAACCAAAATAAACCAACGAACATATGTAGTATCAATGTAGCCTAATACAGAGTTTATATTTTAAAACAAGTGTTTGTCTATCTTCATCAAAGATGTAAATTATACCACAGAGATGTTATTCTCATCATAGAAGAACCAGAAAATGTCATACAACCATTTTTGGCTGTGCGGTTCCACAAAGAACCTTTAACATCCTAACAATTTCTGGTTTACATAATTGTTACAGAAACAATATTTAAACTATAAAAAGGTAAGAAATAAATGGTTCCTCGATGGCATTCCTGTGAATAACCTTTTATAGCACCTTGATTTTTAAGAATAGGTTTTTGTATTTGATGAAGAAATTGAACGTTTCCAGGGTGTTACTGTTCGGTTGATCTAAGTGGTTTTCAGCAGGTGCTTCAGTGGTTTTTTGGCGAATGGCCCATCCCCAAGTCTCTATGATATTTGAATGGCTATGGAAATTTTGTGCCAGTTTCATCGCCCACTAGCTGAAAATCGCAAGTCTCGCTTAGAAAAGTAATAGCACACCATTGCTTAACAAGCCGCATGATTTGAGGCATCATTCATCTCAACAGAGCTGTAATGTGTTATGGAAATGTTGGGGTTGGTGGTTGTTGCCTTAGTACGCAACAATAATGACAACAACAATGTACAATTGTTACCTAATTTCTACATGGTTGGAAACCTTCTGTTGTAATCCAATGCGATCGGTTAATAATAATTGCAAGTTAAACAAAAACTAGTTTTGGTGTTTTGTCTGGATGTTGCCACATAACGTGCATTGTATGACACCAGATTTTTTTTAAATGTAAGTAAAAGGGGTTATTACTAGTATTTTATTGTTGTTGTTACTCCTTGTACTTTATAAAAAAAACCTAATACACGTGCAGGGATGCCTCTTTAACCTCTATGACTGACATTTACCTTCTATTTCCAGTTGAGTTTTCTTCTGATTTCTACAGCTGCATGTCCATCTACGACACGAAGGTAGGCCTACACAGCAGGCCCCTCTCTCTCTCTCTCTCTCTCTCCCTCGAGTGCACTCTAAAGGTCAAGTGACGAGAGAGAAGTGAAGGAGAAGTAAAGCGCAACAGCTGAGCGTGTGGAGAACAGCAGATGAGTGACAGCGCGTTTGCCACCGCATAATGAGGGCTGCACTTTCCACACCGCGCGACTACCTCCGTGCCCCCAGGTGAGCTCAGACCCTGTGACGCTTCACCTTAACTCCAATCAGACAGCACAAAGGAACTTCCTCAGCGAGGTGTGGTCGTCCAGAGATGCCACTTAGTGTTGGCATCCCTCTGGGAATGCCCGAACGCCTTTTCCGGTCATTTGTACTGAGTAAATGAGACGCAGAGCTGACAATGTGTGGATATGTGTGCCCTCTCCTGACAAGAGGCTAAATCGCCAATGTCTTCCGCTGCACCCTTAAAATGTTGGATGCATTATTTTTGTCTTGATTAAATTATGCTCGTCCTTGCTAATCGGGTCTATGAAACATCGCTGTTCACTATAAACATGCCTTTAATAGCCCTTGGCTACTTTTTTAAAGCAAACTTTAAAAATAATATTCGGTGCATTTTTTTGCTATCGTTTTCTCCTCATTTTATTTTTCATAAGAACTCATCTGATCTTTTTCCATTTGAATGGAGTTTGTGCATTAGTGCAGCCCACATGCACCTGCTCTCTTTGATTGACAGCTGTACATGGATACCACATCAGTTGCCAGTACGCGGAGACCGTGATGTCACAATGGCTCGGTCTCCCGGGAGACCCTGCTCTCTCGTTCTGTTTTCACACATGAAAGAAGCCATTTCAGGTGACAGGAAATAGGGTGGGATAAAAGGAAAACATTTGGACTCCATGGCGCTCTGGAATGCCTGAGGGTCCGGCTTTGATATCAAATGGATCCGCAGACATGATTAAATGCAGCAATCTGAAACCAGCACAATACTTGAAAACTAAAAATGCTCCACTGGACAACTAGTGATTCTGTCATTGTTTGATTCAACACTCCTGACTTTTTTACACACTATAAGATATTAAGAAAATGTAATTAAATGAACGAATTATAAAGTTTATTCAAATAAACTTTAATGTGTCACATTTACCATGAATTGCACACATTCATATTTATGTGAAAAGGCTCTCACAATAATGTTTACGGGTTCTCACATTGTAACGGTCCTGTCTGCCCCCTTGTGTTCCCCTGCCAGCTTTCCGCGTGTTTTCAACCCATGGACTCATATTCACCGAACCTTAAACAGTCAAGGACTACACTCCCCATAATCCTTTACACAAGTTAGTCACCAGCTTTGATTACACCCGCACCTTAGACACATGACTGCACCCACAACTGATCTTCATTCATTGGACTCTTTTTGTTCCTTGTGTTTTGTTCTGTTCGTGGTCAGGTCTAGTTGTACTATGCTTGTGCTAGCTCAGACTACTTTGTATTCCGTGGATGTTACCTTTTGTCTCTTGGATCATTTACCTGTGGATGTTACCTGTTGTCTCTTGGATTATTTACCTGTGGATGTCTTCAACCCTGGGAAATAAACCATTACTTTACACCTCAGTTCCCCTGTGTGGCCTCGTCCTTCTGTCCTCTGCTAGTGTTACAGAAGACCTGATCTGACTATGATGTACACACTCCAACCGGACCCGAACATCTTCTCTCAGGAGACTCAACTCCTGCAACTCCGCCAGGATGGGATGTCTCTGGAGAGATACGTGGATGACTTTTTGGAGGCGTGCAGACTAGTGAATTTGAGCGACATCAAGTTTAACCATTTGTTCCTGACTGGGCTGGATGATGAGCTGCTCGCTCTCATCATGCTCCCAGACGCAGATGCATACCCCCTGGAGGATTTTCTTAACCTAATCCTCCAGGCTATGGGGTGTGAACTCTGCATTGGGGGGAGTGATGGGGGCGGGCATAGTAGTTATCCAGTCGCAAATGGGGGGTCTGTTCCAGCTCACATGGGGTGCACAACTCAGTCCTCCACTGCCCAGCACTCCTCCACAAAGCCTCACCGCCGTGGGAAACGGCGTGGACGCCATAGCACGTCCTCAAAGAGCCTCGAGCCGGTCCCGTCCGGCCTTACAGTGTCCTTCCAGCCGGTCCCGTCCGGCCTTCCAGAGGTCCTCGAGCTGGTCCCATCCGGCCTTCTAGAGGTCTCCGAGCCGGTCCTGTCCGGTCGTACAGAGGCCTTCGAGCCAGTCCCATCCGGCCTTCCAGTGTGCTTTCAGCCGGTCCCGTCCGGCCTTCCAGAGGTCCTCGAGCCGGTCCTCTCCGGCCTTCCAGAGGTCCTCGAGCTGGTCCTGTCCGGCCTTCCAGAGGTCTCCGAGCTGGTCCTGTCCGGCCTCCCAGAGCCCTCGCTTGTGCATGCCCTAGAGCCCTCGCCAGAGGCATCCAGCTCAGTCCCGGCTGATTTGTCCGAGATCACCGCTGTGGCCACCTTGGCGGTGGCGTGTGTCTGGGCTGTATGGACAACTGGGGGGTCTCCCCTGGGATTTTTTGGGGGGGTGCAGTACTGGTCTGTAGTGGCCGTCCCGGTACTTCCGCTCCAGGTCACCAAACCGGGGAAGCCTGCTGCTTTTGCCGTGGTTGTGGTGACGTTAGGCTGCGTCCTTACCATGGCCACGGCATCCCTAAGCCCCTGCTTCCCCGGCAACACCGCCACGGCAGCCATCAGCCCCTGCTTCCCTGGCAACACCGCCACGGCATCCATCAACCCCTGCTTCCCCGGCAACACCACCACGGCAGCCATCAGCCCCTGCTCCACGTCTCTCGAATCTGACGTCATGGCCACGGCACCGTTATCTGCTCCTTGTCTCCCAGCTCGGCTGACTGTCTGGCACCTCCGCGGCTGCCTGAGTTACCGGCACCTCCCTGGACCCCTTGAACCCCGGTGCCGGTAGCACCCTCCTGGAGGCTCCCTGTCCCTTTGATTACACACCTGAGACTCATGATTGCACCCACACCTGATCTTCATTCCCTGGACTCTTTATATTCCTTGTGTTTTGTTCTGTTCGTGGCCAGGTCTAGTTGTACTATGCTTGTGCTAGCGCAGACTACTTTGTATTCCGTGGATGTTACCTTTTGTCTCTTGGATCATTTACCTGCGGAGGTTACCTGTTGTCTCTTGGATTATTTACCTGTGGATGTTTACCAGTCTTGTTTTTTGGTTTTACTCGCCTGTCTTCAACCCTGGGAAATAAACCGTTACATTACACCTCAGTTCCCCTGTGTGGCATCGTCCTTCTGTCCTCTCGTAGTGTTACACACATAGAAGCAGATTAGACTGAAATAAGAGATTCAAAGAGAAACCAAAATAATGATCCTAAATAATTTACATGATTAATATAAGTAATATGAGTAATGATTTTATTATAAAAATAAAATGTTTTAAATAAAGACAATGTCTAAATATTGTTATTAATAATAATATAATTGTTTTAAAATAAAAAATAATTTATACTTTATTATTATTATTATTATTATCATAAATACTATTTAGAAATTATTATCATTATTTTCAAAGTTATATTTTTATCTAAAGCAACTTGCAGTACATGTGTTCCCTGGGAATTAAACCCATGACCTTTGCACTGTTAACACAATGCTGTCAAGTAAGGTACAGAAACACTGTACAACATGTTTTAAAGACAACTCCGCAAAGTTTTTACAGCGATATTTGCTGTATAATTCATCTTATGAATATGTATACTTGATGTGTTCATCCATGTTAATTAACTTACAGCAAGTCACAAGAGAGCTGACTTACAAGGTAACAAAGAAATGTATTTAACAGCGAAATCTACCCCAGGAACAAACAAACTCTCGGCCGCATGCGCGTGTGAGAGAACATGTGTTGCGACTTTGCCTGCAGCACTGTGAGCTGAATTTTATCGGCGTGTCACCTGTGTGATTAGTAAGAGAGAGACAGAAATAAAGACGAGGACAGGAATATATATTTAGACAGGCAGTATATCGAAGACTCTATCAAGCATAATCATAATCCATGCCCTACCATAACCACTGAAGAAGTGATGGTATCTCAGAACGGGCCTGTAAGGTCATTGTCATGTGTCAATCTCTAATTTCCATCACGGAAGATCCCCTCCTCTTCCTCTGTGCCTCCGGATGTCTTCATAATCTAAAGCAGACATGATATTAACCCTGCGCTCAGCGATTTGTATCTCGGAAGGTTTGTCGCCCTGAGGCTGAGTAGAATGACTGAAGTTATCAAACAGTGCTGCCACCTCCTGAGGACCCCACCCCCTTTAAAACTCTCTGATCGCTTAGCAACGCACACTACCTTAACTTTGTCCTCTGTGTCTGAAATACACATACACACACATTGGCATCAGTCAGAAGCGACGGTTTGTTGATGCAATGTTAAAAGTGCTGTGAATGAAATTAGAGTGATTTTAAAAGAATTAAAGGAGTAGTTCACTTTAAAATAAGCCCCCATTGACTTTCAATAGTTATTTTTATTCCTACTATGGAAAGTCAATGGGGGCTTGATTTAAAGTGAACTACTCCTTTAAAGGGATAGTTCACCCAAACATTAGAATTCTGTCATCATTTATTCACCCTCATGTCATTCAAAACCTGCATATGACTCTGATTATGACTGTATATGAAAGTGGTTTGGTAATCAATGGGATCCAGTGTTGTTTGGATACCAACATTCTTCAAAATATCTTCTGTGTTTTTGTGTTTTAACTAAATTAACTTTACAGCTCAGTCACCACTTTGATTTTACTCTCAATCTTAAAAGTCCAGTGTGTAATTTTTTGGAAGATCTATAGAAATGCAATATAACATACATAACTATGTCTTCAGAGGTGTACAAAGACCTTACATAATGAAGGGTTTGTATTACCTTAGAATGAGCTATTTCTATCTATATACACCATGGGTCCCCTTGCAAGGAATTTGCCATATTGTTTGTACGGTAGCCCTAAACGGACAAACTGCTCTACAAAGCGCCATTCGTAATTATGTTATCTCCTTCGAGAAGGAACGAAAACGTGACAACATCTTAGTCCTGTGTCAGCCACCGTGGTGCTTTGAAAGGGATTGGTGAGCCGTGAAGCTAGCTAGATGCCATTAAATTTCATACACTGGACCTTTAAAGCACAAATTAAACTCAGGTTTTCAAGTTTGAGCTTTTTTAAACAGTGTGGTGTAAAACAGTTGCACAGAGTGACTTAGAGCCATATAGAGCTGTGTAGAGGCGCATAGAGTCGAGGAGAGAAATATAGAACCGTGTGAAGAAACATTGAGCTCTACATATAAAGGGGGTTTTTGACTGGTGTTCAGCAGCGCAGAAAAATGTAAAGCAGTGAAGGGTGTTGTGGAGTTGTTTAGAGCAGAGTAGGGCGGTGTAGATCAGTGTAGTTTAGCATGGTTTCTTTCTCCCACTATCTGGAGCACAGCGACAGACTGCCAGGCCCATGGGGCAGATTCTCTGGCAGGCATCCACACTGTGAGCATGCTGGAGGAAAGAAAACATAGCTCGTCGGTAAAACAGAAAAGCCTCTTTTTTGTTGTTGTTGTTGTTTTTTTCGTATCTCTTTTTTTCCCTCAAATGCCTGTACCATTATTTTTGCATAGTAATACGACGGATAGATCTCCCTCATTGGAGCAATTTCCAAAATCAATTTTCTCTAATTATCATGCTTTCCTTTTTGTTTTCTTCTTTAATCTTGCCTAACATCCTTTCTGCACTCATTTATTCTCTTTATCTGTTCATCGCCGTCTCTATTTTTTCTCCTTCTCTTTGAACGCTCTGTTAAGCTGTTAGACTTCATCACAGCCCTACAAACCCATCTCTGTTAACCAGTATGTTAACTTTCCTTTCTGCATTAAGCATGACCACTTACTGGGATGGAAGTAATGTATTTTTTTCCCGTGAAATCATAAGCAGATGGATTCAGGATGGCTGAAATTAGCCTCTCTCGTGTTCTGCTGTTGCTAAGTAACAGTTGACAGACAGGGGGTGACAGGCCAGTGATGGCAGCGTTTGATGGCAATATGTCTTTGGCTCAATGGCTTCGAGCTAACATTGAAACAGTGCCTCATTTAAATCAGAGAGAGAGAGAGAGAGAGAGAGAGAGGGAGAGAGAGAGAGAGTGTGCAAGCAGATGAGCCAAACGTACCACACACATAGCCAAAATTTGTCACTCATGTCATATGTGAGAATACAATCATGTTGCCATAAGGACATCTGTTGTGTGCCAATAAAATATGTTGTTTTAAAGGAATTAACCAATCAGAATATTGCCTTTTCTCCTGCATTAAATCACAGATCGGATGTGACCGTATATTTAAAATGATCACAACATTTAGGGGGGAAAGAAAAAGTGATGGGCAGAAAATTGAGTCAAATTACAGTAAATATGTAATAAATATGTAATGTAGATTACAGTAAATACTGTACATTATCCTGAATGTTGTTGTAAATAATTATTTGAGAGAATATTTTAATAATTATTTTAATAAATAATAATATTAAAATAAGAATAAATATTATTATTATTTTATTATTATTAAATAATTTAACATTAAGGTTTACTGTCTATTCTCTAAACTATTTGGCTTCTAATTACACTGAAAAAAAGGCTCTTTTAAAACATAAACCCATTTATTACTGTGTATTTCTTGTTCTTTTTTTAAAAAGTTATAGCTATAGTTTACCAATTATAGTTACCACTGTAACATATGATCAGTTTATATTTTATTTAAGGCACACAAATAAGAGTAAGGATCTTTCCCATTCATACGCAAACAACTGGCACACTCAACCCCAGATTTTCCTTGTAAACCTAAAAAACTTTTTTCTTCATGACTTAAATAAAAACAAATACATTGGTATAAGAGACTACCTATATATTTTTGAGAGCCTTAGGTTTTGTATGGCTGTATGCTACAATGCAATGTTTATTATATACAGTACTGTATTTGTTATAGTAATAAAAACGCAGAAGTAGAGAGAGAGACAGAGAGAGAGAGAGAGAGAGAGAGAGGGCATACGGGAGAAAACAGAAGCTCAGGCACAGTATTAGCTAGAGAAGGTTTATTATTCTCTGCAGCACTCAATCAAACATTGGCCCTATGAACAGAGAGTAATGCTAGCGAATCAACCTCAGGGCTTCTGTCTCTCTCTTTCTGTCTGTCTCTCTTTTTTATTCCTTACAGTGTGTGAGTGGTATCCATCTGTCAGCTGTCAGTGCCAGTGAGAGATATCCAGAGCTGTCACAACTCGTCAGCTCTCTGAGCTGAGGCCTTTTGCAGCTGCCTGGCCAACACACGCACATACTGTCCTCAATGATGGCCAGCATGCAGTCGCACGTAATGGGGAAATGATGTGACTGTGAGAAAGAAAGCAGATAAAAGCCATATTAAAAAAAGAAAAACATGAGATGGAAGAGAGACAGACATACAATATGGAATGGCGAAACCAGATGAATGCAGGGACGATGAGGCTGGAGAACTCTCCGGATGAGACACCGATTTGGAGAACCTTCAAAGTGCCCATGGACGAGGGGTTAGGCGTGGGACAGCGGAGGATTACTGGAGAAAAGGCCAGTGATGAAAGGAGCGAGTAGATATATGACAAATATATAGCCTGTCCCCTTTCAGCATGCACTGGTCCTCCATATCTCCTTCACTCTTCAGATTAATGTTCTTGATCAAGTTTAAAGCCAAAGTGTGACTTTGGCCTTAGTATGAATGGCTGTTAAACAGCTTGATGTAGCTATTTGGCTCCATCCCAACACTTAAAGTGATCTCCTTCTCTCCATCATCACTGCAGATCTTTTTAAGATCAGGATGCTTGAAAGCAAGATGGCGGTCTTTATTCCAGACTGCCGTCGTTCATCCAGCATGCTTGAGAGTCCAAAAACAAGGGAGAAAACATCATTTCAGCCTTTAGAATAGCGCCAGAGAATGTTGAGAACAGGAAATTCCCACCTGACTGCCTGTCATGATTTCACTCAAGAGGAAGCAGGAAGTTAGGTGTGGCCGGCGGAAACAAATGCACAGCTTTTGTTGAAGGCGTAACGTCAGGAGCTCAGATTGATATGTTGAGGCTTTTGAAGGGTCAGGCGTTTAAACGTTGGTCTCCATCTGACACAACATAATGATCAGAGGCACCGGGTGTCTGCTTATGTGAAAGAGAGTTAATTAAAGATTGAGAGATGCGGCGTTGACGTACATGTGAGATTCGTGGCGCTTGACAGTTTCCGCATTTGCATCTGCAAACTCAGCAAGACTGTGTTCTTTACCATTCAGGTGGAGTAGATGTGTGTATCCATGTGTGCTGTGTGCTGTGTGCAGGGTGATGCTTACCAGGGTTAGTTCATCTAAAAATGAAAATGTTTGAATTTTTATCTGCTTGAAATACTCGTCCTGGTGTTGTTGAAGCCAGTGTGTTCATTGTAAGAAAACAAAGGATTATTCTGCGAAAACAACCATTAAAATGAAAACAATGTAACAAAAATAAAAGTAATTTAAAGCGGCAACCCATAACTTTTTCCGCTCTCTGAAACGTCAAATTTCAGGTTACTTATCTATTTCTCTATACATATGTGACATTTCAACTTGAAAACTATTTTACAAGGTGGCTTCTTCGTATGAATTCATATGTTGTAAATCATACAATAATGTACGATTACTAGAAAAAAGCAATGCTGAATCCCCACCCCTAAATGTAACGTCACTGACGCGAAAGCAAATCATACAAAAAGGTACAAATGAGATCATATGAATTCATACAAATTAGCCAAAATTAACCACAACGTAAAAAAAAAAACGTTTTTGCCATTTTTGCCATAAAATCTTAAAATCTTTTTTTTTAGCATTCTAGCTAAAGCACGGAGACAGTTTTGAACACTGAAATGTGTCAGTTTTGAAAAAAAAATTGTTCACGTTCAATAACTGATTTTTGTTTACTTTCAACCAAAACTGTTAAAGGTAGCATCTTTAATTTGAAAAAATATTGATAGACTAAGAAATTTTAAAAGAAGCAGCAAAGATTATGTTTGCATCTATTGAAAGTGAAATAATGTGTGATTGTGCATTTACACACACCAAGAACTGTCTGAAGCCGACGTGATTCACACCTCAACCGAATGTAAAACAAACACACTCGATTTCACTCTTCAAAAAGACGTTCACCACCTTCAAAGCTTTACGACGAGGCGCTCCAAAACGCAGGAAACAAACAAGTCGTTTATACATTCTCCTAATTCCTCACCGACGGGCATCAATGTCTTTCTTCGGCAACAGACTGTTGGGGGTCATGGCTTCAACATTACATTTTTAAAACTCCGCCGTCTCTTCTCTCTGCTATCTCTCTGATAAACGCCGGAGCAAATTCAAAGCAAAACAAACACGGATTCAAAGAAAGATTTTCGAGGCAACTAAAGGAAAGCGTGTTCGTGACAACACGTCGCCGGGGAGTTTGTTCAATCGGTGCTCGCTCAGATAGACCCTGGCTGCTCTTTATGAGCAGGGATGCGAATTTGCTTGATTATCATTAAAAAGAGAGAAATGATGTCTTCAGAAGTCAGTGGGGATATTTATCAGACTTGCTGTTGGAGACGTGATGGCGTGTCTTTTTGAACACTACAGCCTCAAGGTTCTGGGCCTGTGTGCTCAGGTTATGATCTCGTGAGAAGTGAAGAAATAATGCACTGACTGATCAGATGTATTTTATTCATGTTTTGCTTTTTATAATATAAGAATATACATGAATAACTGCTAAAGGCTGATGAAGTAATTATGACAAAAGTGACATAATATCAAAATTTCCTAATGCACATTCCTTATCACGAACGGTTAAAGGGACAGTTCACCCAAAAATAAAATCATTTTTAACTCACTTTCATGTCATTCCAAACCAGTGCGACTTTCTCTTTTTTGCAGAACACAAAAGAAGATATTTTGAAGAATGTCGATGACCAAACACTGGACCCCATTGACTTCCATTGTATAGACACAAAACCACATAGACATTTCTAAAATATCTTCTTTTGTGTTCTACAGAAAAAAAAGAGTCATATACATATTTTAATTGTTCAAAAAGTATAATCTATGTACCTTTGTTGAAACTGAACTGAAAATGCCAAAGCATTGCTAGAAGCATGCTTAAATTGTCTGGATTCAGTCGGATTTAATGAATATAGTGTTTGTGTTTCTGCTTGGTTTATAATGCACATTGCATCGCAAGCTTGAGTTCAAGCGTGTGGCAAAGCAAAAACAGGCTCAGTGCCGAAACTCTAGCTGGACGCTCCTGCTTCATGTTTGTTTTCTTATGCCTTACTGCATATTTGCTTGTTTATCTTTTTTTTGGATGACTGATGTGTTGGCAAACATTAAGTTAACATAGTTTATTGCGGTTAGAAGCAACTACAGTATTTTGGCAGAAGGTAGGCCTACCGTTATCATGGTGAGCTGTAAGAGACAGGTTTATTTAATGGTGATTAAATTTACAATCACATAAGGAAAATTAGCACAACTTGAGTATAAAGAAACATCATAAATCTCTCTATTTTTATAGGTATGTATTATTTTATTTCCACGACATATTTTTACTCCCGCACGCTTGAACTTCACACGAAACAAAAGAACAACAACATGACCTGTTATCAGTTTTTCACAATCCCATACCTGTCTGAAAGCAAACGTTCAGACAAGAAAGAGACGCTCACAAAAGACTGAGAGGAGGGAGCGCCGCAGGAAAGTTGCAGACGAAATCTTTTTTGTTTGTTTGTGAGCGTAAACGCAGTTGTGATGAAAAATTGATGCTCCCTTCCAAACTGTCTTGTAAGTCGTCTCCGTTCTTTCAGGCTTTCCATCTGTAGCACCTGAGGAAGAGGACGGGAACGCCTGGCTGTCAGGAGAGATGAGCTCATGCTCTCTGCGGCAGCCTGTCAAACACGACACGTCCTCTTCAAGAGCAAACTTCCCATATTTCTCTATCTTTGTCTGTTCAATCTCTCTTTTGTTCTCCTTACTCCTACTCACAGTCTAGGATGGTTAACTTTTGCAAGCTGTGCGTCATAATGTATGGAAAAGCTCATCATTTGCGGGTATGTTTTCAGTCTCCAGTGAAAATGGTATACAAAAAAATCCTCCCTGTTTCTTAAAGCAGAAACAATTATTTTAGGTCATCCAAAATTTTAGGTCTCAATAAAAACCACAAGTGAGCTTTTGGAATAAAATTTTGATGCATGAAATCTTGACATTTTTACAGTGTTGAAGAAGGTTTTGGTGCAAAAAAGTTTACAAACATTCAAATTGAGCCCATAGTAATCTCCAGCATGATGAAAATATAAGTCATAAAGTAGAAAATAAAATATTCAACCACGAACATTTAATGTATTACAAGAATGTAAAAATGGAAATAAGAAAGACTCATCAATACTTCTGCTCTCTTTGACATCCCCCTGTTTTCATCATTTCTTTGTTTGCGCTCTCTGTATATTACTGCAGACTATCATTTGCAAAATGTTGTCTGGCATTTCTGCTTTTCTCTATTGGCTTTGCATGCTTGGCTAGCTGCGCTTGAACCTCTCAGCAGAAGAGACCCGGGCCTTTTTTAATAAGGTCCCTCATGAGAAATCTTCCTCATCTGAGCAAGAGCATGTCTAGAGGGCAGTTAAAGAAGAGAAATAGAAGAGGTAACAGAAATAAAAAGAGAACGTGATGTAGACAGAAAGGAGGAGAGAATGATGAGAGGAAAAGGAAGAACGTGATGCGTGATTGAGTTTGTGCGTTGTGCCTTGGCGAGAGGTGAGAGCTCCTCTATCAGGGGACAGGAAAAGGCATTCAGAGTGTGACATGTTTGTCACGACAGGCGACATTGGCATCTGTCACGCAACCTCTGGCAACGTTTGCAATAACCCTGCACTTTCCAGAGAGTACGAGACAAAAAGAGACTTCGAAAATGAGAAAGTTTAGAGGTGCGGTGGTGATGTGCAAATGTATTTTGTAAAAGGGCTGCAGTGCTTACTTGGAGATGTTGGTTCCAGTCTGGTTGTGTACCGTAACTTTTCACTTTTCCTTTTTGGGTCCTAGTAATTTCATATTGTTCTACATTATAAAAATAATTAAGAAATAAACAGAAAGCAATTAAAATACATCAAAATAGGAAATAAAATAGGCAATTTGTATTTAAAGGTCCAGTGTTTGAAATTTAGTGGCATCTGGTGGTGAGGTTGCGAATTGCACTCCGACCCTCCTTTTTGAAGCACTACGGTGGCTGACACAAGACTAAGATGTAGTCACGTTTTCACTTCTTTGCCGAAGGAGATAAAGTATTTATACAGACCGTTTCTTTGGACGCGCGCCTGACCCCCAGTTAACTTCAGGTTTGTGTATGGCTAGTGTCTAATAATATAACTATTTATATTTTATTTAATTTATGTTAATATTAATTTGTATTATTATTTAAATACACGATTTGTTAAATTTTGTTGTATGTTCATTTTATTAAATAAACAATTTGTTGAATGGGTCCCGTATTTGGTCACATTTAAACAAACCGTATGGTACATTGACATCTAGTGGTTGAGCTTGGTATCGCGGTCTAAATTCAAAATATTGGAGAGACAAGTTTAGCCAATAACGGTTGTTCTCGTTTTTTTTTTTTTTTTGCTTGTTAACACAAATAATTTACAGGCACTCTATTGTTTGTGAATGTGTACCGGAAGTTAAGTCGAGGTCACAAAAGTGCGCATGCGCAGTAACGTTTGTTTATGTTGTTTAGATGAAACCGTCTATAATGCGCTCTGTAGAGCAGTTTGTCCATTCAGGGCTACTATATAACATGACGAATGACGTGTAAGGGGACCCGCGTTGTATGTAGATAGAACTAGCTCATTCTAAGGTAATAAAAACATAACACCTCATTATGTGAGGTCTTTATACGCCTCTGAAGACGTAGTTATGTATATTTATATTGCATTTCTCTCAATAGATCCTCCAAAAAATTATATTAAAGTTTTGCCACTTTACTAAAAAGGTTGTATTCAGTTCTTAGCAAAACTACTTTGGTTTTTCTGTTATTAGAAAAAGGTATCTGCAAAATGCATGAATCTAAACAGAATTAAAACACAAAGTTGTTTAACACAAATGTATTAGTGTACAGAACTATGTGATTCAAAGTTTTATTAAAACTAGAACTGGTCTGCGACACAATTTTATATTTACTTGGCACCGTTTGATTTAAAAATAATCAAAAGGTATGTTTTTGAGATTTCAAGTCTTTTTTTATGTATTGACTCTGAATTCCCCAATAGGACAGAGGAAAATGATCCCTAATTCATGGCTCTGAAGGGGGGAGGTGTGCTGTTGTCAGGATGTGAAGCGTCGGTCAGTATATCAGGCAGTTTTAATTAACAGCTCAGTGATGAGGACTGAAACTGCTCTCATACCATTTACCACTCTACAGGACGGGACTAAACCAAACTCACTGAAGCAGGGGTGGACAGGCTAGTCAGGATGTGTTGGGATGTACCATTATATACAGTACTTACTGTACTGTTGATTTAGGCTGAATGCTATGTGTAAGACCTTTCATTAATAAACAATGTTCAATAAGAAGATTGAAATCTCTCTGTATTAAAAATATATCACAATACTATAATTTTAAAACTAAATTATTTAATTTTAAATGTAACCTACATCTTAAACTGATAGAAAAACGGTTTCGTTAACATACACCAGATTGCAAACCTAATCTAAATCTTCCTCTTTGTATTCCTCATTCACACTACAGTACAACATGCGTCCAGTCACACTAAATGGTTTAAAGAGTAAATAACGACACCTCGCTAAATCACTCACTCTCTCTCTCCTGTTATCTCTCTCTCTGATGAACGGCTCCACTGAACCATCTATAAAAGACTGGCACTGAAATCAGCGGCATTTGCATACGGTAATTATTCGGAGAATCAGGCTACCTTTATTACTAGCCCAGAAATCTACTTTCAGCAGACACACATACATCACTGCACGGGAGTCATACGTGTATATCTACATTACTGCATGGGCCGGCCCGCATGCAGAGAACACTTACTTATACACACGCTTGCATAATACTGTAATATAATACTCCCATTCGTTTATTCATGACTATGTTTGTCATAGAATTAGAATTATTGAATACCTGAATAGAATCTTCAAATAATTGTAATTGGTTATTTGCAGTTTATGGGTTATTTGTCATATGCAAAGTTGCTTCTTCAACATAAGACATGAAGACATGCTATGTTGTGAACTTAGTCTATTTACCCTAGAATATTGTTAGGCGTGACGTGCAGCACAGCGTTATTGATTTTATGAAAAACAAAATATTTAGTTTTATTAATTGCTAGTTTTATAATTGCTACATAAAAATAAACACTAAAGTGTCTTTTCCGATATAGTCCCTAACATGTAGATGAACAGACATGTCGGCCATGGCCAATCAGCATTCAAGACTGGAACTATATATTTTAAAACATTCTTTGCATCTAGAATAAACCGGTAAAGTAATGAACTGGCTGTCAAACACCAGAACCGTGTTGAAACACAACAGTTCATTCCGGTGCACTGTTCATCGGGCAGATATTACACACACATGCATGCACATGCGAAAAGATGTAGTTGCCACTAATGCTGTTTGCTGTGTGTGCCCTGGAGACGGTCTGATCATTTACTGACAACATCATTATCTAGAGCTTATTGATCCTGTCATACTGCTGGGAACAATAGCACAGACACACACAGTCACTGCCTTGCTTTAATTAAAAATTAAAGCGACACTGTTCATTTCAGAAATTGTCAGTAAACATCTTGCTCATGATTTTATTATCATCAGCGTTAACACAATCGTTACAGACAGTCAAAGAGGGAGAATATCATTTAATATAATTTGCAACGACTTATAGATCTAGCAAAATCAGTTGATATCAGCAAAATATTGTTTTGTTTATAAATAAGTAAACATTATAAGAAGTTTTAAATTTAAATTTTCATTATTTTTTTATTTTATCAATTGCAGTTTTAATCAAATAATATAATAACATGCATTTACAAATAAAGGGGGTGCACATGCACTGTACAAAATATGTGATTAATAAATCATGGCAACATGTTTTTACATTATTTTAACTCATGCCGTTTCACTTTTTATTTTTAGCATTTCATCACTTAAAAAATAATTTCATTATTTACTCAACCTCATGTCATTTTAAACTTGTTTGACTTTCTTCTGCAGAACACAAAAGAAGATATTTTGAAGAACGTTAGAAAACAACTGACTTCCGTTAGCCCCCAATTGACTTCCATTGTATGGACCCAATATCCCAGACATTTCTCAAAATATCTCTCTTCGTGTTTCACAAAAGAAAGTGTCATATCGCTCTTCTCCTTTTGAAACCTCATATCCCCATATTTTGTGATTTTTATGGGTTTTGTAAATATCTAACCAATAAAAAGTATTAAAAAGTGCTTGTTAACTTTGGCAACACAGTATTTAAACTTTTAAAAAGTACAGTGTTTTTTTCCATTTCTTGAAAAAGGCGAATTAGGACATCTGAAGTTTCAGAAGGACACTGACGATATAAAGGTTTTGAACGACATAGTGAGATTATTTTGTGAAATATGTTGAAATGTTTGTACATTATGCATATTGAGGTTAGGTCCCACATCCTCCTGCATGCTCAACCAAAACTGTCCTTTCTTTAACACACCTTAAACCTACATCATTCTCGCCTATAGGCCGCCATGTAGGCTACGTAAGTCAGGATTGCCAAGGACGCCCTCTTAAACCAAGTAAGCACATGATGCCCCGGAGACTCTCTCACTGGTTTTCAACCTCTCTTGTTCCTCCTTTGTTCCATCAAATCATCTCCAATCTCTCTTTCTCTCTGTCCCTTGTCTCTTGCATCTATCCACTTGTTCATTTGCTCTCTCTATCTGCTTGGCTCTCTCTTTTTTCTTGAAAACCCGTTTGTTGTTAGATCTCTCTCGTTCTCTATCTTTCTCCACTAAATGGGAGAGAGGCGAGCTCATGGCCTATATAGAAATCCCAGTGGGAGTGTATGAATCGCAGATCCTCTCTTAGTAGCTGTTTTGTCATGTTTTATATCATTCAACTAATAAAAGGCAACTCTGTTTACTAAAGACTCGGTGTCCCATAAGAACATTGTTCTAAATGTACCGCAAACACAGTTGTTTGCCTTCCGAACATGTTCCTTTTCCCTGATTTCCCCTTATTTGCACAATTTGCAGTCACGCTCCTGTTCACCGTCTTACTCTCTGATTTACTTGCTCGCTGCGGTGCTGAGATAAAATGTAATTGAGGAGCACTGAGCTATACCATCCTGCCAGATGAGGAGATTTGGCTCTGGAGAAAGAGATCTTTGGATCTTATGTTTTTTTTTCTTGTGGTGAAATTATCTTGTCTTTTTATGTACAGCTGTTGTGTTGCAATTGAGTTTTGTGCTGGTCCCTATTTTGAAAGTGTACCCCATAAGAAAAATCAGATGAGATCTCTTTAAAATCTCAATTGTTTTTCCATTATGAGGCATAAAATTAAAGTGCTAGTTCATCCAAAAAGGATAATTCTGTCATTATTGACTCTGTTGCCATTCCAAACCTGTATGAGTTTCTTTCTTCTGCAGAACACAAAAGAAGATATATATTAAGATGAGTGTTGGTAACCGAACAACGACATTAACCATTCACTTCTACTGTATGGACACAAAACCGATCCAAAGCAAAGGGTCCCACCGTTGTTCGGTCGCCAAATTTATTTCATTTTTGGGTGAACTTTAATGGAAACTTTTTGTGTATGTCTACAATGTCTCAAACTGAGCTCAGATTTTCAGTCTGTAGTCAAAAGTTATATTTAAATAACTTGAATATTATTGAGTTTATACACCTCAAGAGACATTTTTGTTGCGTTTCCTTTAGACACCAACTTTGTCTCAGTTGTTTCTCCTAAATACTCTTAAGATATCTGGAGATATTAAAATAGAAATATTCTGAGTTCACATTTACACTAGATCATTGATTTTTGCTAAAAGATATGTAACATTGTTAAAATCGTTTCTAAAATTTTAGGGGAGATGATTCCTTAGAGAACGGCCTTAGGATTAAATGGAGAGCAACTAGATACTTTATCGCATTTTTGAAGAAACAACTGATATGTTACGAAATTTATGATTTCTTTTGGGTTGTATTCACCCAGTCACAAAGAAGGATGTGATTGTAAGTCTGTGGATCAGTTCTGTCTCAGTGATTCAGCATGGAGTTACCTGAACTAATGGTCCTGCCCTTCTCGCCTCAACATCCAAGAGAATTTACCTAAGACAGAAACTGAGAGCTGAGATGCAAACCAATCGATACGTCAGTCAAAAGCAGGTTTGATTGATTTTTTGCACTGAAATGTAAAAAACAAACACAGAGAATAAAACAAGGCGGGCATTCTCAGAACCTCAAATACCCTCTTAATCCACTTACAGTAGGCCGATGCTTAGAAGTCCAGTCTCAGCAAACCTGCCACACCTGTCCATGTTTTCTATAACCAGGTGTGGAATAAAATCTCTGTCCGAGTGACCCTGAGCCTCTATCCTGTCTCTGGCTGTTTTTTTAAAGAGAGCTAAGAGAGCTTTATTGCTAAGTGGGCCTCGGCACACTAAAGTGGCCGGTGACTGTGTTTAACAGGACCATTAAGAACAGACAGACAAATCAATACGGAGAAAGGAGAACAAGAGAAAAAGGAGATGTGTAGTTAGTGCATGACTGTCCTGAAGTGTCGGCAAATCTTAAACACAATGATCCTTCTCTCATCCCATTATTCTTTAATATACCTGACTGTGCTGCAATTAAACAGAGCCCTCGTATAGGGGAAAATGAGTGGTGACCTTAAATCTGAACATGCACACAATGACCATCACATTTTAAGCACCTGGTAAAAAAACGAATTTCTCAGTTCACGCAAATTATATTGCTAAACTTTTTTGCAAACAATTAATTTATTAGAGTAGCCAATCCAAAAATATGAATGCGGTGGAAAGGTCGGGACAATCTCTTTCAAGAAAGCATTTGATTGGACAAAATTGGATAGTGCCAATGATAAACCAGAAATTTTAATGGATAAATTTACATTAGATAGGAAATAATTTCATAAAAATATAAGTCTTAAAGGAGCAATGTGGAGATTTTAGCAGCATCTGGTGGTTTGGTTGCGAATTGCAACCAACAGCTCACTCCACCACTCCCTTTCAAAGCACTAAGGTGGCTGAAACAGCACTAATGATGTCATCACGTTTTTGCTTCTTTGCCGAAAGAGATATCTTATTTACAAAACGCGCTCTGTAGAACAGTTTGTCCGTTTAGGGCTACTGTAGAAACAACATGGCGAATTCCATATAAGAGGACCGGCAGTGTATGTAGATAGCTCATAACGTAATAAAAACATAACGCATCATTATGTAAGGTATTTATACACCACTAAAGACAAAGTTATGTATATTGCATTTCTGTCAATAGATCCTCCAAAAAAGCTACACATTGGACCTTTAAACCTCAAAGACAAAAAATTGTATCCACAAGACTCACAATCCAATTCATACTGACCAGAAATGTAAGCTTAAGTGCAAGTTCTACCAGGAAGAATCAAACGTTACGTCATCAGTACGGTCCTAGCCAATTATCACTTAACCCTAGGATATATAAGTACGGTGGTCACCCTCTTCTCATTCGCAGACATCGAAGTAAGCGCTCACCCCCCCACCCTCCTCACCACCAGGTCGGTCCCAGTCCAGCGTCCGGGGGTTGGCTCCGCCCCTGCCTTCATCTCAGGCAGGATCTGCAAGAATCCATAACCCTCGGATTCTAATACGGACGGGGTCCACGCCAAAGTCCTACATTTTATGTATCAATAAATGTTGTTCATTACATTCAATATTGTCTGCCTCTTGATTCTTTTCGAGTAGAACCACCTTTTCCTCTTTGGAAATGTGTTTAGAATATTGTTTCACCGTATTGTTAAAAAAGGTTTGAGACAAACCTGAATCCCTTCCTCTCTTTACACAGACACCGGCGCTACAACTCAGTGCTTGTGTGTGTGTGCGAAGAAAACAGTGAAAGAGTGACTGTCTGTTTGACTGTTGTACGTGGAGTGCTAGAGCTGATATATTTATTTCCATCTCTCTGGCCTCCTCAGAGGGTGCCGTATGAAGCTGTGTTTGCCTCCGGCAGATCCCCCTGGCAGTCTCTGAGAACTGCCATCTTCTTCTGCCAGCCCTCCATTAGGCCTGTAAGGTGTGTCAGTCAGCTTTCGTACACAGGGGCTTATGGGAAGACTGCGGGGAAGTCAAGAACGAACGGTAACTTGTGGCGTGCGCACACACAACTGTGGGCACGACTCACCCACACATGCCAGCATGTGTCAAATTAGGACGAGCAAGGGACAATTAAACTCTCTTTCTCTTACACACACACACAAACACAGATACGCACAAACATATACACGGAGTCGACTGCTACAGTTGTCTCAAATCTTTTCCTCTCTGCTTTTCTCTTTTTCCAGGTGATTATATGTACTGACTACTGCAGCTCGACTGTAACACTTGTGCGGGAGAGAATGTCAACGTACAGCTCAGACCGAGTGTGCTTACACTACTTAAATACACAAGAACACTGACCTCACCACAGACAGGAGGAGAGAGAGTACTGTACCTCTGAATGTGTGAGTTTGCTGAAGAAAAAAAGCTTGTCATCTCTCAGCAGGATACATGCAGTTAAGCTGATTTTATTAGCTTAAGGACAAGATAAAATGGTTTGTTGAAGTTTGGTCTTGCGTCAAGTGGTTTCGAACTACTATTAATCTAAAAATTCAACTCACCACGTGCTGTTTTGAAGCGGTTTGGTTGTCTTTCTTCTGTGGAACACAAAATTAAATGTTAAGGTTAGTTTTCAAGGCCCGTATACAGTAGCCATACAATAGGTGTTGCACTCTGAAAAATGCTGGGTTATTTCAACTGATGGTTGGGTAAACTATGGACAAACCGAACTAGTTATGCAGCTAGTTGCCAGTAACTTACCGTAGATTTACATACGTGTAATTTATCGGCAACAGTTTGTTCAAAGATAAATAAACATTAAACATTAACAAATCTTAATTTCATATAATAATATAATCAAAATAATCAAAATTTCATATAATCTGCTGTAACTCTCATATACAGTATATCACTGCTGTCCTTCTAAAACCTTGTATCTCCATATTTCATGATTCTTAGTCATGTTTGTCACTGGGTTTTGCAAACATCTAACCAACAAAAAGTATTAAAAATGCTCAACTTTGACAAAACAGTATTTAATCACTTTAAACGCTTTCCTGTGGCTCAGTGGTTAGAGCATGGAGCTAGTAATGCCAAGGTCATGGGTAAGATCCCAGGCTATTGCACATAGTCAGAAACAAAATGTATAGTACAATGTAGGTCACTTTGGATAAAAGCGTCTGCCAAATACGTCAATGCAAAAGTACAGTGAGTTTTCCATTGCAACAATATTCAAATACATGTTAAAATGTTATATCATTAAAACTTGTCAATCATAAGCACTAGGTCTCAACATACAGACTTGTACGGAAGAGTACTCACTTACAGTAAAGTGAATAATCATTCATTTTATTTCTCAGAAATTAAAGCCAAATGTGATTGTAAGGACACCGGGTTGAAAAAATAACGTTTGGCTGAATTGTTCATTTAAAATGGTGGACACCAGCACAACAACTAAAAACTCAAATTTTTTCATTTGTTTTTCCCTTTCATGTCGTGTGGGTGGTCTTAGAGTGTGCAGTACTTGTTTTTTGTTTGGCATTGCTATTTGAAAGCCAGAGCATCAGAAGTCAAGCATAATAATATACACAATATTCAATTGTAAAACTTTTGTGTTCTCTTCACACATTTATAGGACTTAATACAGTCTCAACGCTCAAACTCCTGCTATATCTCACTCTGTCTCCATCTGTCTCTCTTTCTGCGGAGGAGGGCTGCCACATCTCTCTTGTTCCTCACTGTTGTTCATAGATGTGGGGGCAGTCCAGTATCAGATAACTTTATCCTGGGCCAGTGCCAGTATTTCGCGCACACAAACACACACACACCAGCTGTGTGGGTGACTCGGCTCCCAGGCAACGGCAGGAGGTCAGGTAGTCCTTTGCAATGCATGCTGGGAGTGTAGGAGTGTGGGGGTGTGTGACAAGTTATTTCAGCTTTTGTTTAAAAACATTTACAACAGTTTTTCTCAATCTCCAAAATGAGTCGCGCAGGAGTTGCTATGGACCATCTTCACGTTAAGCGCAGAGACGTTGCTTTGTGCATGCCAGAAAGGATAAAAACAAGAATAAAATTATTCTTGGGATGTCATAAAGAATATAATCCATCAGACTGAGATATTTTGTGGGTTCAAAGCATAAGATAATCACACAAGGATCATGTTCCATCATTAGCTTTGCTTGTAATTATTGAAAAATCTCATGATATCTTTTGAAATATCAATCTGCGGGGAAATCAGTCAGCACATTGAAAACATTGGTAAAAATGGCCCAAAAAATCTGAAAGAATTGTTTCTGTTGTCATGACAACCACTCTCTACAAAAACATTTTTGCCCCTCAGGTCTGGTTTGCATGATTCCGATAGCATGGGGGGGGGGAGATTGGTTTTCCATAGCCTTGCCCAAAGAGGTAGCACGTATCTGAGTGTAAGGATGCTAGTATGATATTCATTTAATTATAGCATCTTTCATCTTTTTATATTTCTTTTCGTAATATTTAGACAATTTCAGCCAAATCTCACTAATATTCTGAATAATGGTAATTAAAATAAAATGTCAAGCATGTGACAGTTGTGTCCAGCAGTGTGACATGTTAAACTATCTAAAGGAGCATTATTCTAATTATTTTATAATCGCTATGCATGTAGTTTTTACAAGTTTTTTTTATGATTTTAATTGTACAGCTTTTGCATTTATAGTAATTCTAGGCCTACATGAAATATTCAACGCAGGCTCATTGCAAATACGCTGCAACGCAATTGCAAATATGTACCTCTGCCTACATTTCTGCATAATACGAAATACTAAAACATGCCTCTAATGGACATTCCACTTGAAAGATGCAGCGATTTGTACATGGAGCTACATATTTGACGTTGTGCAGAAATGTAGGCAGAGGTACGTATTTACAATGAGCCTGGGCTTGAAATATTTGTACTTGTTAAAAAATTTTGACACACAGCAAGACCATTTAACTGCAAAAAACAAAAAACAAAAAGGTACTTAAAAATAGTTAAAAACCTAAAATTGAATTTAGGCCTTTCTTAAAAATGTATAAATATTTTACCATTTTTTATGATTTCATAGTTTTCTATTGTTGTCTTATTTGTATATTGTTTTAGTTTTTTTTGTTTCCACTGTTTGTTCAAAGTACGTTTGTAAAAATAACACTATAGAAATACATTTCAATTGTGTGTAATTGCAAAGAAATATCTTACTCCACCAAAAACATTTTTGGGCTCACATTACCTAGGCCAAGCGTGCAATAGGTGTTAACCATTGTTAATGTTAACCACTATCCTATGTATATATTAAAAACATAGATTCACATTATTTGTTTACTATACATTAGCATTTGATTTTGATTTTCAAGACCGTCGATTATTTCTCAGTTTTGGATATGATGAAAAATGTTGTCAGATCTTGTTTTGACTAGACAGCCATCTGAAGAACACAACATCGTATAGCAACAGCAAACAGCATCACATCTGCTATAGCTGATTTTATGAAGTCTATAATATGGTAACTGGAGGCCATTGCTGTCTTAGGGTTGTCATGGCAACCGGGGCAAGGGAATACCTCTGACTGCTCCTGACTGCCATCTGATGGCTGGGCCAAACACATTCATTCACTAGATGAATCATTCTGTCTTTAACAAAGGGAGCGCAGTCCAGCAGTGGAACAAAAGCTGCTGCAGTCCAAGACAAAAAAATACAGTTGCACAAAGTGGCCTTTGTTAAAGCAGCCGTAGTTGGTTCGAGCATCCCAAAAAAATAACAGCTGGATTTAACCCTTTGAGCCTTGGGCAACAAACATGTCCTATTAAGTTCTGTCCTTCCATCACAAAAACACAGAAAAGCCTGCAGCTGTCCTAATCTCCAAAACTCCATGTGTTGCTTGTGACTCATACTCTCTCTCCTGCCTTCTGTACATGTCTCATTCTCTTTCTCTCTCTTCAGTAAGGGAGTGGCAGTACCATGAAAGCAGAAGCTGTCGTGCGGTCCTTGATGGCTGTACACTAATTGCTGACCCTAACAGGTCCAATTAGAAGCTACACATGCCCCGCATGGGCCCAGGGGACTACATATCCCAGCATGCCGAGCACTGACATGCTCAGAGTGACATGAACGAGACAGGGACCAGACGTGTCCTCGTTCTCTCTATATGCTTTTCTCTGTGTTACAAGACACAAGATCATAAAAAAGAAAAAAGCTAAAACAGACTTTATAGGCTTGTTTCGTCTACAGATGCAGCTGCTGTCGAGGACACAGCTGAGTTTTTGGCCCTTTAGTATTAAAAGAGATGATTAAATCATAGAGTAACAACAGAACACACAATGCCAGTCAATTTTATTACCGTGCCACTTCTGGTTATAAAAACATACGATAGTGATATAGGAACAAAACTATGCAATAGGTGGATGTGCATTCGCTTTAAACAAAAACAAATTGATGAAACCGTATTCAAGACGGTGATGAATCTGCTTACAGAAAGGAGGTTGCTCAGCTGGCTGCCTGGTGTAGTCAAAACAACCTAGAGCTGAATGCATTCAAGACAATGGAGATGATAGTGGATTTCAGAAGGAACCCTCCATCACTTCCTCCCCTCACCATCCTGGACAGCACTGTGGATACTGTGGAGTCATTCAGGTTCCTGGGCTCCACCATCTCTCAGGACCTGAAGTGGGAGTCCCACATAGACTCCATTGTAAAGAAGGCCCAGCAGAGGTTATACTTCCTCCGTCAATTGAGGAAGTTCAACCTACCACAGGAGCTACTGACCCAGTTCTACTCAGTGGTCATCGAATCTGTTCTGTGCACTTCAATTACTGTTTGGTATGGCTCGGCCACCAAATCAGACCTACGAAGACTACAACGGACAGTTCGTAGTGCTGAGAAGATTATTGGTGCTCCTCTGCCCACACTTCAGGACCTGTACGATTCCACAGTGAAAAACAGGGCAAGAAAAATCATCATTGACTCCACACACCCCGCACACAAACTTTTTGAACTGTTGCCCTCTGGCCGGCGCTTTACAGCACCAAACACCAGGACTTCCAGACACAGAAGCAGCTTCTTCCCCCAGGCAATCTCCCTCCTAAACAGATAACTGCTCCTTAAGAGCAATATTACACTTCCACTACTCCTATAGTGTGCACTATAGTGCCTTATTATATCTACATTTTATTTATACATGTATATAACACTACCTCTACTTACTACATTATCCATTTGCACAAGTGTACATACAATCTGTTAATATGTATATTCTACTATATACTACCCTGTACAATGTCTCTTATACTGTATGTTATTATCCCCCATTTTCTGTACAATAGTCTTTATCTTATATATGCATATTTTAGAATCTTTTAGACTGTAAATCGTATTATATTGTATTGCCATTGTGTTGAATGTCTGTACCTGAAGCTTCCAGCACCAAAGAAAATTCCTTGTGTGTGCAAGCACACTTGGCAATAAAGCTCTTCTGATTCTGATTCTGAACTTACTTCTGTCTCAAACAAAAGATTTATAATATGCATTAGACATTCAGTGACTAGACTGAGGCCATGACACGGATGGCCGTCTGATGTCGAGCCTATATGCCGAAGCCTAGCTGATTCGTCAAAATGTCACCTTCCCGGGCGATCTGTGTTGCTGATCTAGCGGGTTCCAGCGGTCCCATATGGATCCCATTACGTCCCGACTCTGTCAGAGAGGCATTACAAAGCATCAGGCAAGAGGACATGATGACCGTATCAAAACATTGTCATGTCCTCTCCGCAAAGCTCTGATGTGGTACGCACAGTCGCACACATGCTCAGACGTTGCCCCAGATTGCAGCATGGTTGCAGTCCACGCGATTCACGAGCGAATCAATAGCATTACGTCTCGTAGCCTTCACAATCTTTACATCACAGATCTCCCATAGGGTCTGGAAATAAACAACTGTTCAGAAGAAAAGCAAGCTAAAAGGTTTAAAGGAAATGTTTGCATAATAAGTATCAAAATAGATTCATAAGTAGGCCTACTTATTTGTTAAAGTTATATAGTTTAGAACTGTACACTATAAAAACAATTGTTTGGATTTTGCTTTATGTGATGGATAATAAATAGAAATATATATAACATACATATTATATTTATTTATTATAATATACAATATAATGTTGTTATGTTATGTCTGGAGTCTAAGATATGCTATGGACATTTTATTGGCTTGAATATTATACTTAACATTGATGTAGTTGATATCTTCATGACTTCGTATAATAATCTTAAGAGAACTGATTATGAATCATATTCAAACTCCATAACATGTTTCAAACGTTCATGAACTGCTTTGTATTTTCTCTTCTCTTGAAATAGAAATCAGGTGAAGAGAGCAATTGTAACTATTGTGGATAAAATGTTAAATAGCCTATATTGAGAAAAATAAACAAATAAATACAAATTTTATGACACCTGAATGTCTCATAAAGTGCTATTGTAGAGTTAAAGATATACCACATGCATGCAGTTTTTCTAAATAAATAAAAAAACTAAAGTTTGCTCTTAAAATGTAAAATCTTTTCTAATATATTATTATTATTATTGTTATTGCGAGTCGAAAATGAATTCAGAGAACTTAGTTTGCAGATTGATTCTGAATATAGAATATTAATCCAGTGTGCTATAGATATTTTATTAGATTTGAGCGCTCAGTAGTTAATAGTTTAATCTTGAAATAACATAACTGATTGAGCCATTGAAGCTCATGCGGTATTACATTATGTATAGATGATAAATCACAGCGACTGCAGTATGCATTTCCTCAGCGAGAGAAAGAAAGATACTGATGTAGCACACAAAGAGGAAGAGTTGAGAGATCAGCCCCATTTTCTGTCATTTACAAACACCTTGTTTAGCTTCCCATGTTTACCGAGCATTCTGCAAGTAGAGTCTCATGACATTGACACATCGCCCTGGAAAAAAGCAGAATAGATAAATAACACAACAGCGACACTGCTCCGTAATCCCTTTTGTTTCGCTGGATTTGTTCTTCTCATGCGCTAAAGCAAACAATCCTCCATAAAAACTTGGCTTGGAACTTTCCCCCCTCGACAATCCCCCCTCCTTAGCCTGTGTGTGAGAGAAAAATATATTTAGTGACTTTGATATGTAAAGCTACAAAATCTTACCTGAGGCTACACAATCATCTTTCTTCCACAATCCAGTCAAATCAGGAGAGCACAAGAGAACAAAAGAGATTGGATAGGACACCAAAGACCAATGCGAATCTCACTTTCTGATGAGAACAACAAAAAAAGGAGAGGCGGGGGTTAAAGGGTGGATGGGGAGATTAACTGAAAGACAAAACCCACATTTGTCCAGCAAGTTGTGGACCGTTTCACAGTACACGATTCAGATTTGTCCAAAAATTCAGGTTTCCAAAAGGTTCTTTGACAGGACGTATGGTTCCATAAATGTTCTTCAGACTATAAAAAGATTTGTTTCCTAAACTGTGGAATTGCGGCAAAGAACAATTTTAAGCACTTTATTTTTAGGGGTGTCCAAAATGTCCCAAACAAATTTACAATATCCCATACATTTCCAATGATGATAGCAGTAGTTACATAAATCACAGATGAGATCCTTAACCTGAGCAAAAAAGAGCGATCATTGAGCATTGAAAATGTTCTTTATATTTTAATCATCAATTGTAAGAATTATTTTAGATGTGACACCACATGGACGTCCAAAAAAAACCCCCACATCTTAGATTTCTAATGGCACATATTCCACTGAGGAACTGCAACAGATGTTTTGTTTAGTAGATGGTTTGACTATCATTCACACTTTTCAGTTTGATGTTGTTGAGGTTTTTATAAAGTGACCAGCTGATGTGCACTTTTCACGAAGACACTTTTTACTCGCTCGCTAATTTTGATCTCTGCTCCTCTCTTTCCCCACAAACCCAGCAACAGCCCGGTATATCATTTATAGCTGTAGATTTCCATTTGGATGGCGTTATTAACAGCAAAGGGTTAAAAGCTGGAGCTGTGAGGTGAAAGTGGACAATAGACTAAATTCTACATGGACTCGGGGCAACACATCAGACTAATTTAACAGAGCATGCCTCCGTGATGCAGAGGTCAGATCTAGAGAGTTGTGCCTCCTGAAGCCCACAACGCTTTTTAATGAAACAGACAATGGAAAGATTTAAAACGGCTGACCTCAGACTTTAACACAGCACTTGTAAATTAGCCACAGAGACAGCCTTAGCCGAAAGGTCACGAGCCTGTTTTTCTGCAACTCTTTCTTTGACATAATCTGAAACGGAGGGTCTGAAATTAGCTTTAACCTCCCGAATGACATGTTTATTTACATAACCGCTATGGACAGAGGGAGCATCTCCTCTCTAGATCAAAATCAACACATTGTTTTTGCCACGTCACGAGCAGTTGTCCAGTGACCATCTCCGGCTAGCCCCGGGATATTTGTTGTCAAAACGGGAGAACGGCAAAGGGCTTCAAATAATCTAATCTGGTGGATCTCAGTGTTCTGTTCTAACACGCCTCTGACCCCATTCTGTTCTTGCGGATCCAGGGCGGGGAGGGTGTTACTTGGCTCATACGCGCGACTCTAA
Organism: Triplophysa rosa; assembly: GCF_024868665.1. NCBI lineage: Eukaryota > Metazoa > Chordata > Actinopteri > Cypriniformes > Nemacheilidae > Triplophysa > Triplophysa rosa. The sequence continues at coordinate 6,148,347 of NC_079905.1, read as the reverse complement.
TCCACGGAGTCAATAGCGCCGGCGAACGTTCGCGAATAAACTGGTGCCACGGTGGTGGCACTATCGCAACTTGGTTTGACTCTAATGCCAGTGTCTCCTCAGGGGAAGGACTTTATTTCAGCATCGTTAAGGGAGAAACATTAGCGTCAAACCATGTGAGCTTTTATAGAACGGCGCTGAGTGCTCTTTGTGATCGCAAGAGGGTGACCTGCGGTTTTAACTCCATCACGCCAAGAGTCTTGAGCTTTTCTGCGCATTTGAAATGAGAGAATAAATACGTGCGCTTGGCACACGCTCCGTGTCCACCGGGCCTTTATCGCGCCCTGTGCGAAATGACCTTTGACTGGTGAATGTCGGGCTGATTTTTTAAGCATCATACACATTAATTTGATGTGATGATTCATGTAAGCTTATGTGCACATGGGTTCGACTGTGTTATTTTTTGTTTCCTGGAGAATGCCAAAAACCTTTTTAAGGGAACTGGCTCTTAATCTGTATAAAACTGGTAACTGTAGCACAGTTGGTACAATATGGCATTAGCAATGCCAGAATGAAGGTTTTGATTCGCAAAGAAGACACAAACTGAAAGTTGCTTTAAATAAAAGCATCTGCCAAATGCATCAATGTAAATGTAATTTTTTTCTTTTTAAACCCGCAACAAAGTATATTTATTCAACATTGAAACTTGTATAAGAATTAGCCTACATTTCATTTAGTGGATTTTCTTTTCTCCATGCATTTGTGTGCATGTGCAACCATGTGCGCGTTTTCTCACATATACGTAAAACGGTCGTGGCGTACGTGTGAGTGATTGATCAGATGGGTGAGTAACGCGTGTGTGAGTGTGTTTAATAGTTACCGCAGCGGGGAGTGGACAGAAGGCCAAGTGTGACAGGTGGACAGGCATGATAAGGAAAGAGCGGAGCAGCCCAGCGCTCAGCAGAAGCAGAGCCCAGGAGAATATCCAGCAGAGAACAGCTAATAGCTGATACTCATCAGAGATACAGCCGCTGAAGATTTCCCGTCTCTGTGGAATAGTCCATCAGCTCCAGATGAAATTGTCCTCCCTAAAAATGTAGTTTTTGCAACCGTGACAGAACAATGTTAATTTAGGGATTTATACTAAAGGACAATTAAAACGACTGCAGGAGCGTGACAATGCTCACTGTAGTTTAAGCGTACAATACTTTAAAACTTAAGCATTTGTAGTTTAATATACTGTATATGCACAAAATTGTGATCTTCAAAATTATAGTCCACCCAAAAATAAAAAAATTATCATTTAATTACCGTCATGAAGTCAAAAGTATGTATCTGACTCTTTCTTCTATGGAACACACAAAAAAAGATATTTTGAGAAATGTCTCAGTGGTTTTGTGTCGATACTATGGAAGTCTATATGGGCCAGTATTGATTGGTTACCAAAGTTTTTAAAAATGTCGTATTTTATTATATTATTTCGTATTCTGCAGACGAATGAAAGTCATTTTCATTTTTTGGGTGAACTATACCTTTATTATCTCAATTGTTTCTTCCAGACAGCGAGTCTTTCCTCTTCTGAAATTTAACCCCAGAGTAAAAGATGGCAGTAATCGTATACATGCCTCCTTTCAGAAGTTTCAGTAAACTTCCCTGTACTCAAAGATTTCTACATGTGTTGAAAAATAGCTCAAAGAAATCGTATCTGTTACGCTGTCTGCAGTGGTAGCTCTTAGTGTATGCCAACAGTTGTCTCTGGTTTCGGTCTATTTTTACTTCTCAGACATTTTAAGAGAAACAATTTAGGGAGTTGACATAAAACATAACTAAGATGTCTTATCATAACTTAAGTTTCCTCATCTATGAAAGAGCAACAGCCCTATTTGTAAGACAGATAAATGCAACAACAAAAACTCAGGTACGGAAAGACAGCGAAGTGTGTTGTCAACCGATTTGACTGATGTGTATTTCAGCATCAAACAAACTGAATGAACGATCAGACCCGAGCTTATTTGTGTCGAACGCTTGATGTTTGTGGTACAGTATCGTTCGAGCTTAGTGATTTATCACAAACGTGGCAAACAGTGAGTCAGTCAGCAGTGTGGGTGGCAGTGTGTCACCAACACACAGCGCCATCTGCTAGGAGTTTGTTCAACAAAGATCGATTGTGCTTCGAGTCTCTCCCTCTCTCACGTTTTCTCTCCTGTGCTCGTTCTCTCACCTCCTCTCCTCTCCTTTCCTCTGCTCCACACAGAGGAGGACGTGCGATGCCAAAATAAGAATGAGATGCTGGAAGGCGCAAAGGAGGAAAAATGATCGGTTTGTCCTCTCGTTGGGTGCTGTCCAAATTTGTTATCTAAAAAGTTTGTTCTTTGCTGATCATTGCTCAGAAATCCGTTACATCTCCAAATGCACAAATAACGCCTGCTCACGTCGTCCCATGGGGCCGACTGCGGCGAATTGACGTGTGACTTTAAAAACATATAAGCGCTGTTTAACATACAAAAATACATCACGCCACCCCGCGAAGGGGTCAAGAACGAACGGTCAAATCTCAGGAGACTAAGCTTAGCTTATGGGGCACTCTAAATGTTTCCTGCAGAAATCAAGATCTACGATACGTGTCGGCTATTACATGAGATGTACGATGTAAAATTGCTAATGTACAATTGGTAATGTGATTAGAACGGCCCCTGGCAGGCGAGGCCGGGGCCGCGGTAAACAAGCCACCGCTCCTTATGTGTAAGTGAAGATGGCGGAAGAGACACAAGCTCGACATAAATAACCTCAACCCGGCCTGTTTGCCCTGAAGCTAGAGGTCAAGACCCGTTTTGGAAAAGCGTGTTATGCCGTTTGGACATACTCGTGCGGGTGCCGAACCGGTCTTCTGTTCGCCTCGTTTTGGTCTTTTATGCCCTTTAGCTTCTAACATGCCAGTTAAAGTCACGAAGGACACCAACCGACGTCTCTTCCGGTCTAGAGACGGGGGATCGGTTTGTTGACAGAGGCGTCCATAGATGCCAGATTGGAATTGGTGGCCCTGGTAAAGGCAAGGGTCCTACCCCCATCAGACTCGCAGCAGTGACCCTTGTTTTGGTGTTTACACCCGGGCAGGTGTGCCCATTATTGCAGGTTGCATGAACTGGCATCCATCAGGGCATCCGTTTCCCCTGGCGTGAATGTAAAAGAGTCTACAGGCTGTGGGTGAGGCCCTTGTCTGTTAACCTGCCAAAGAGAGGCCGAGAGGGGGGTATAGGCACAGACGGCCCCACATTCACCGATGTTTGTGGTGGCCCTGGGGGTCAAGGTCCTCCTCTCTGTCTCTTAAAGGTCTGTGTGTATGTTTTCTTGTATACTTGTTTTATTAAAAAAGATACTGTCGTTTTTAGTTTTATACATTGTTGTTGCATGCTCCTGTAAAGTTTAGTGTTCAGTTGCACATTTCGTGTGAATTTACCAAAGAAAGAGCATTTTGTAGTCACTAGAACTGTCGTTCTGGTTATTTCCTCTGGGACCGACTAGGAAGATACAGAAAGAACAAGAATGCAAATTACAAATCCGTTTACCAAACGCCATAAGAGCATCCTTGCTTTTTTCTAACACCCAAAAACCTCACCACTTCCTGGCTCTCCTTGGGGAAACGGCCACACTTCTCCAGTCCGCCTATGAACAAACATCTGCCTCGAAACACGGAAGCTCTCCCCAGACGATTCCTCTCCAACAGATTCCCTCTTCCTCTGTGCTGTTTAATCACGTGTTAAAAGTGGCGACGGTAGAGCAGGTCCCGGCGATTTGAAAATCAGACAAAAAGTCTGAAAACAAATTTGCTGATTTTTAATGAAGTTTATTCCCTCCCACCCCCCTTCAAACTGATGTTTTACGCTCTCCTCTGATTTGCTCCCAGCAGCTCCTGGTTCCTCCTCCGTTAATTCGGTTCCTAAACACCTGCTTTTGCACCTTTGATAATTATGGCTGGAACGTTTGTTAATCCGCTCTAATAGTGCTCAAGCTGAGGCCGTTTGCAGCTAATAATTACGGCAGTCGGCATGGGGCTTGGCTCGTCTCTGGCGTAGCCCGTGTGATACAATACCGATCACAGCTCTGCTGAGCTAACATCTCGACTGGGATACCTTGACATCACATCCTCTCTTTCTCCTACAGCTGTCTCTTAAAATTCCAAGCTCTCCACATATTCACCCCTCTATTGGGACATTTATTTTGGAGATATTAGCGCAAACTTGACCCTAAAAAAGAGATGAATTAATAGGATGGAAATGTATCAGGAAAAATAAACGAATTCTTGAAGCCCTGAAGGAAGTGCAAACAAACCATTGGCACAGATCTCACCTTTGGGAGTTGTCATACTTTGCGTTTTTTCTACATTCCCTCTTTCCTCTCTGTTAAAAGTTAGCTAGCGCTGGCATATCATCATTAGCGCGGCTGCTGCTCCTTCGGAGATCAAATGGTATTTTTTCCGCACTAGCAGAAAGTCTGTTGGTTTTAAGCTCTAGAGGGTTTGCCCCGAGGCATTAAAAACATAGGCATGTCAATCTGTGCATGTCGAAAGCACTCTCACAGGCTGCTAGATAAATAACGCCGATCATTTAAATGGTAAATAGTCTAAATGTTTGGCGTTTGAAGAGTGGAGGAATGGCAAAACAGACTTTGTACGGAGGCAGCGAAGGGCGAAGACTCTTCTGCCTACGATTTCGTACACTGTGGCTAATCGTGTGTGTATCGGAGTGTCTGATGGTTAGCGATAAATGGAAAATGGAAAGGAGAGTTCTGTTGGTCTCAGATCTTTTAGTATCGACACGTGGCTACAAAACAGACAGTTCCATAGAGGGAAAAGAAACACAGAGGTGTAATCATTATAGATGTTTATAGAGAAGAGTAGTATACTGTATTTACACATAATTTAACACAGAAATATCTCATTTCTGTTATTATATTGTTATTTGTGGGCATAAATAAGAATGTACAAATACAATTTAGACTGTTTGAACTGTAAATTAATTAAATCAAATTAAATGCATCTGAAATGTAAATCATTAAACAAATATTTTATGAATACTTTAAATCTTTGAAATCCTGTCAAGGACACGTTTTATATTTATATTTAATTTATTTATTAATTAAATCCAGTCGGACTAGAAAAAGTACTGTTACAGTATATGCGCATTGTATGGCTAAAAATAGTTGTCACTTGTGTTTTACTCATTTACTGTGGGTGTGAGTTACAGTATATTTTGTAGGTAAATGCATTGGCTAAATTTGTTGGCATTGATATTTAAGTAAAACAATTTATGACAGAAATAATTAAAACAGTTCAGTTTCTATACAATATGAAAATATATGTGTGCTACATTCACACTTCATCTAAGAAACCCTAAAAATACTAATGATCATGTTGTCAAGTGCAGAAAAAGGAAGGAAAAGACAACACAACCTGGTGTTCATGTAAACTCAACTTGTCGAACGCTGCGCAGGTGATGCTGAGGTCACAGGTTTGATTCCCAGGGCACACAAAAACTGATAAACATCCTGAAATGCTAATTTAAACTTTTTTAAAAGTGTCAGTAAATTAAGCAAAACGGAAAAATGAAATGAAGGCATGAAGAATGAAATGAAATAAACATGAAGAAAGGCAGAGACAACAAAAGATGAGCCACAGAGTTGGAGACGCAGCAGCATGGCCGTCATAAGGCTCAGGCCTGCTGTCCTCTCCTTGTCCTCTCCCGGCGACCCAGAGTCACGCATCACTCATCATGTCACGGTGAACTCCAGATGCTCTCACCCAGGAGAACTATCCCACCCCTCTCATCCCTCTTCATTCCCTCCAACAATTTAGTAATGAAATATTGATTTTTAGTTAGATTCATATTGATGCTATTAGCTTTGCATTGATAAATCAAGGCTCTGTACCCGGTGGTGGCAGAGCAAGTGTTTGCGGTACAGGGCCGGGGGAGATTACAATCAAGCCATTGATGTGTTAATTTGATGGATATGTTTGATTTCTGTGTAGTTTTTTCCACGCCGTCCTCTATTACCATGAAGTGAGTTTCATAACAATGCTATGGCACAAATCACACACAGCTGGATTTATGAGACTCACCGTTCACAGGAGTGCCTGCAGCCTGCTACAATACATACTCTCTCTCTTTCACACCATCTCTTAGTGTGTTTGTGGGAAGGTGGTATCATACTTTTCGCTTCTCGTCACCCACGCAGTATTTGTGTCAGACCACACACATCCCAATTAAAGCCATGAGCGTGAAAGAGGTGAAGTTAAAACCCTGAACCCCCTTTTAGTTTCCGCCCACAGAATCCAGCTATAAACACAGATGAGCAAAATATGATCATCAACATTTAATTTAACCCGATTCGATCCGTAATCTTTTAATTAACACCATTTTTCAGTTCTGTCTTTTTCAAAACAAATAAGAAAGGCTACTCTTCCCAAATGTATGCAGAATTAGTATGAAGCTTGTGTCAAAAATGTTTTTTTGTTTGAAACTACAAATAATTATTATAAAACAAATGCACACTTAGTAGTCAGTTTAATAAACTACATATTGAAATAAGCATTTTCTAGACAAATGCTAATTCAAGTAACCTATCATCACAATCCTCTCTTCAAACTCACCAAATTTTAGTAGCCGATGGAAAGGAATCACATTTCCTCCATTGTAGCCGCAATAACATTAAGTTTGAACCTAAAATTGAGTTTAATTCAAAATTATTATGTTTGCACACAAGTGCTCTCTCATAAATGTTTATAAAATGTTTAGAGGGTAAATAAATGTAGGTTGTAAAGCTGATGCTTACCATTGCCTGTTGTTTCCCCTTTGACCCGTACAAGCAAGAGGAAGTTCACAGTCTCCGAGGCACCAGATTATGCCATTGATCCGAATCCAAAATGCCTCCATGTCTGGCATTTTAGGGGCCACTTCCAAGTCAATGTCTTTCTATCGGCCCCAAACTAAAAAAGACAAATAAGACAGGAATAAGGTCTCTGCCTCATTATAAAGCGCCGCAGCTCAGAGCCTAAACAGTTTAAACTGATTGAGTGACCAACAAAACAGCGTCACAACTTGAGATCAATAAGGCTGCAACCTTACAAAATGGTGTTTACCTTCTAATTACAGTTGGTGCAAGTAAACGTATAAGAGGGACCCTTTTGATTGTCACATATACATTGTAAACCATACTTGAATGAATAATATTATGCTTCATAATATTATAGCATGATATTTACAAGCTACAGAATGCACCTGAAAGAAAACAATGCATGCAAGAATACAATATATATATATTTTTTTATTGTGCATTACAATTAATATCAATCAAACTGCAGTTGGTTTGTTTTGATTTAAGCCATAATAATTCTAACTAACACAATATAACATAATAAAAACATAACATTTTGGAACCAAACTCTTCAATATAGTATAGTATACATATACTGTATATATGTATTAGGGATGCACCGATACCATTTTTAAAGACAGAGTACGAGTACCGATATTTTTTCTAGTACTTGCCGATACCGATGCCTGTACCTTTTCACAACATAGTGAGACTAATAAAAATAGAATAGCTTCATAATTACAAACAACTCCACCGTAAACACATTATGATTTTTTTTAATTTTATGTGCTTTCACAAACTTTCAAAGCAAATTTCACAACAAATTTCTGTCAGTTCCGTCAGTTATGTCACATGAGGTATCGATCTTTGGCATCGGTGCATTTTTACGAAAACGAGTACACAAGCTTAATATCGGGCCCGATACCGATAATGGTATCGGTGCATCACTAATATATACTGTATATATATATATATATATATATATATACAGTATATCAGTGGTTCTCAAACTGGGGGCCGTGGCCTCCTGGGGGGCCCCAAGATTGTTCCAGGGGGGCCACAGATTTTGCGGCATTTTAGAAATATGGATATTTATCATAAATTTTGTGCAATCAAACATCAGAAAAACAATGCCACCAACCAAACGAATTGATGTTTTAGCATTGTTTAACTGAATATTTTCTTGGTATAATTAAAATTTTAAGTTTAAGATTATAAGTCTTTATTTGGGGGGCCGCAAAGCAATGCACTCTACACAAAGGGGGCCTTACAACAAAAAAGTTTGAGAACCACTGCAGTATATATCCCAAATCTAAGGTGCCTCTGTACTTTTTGTTTTATCCAATAGTATACAAAAGTGTACGAAAAGTGGCCTGGATTTTTTTTTTAAACCGCTTATAGTAAACAACAATAAATGTGCCATTTTAGAATTTTCGCATTCACCTAAACTGCATGTAATGTATTCACATGTTTGAAATGTTATGCTACTCATAGAAAAGTGCTTTAGCAGGGCAAACATAACCAAAGCCGAATCTAGGTAAAGATTGAGTGTTTGCCTTGCCTTTGTGCTGGTATCAGACATGGGCTCTTCATCAGATGACTAATGGAGTTGTGCAGCTAACCAGGAGGCCCAAGGCTGTTTGTTAGCTCCTAACAAGGTGAACCAGCTCCTACGGAACAGCACACTAGCGCTGAAGGATTTATTACAGATCTGTGTGTCTGCGGGCCATGAGCATTAGCCCTGGTCTCATTGTAGCGGGTCCACCATACTAGCAGAGGGTTTAGATCATTATTGCCTCATTGTTTTGATACAATTTCGGAGAGCAAATGATGGATGGATAGATGGATGGATAATTAGATGAGTAAAGGAGTTGTGGTAGCCTATCACAAAATACATGAAGGAAAAGTTCTAAAAAGATTTCTAAAATGTAGTTTAATTTTTAAGTTTTCACTTCTCAAAAATATTTTCAAATTTTCAGTTAAAAGTAAAAATATAAATTTAAGTATTATATATTTATAATTGTTTTTCATTGTTTCGATACAATTTTGGTAATCAGATGAGTCAAGGAGTTTTTCCTATATGTTTCAAAATAGAAAAGTCTTAAAATAGTTCCAAAAACTAATTGTTTAGATATTTTATTAGTAAAAATATTTTAGATTTCTCAGTTCTAAAATATACTTGTAATTTTTAGCTCTAAAAATTTACAAAAAAATGTTGGTTTCTGAAATATTTTACATTTTACAGAGCTAAAAAGATATGTAATTTTTAGCTCTAAAAATCATTTTAATTTTTGGTTCTAAAAAATATTTTTAACACATTTTTTTAAAATAAATATTTGAACAATTTAGTTGAAATAAAATACTTTTGGTCAGCTGACACAGACACAGAAATTTTGTATGTAATTTCGATGACCACATTTTTAAAAGGCGATATCCATTTTACTTACTATTTACTATAAAAACATTGTTATACCAAAGAAACCATTTAAAAAGTGTAGGTAAAAATCTCTCAAAAAGGTAAAATTTTAAAAAGCACATAGACAAGGTATCCGTTTTTACATTTGTACAATACAGTACTCACAATTCCTGCAAAATTACAAAAAGACGATGCAGCAAGTTCACCAGCGCACATTTTCCCCGAGCAAACTGTACCATTCTGCCCTTTTGTCCCTCAGTCAATACAATCAGCCGGTGTCATCCAGCGGTCAGTCTCGGTGCGAGGAGGGGCCATTAGAGGAAGGGAGGGCTTTAAGCGACGCTAATCACCGTGCTCGCTGTCAATCGCCTGCCAATATTAGCCACCCCGTTCCCATCTGTCAGGCCCGGCCCTGATGGCTCCCTCGTTAGCACCGATCACCTGCCCTCAGCTACAGAGGCTGTGCTAACATCCATCACTCAACCGTGCCTATTTTTCCTGCTGCTGCTGTCTAATGGCCTTCGTTCAATTGTCTCCTTTAGCTCGCACGCTACAAAGTTAGTAGAGCGCAGGGGCGACGGGTCGGGGAGGGGGCGCGCGACAGAAACAGCTCAAACATTTCAGGCACGACGCGGTGGTGTAATGAGCCATGGCAGCTGGATATACCTGTGCATGCTTTGATAAAGGTGAGCTGACACACCAGGGCCAGATAGGCACTTTGGTGTTGCAGACATATGTCTATCTATCACCACAGAGCGCTGGAGGGGAGAGAGCAAGCGAGAGAGAGACAGAAAGAACACCGCGAGCGAGAAAAAGCCAATAGGGAGGAAATGGTGTGAGAACAGCTGTTAGTATTTTGTAGTCATCAGTAGGTACATGCAGCGGTCTCCAAATTGGACATTCATGGCTAGAAGGCTCCTGATCTCACCTTCCCCTCCAACAATCCTCCGAAAGCGAGCCAGATGATAAACTACGAACGGCATCTCTAAGCTATTCCTCTTGCGCGGCGGCCCTATGCTTCTCTCTCTATCCTCATGTTCTTTGCGTTTCTTTCATGTTGTCTAGAAAGGAAAAGAAGGGAAGCAAACGTTTAGGGGTGCAGTGTACCATGTTGGACTGATGCAATACATTCTCTTTGTGGGGACTGTGGCAGTAAAGCCGCTGGACTGTGGCTTTGCTCGCCAGCCGTGAGATGATTAATTCAAACTTAACACCGGAGAAGACACTAATATTCATCACCTCTGCTGCATTCCTCCAGAACGCCAGCCTACAGCTCTGCTAATTCATCAGCACAGACTACACCCCAGAAAAGCTGGAAAACAACAATTTTTGCGGATAGAAAACAATGGAAAATTCAAAGCTGCTGTGTTTGAGGATCTTACATTTTGATGTTTTAAAAAATTGTATGTGTGGTTCAGCCCCTCTCATATAGTAGGAAAGAAGTATCACAAATGAGATCTCAGTTGCTTCTATATATCAATGAGATTAAATGGCCTTTTCAGGATACCGTGTCCCCTATAGTCTCAGGAAAGATTTTAACAATTTCTCAAACAAATGCTCACATTTGCCAGGATACTGTACCAAATTCTGTGATCAAAATGTAAGATGTACCCATTAAAGGGATGAAAATTAAAATTCTGTCATACTCACTCTTTTGTCATTTTACATATGACTTTCTTTCTTTAGTAAAACACAAATGAAGATATTTTGAAGAAACCGAACTACGATGGGTATCCATTGACTTGCATTTGTTTTGTGTCCGTATAATGCATGTCAATGGGTACCACCATTGTTCGGTTACCAACATTCTTCAAAATATCTTCTTTTGTGTTCTGCAAAAGAAAAAGAAAGAAAGTCATACAGGTTTGAAATGACAAGACGGTGAGTAAATAATGACAACATTTTTGTTTTGGGGTGAACTATTGCTTTAATGATGATACACTCTTAAACCTTAAAGGAATAGTTTACCCAGAAATGGTCCCCATTGACTTAGTCATTTTTATTCCTACTATGGAAAGTCAGCAGGGACCATTTTTGGGTGAACTATTACTTTAAAAGGTTCTTCACAGCAGAAAAACCATTTTGAAGAACCAGTTCAGTCCTAAAGAACCTTTTGTGAAACAGACCTTTATTTTTAAGAGTGTATGGTGGATTTTACAGATCTTGCTTTATATCAACAATATTTCTCCTAACAAATTTTACAAGAAACCGAAAGAAACTTTATACAACTTTTACAAGAAATATCTGAGAAACAAAGCTGATACATAAATTATGCATAACGGTTCCTGTGAAGTAGAGCTTTGTATTAGCAGCACAAAAAACCTAGGATTGAACACATACCAAAAAAACGTATACCCTCAATACCCTGTAAGTTGCTTTTGATAAATGTGACTGCCAAATGTGTAAACTGTTTTAAACTCCATTAAGTCTCCCGAGATATGAAAGCACAACTTCTACGCAATACAGTAACATTTTCCTCTGGGCTTTATCTATACACGATGGCATGCTGAAATGATTGACCCTGTGCTTTATGTCCTTCTGAAATTAAATCCTATTAGTCTAAGCAACCTCATACACTATTGTCATACTCTTTGTTTTGCTATCTCATTCATACACCCCGCTTGAATGAGATATAGATCATGTGAATTGCGATTGTTGAATGGGGGAATTGTTAGCATGTAAATTCATCTCTTAAATTAGCACCTTTCATTGTGTAATCAAGTTCTGCCGAAGGCTTCAAAATAAGACTTTTAAGGATCTGAATCCTACGCTGCTATATAATTTTTTTTAAGTACAATCCCTCTCTTCATCAAAGCGAGAAAATGCCTCACTTTGTTCTGTTGTGCATCGCATTGTTGTTAGCTTACATTTAAACAAAGGAGACAATTTCTGAAGCAAACGATCTATTCAGCGTCGCCTCCTCTCATAACTCCTCAGAAACAGCCCTTTATCCTGCAGAAACACCCTCATATGTTAAACAGACAAAAAAGCGAATCCCTTTCTCCGAGAGGGAGAAGAAACGCGTGTTTCGCAGAGAGCTATTTTTCTCGTTTTGTCACAGGGGAGCGAGAGTTTACACGTGCCTCAACATGGCGGCCTTGACCGTGTAGGAGGAACAACAAAACTGCTGACTTCATCTCCACTTTCGTTTGCTCTCAGTAGCCAGACAATCTCATCAGCCGCATTTCTCTTCAGCATCTGTTTCGGTTATGACGGCCACCTGTCCCGTTGTCCCCTGAGACGGCGAGACAGGACAGACAATTCACACATGTAGAATGCCAAAATGTGGTGTTGGTGTTCACACCAAAAAGTCTTTCGTTTTCTTTTATCAAGACATGTATATTCACCTATGGTCTGTAGGCAGGGTGTTGTATTGTTCGCAATATGTCTGTCTTAAGTGTTACATAACATATTATATAGTAAATATTCAGAGTGAAAGTAAGTGAAAGCCTCTTTGTTTTAATGGCAGCCTGAGGAAAGTGAATTTGATCTTTACAAAACATGTTTTGGGGGGGTTTTATTGTCTTATCTTATTAGCGTGCTACAATAATCAAACAATATCCTGTAAAACAAAATAAAAGACCTTACAGCAAATTTGAGGTTAAACCGAATTATGTATGTATTCTGTATTATTCCATATACAGAAATATTAAGGTATTGCACTATAGGTCAATGAACAAATGTAAGCAAATTTATGACAATTACCATGTTAACTCCTTTGTACAAAAGGTCAGGTGTCCTTAATTTCACTGAAGCAGATTGGAAGATATTTGGAACTTTCTCAAATCGTGTTGGGGATAACATGGATCACCAAGTTTATCAGGCACATGTGGAGTCCATGCCAGCTCGAGCGCATGCTGTCAAGCAAAAGGAAAACATACAAGTGCTAAGAAATTAGCATTAAAAATTACACTATATCACATAAGCAATTAATAAAGAAAAGATTAGTACATGAGAAGAAAAATGTGTGAAAGAGATTATTGGATTTTATTGTTGGCAGGGCTGCAAGAGTCAAATGGGTTAAAAATGGCACGTGTGGCAAAGTGAAATATTTCAAAAAGATCCTTAAATATTCTCTTTATGCATGCATTTAAAGTGCATTAAAAACCTATTCGGATTGTCTGGCATTTAATTATAAAAAAGTAGATAGTAACACAATGTTTCTTTATACTTACAGACTTGCCATTCCACACAGAAAGCAACAACTTGTGATTGTTTAACATTTTTAGTTATCATCCATAAGAGCTGACAAAACTGAGCGGACCGTCCTGGATACTGGTAAAATATATTTAGACAATTACTAAACTTATTTATTTGATAGTAATAAGCAGTATAACTTGCAGTATATGTACATCCAGCTGCTTATTATCAGAAAGCAAACACCTTCAAGGCGATTCTAGACTTCTCCTCCTCTCCCCTCAGGTTAAATTTTACGATAATGATCAGACTGTACATTATCCTTTCCATAAAGTATAATAATAATATTTACAACGCTTACTAAAATTTTACGCCTGGCACTTAGGATCCAGAAGCTTCACTTGATGGCACCAGCATTTCAAAACACCGCTTAAATACAGTAAATGAAGCAATTATCTATTATTTCTTACTTTAACCAGTTTCGTACAACTATCATAGCAACCTCTCGTACACCTGCTTTTCTCCATTGTTGCGGGTGGCGCGCTATCATTCGGCACAATAGCTGCCTTTTAACTCACAGAAATAGCTTGGGAGTGACACATTAACACAGGTGTTCTCCTCAAGCGTAAGTGCTCCACGAGGTGAAGGGCCTTTAAGTACCTGTTGATAGGTGACAGGGAGGGACACGTTAATAAATACTGTTAGGCTGAGAGAGAGGCCCGGTGTAATCGTGTGCAGTAAGTCAGATTGCTGTCTGGCTCGCCGGCAACAGTAAAGAGTTAATGACACGCTGTGCCAAACGCACGCTCCTCTGCCTCGCCTCTCTATTGTAAAGGCCCGCGCTACACAAAGCTGAGAAGAGGGATGAGCGGAGAGAGGCGGCGAGCCTGCCGATGAACAGGAAATGAAACAAAGAGAGAGAGGATAGCCTGATAGCAGTGATTATTACCCAAAATATCATATAAAGATGGCAGAGAGTGCAGGGGGGAGGATGGGCGTACCGCCCACTTAGCCTCGCATGATGAAAACGCGCAAGGTGTGAAGCCAGGCCTGGATCGTGTGTGCAAATGTGTTTGTGTGATGGAGTGAGGGGGTGGATGTGAGTGTGTGTGTGCGTAAGGGGGCTTGTAAATGCAAAAGACGTGCTGCATTGTAAGTGTATTTTTATGTGCCGTGTACATACACTCTAAAATCCACCAGAATATCAAGGTTACCAGAATTAATTTGTCCCTTCTCTATTCTTTAAGGTTTACCCTGGAGAAATGCGCAGCAGTTCCACCTTTTTAAAAGGTAGTTAATCTGGAAGTGAAACGTATACGGACTCGGCATGCCCTTGTAATGTGTCGCTCGAATGAAGGAGCCGATCAATCTGCTTTTGATTCATGGACATATTTTTCAGATTAACTCTCTGCTGCCATTAGCATCCCCGGAACAGTAGCAAAACAAGGTTGCAGCTCGCACAGATAGGTGGCATTTCCTGTTTATGGTGATATTACCCCACATTAACAGCTCTGGCGCTTCCAAACAAATGAAATCCACAGCAAACTGACTTTAAATCAATAGTTTTCATTTGAAAGCAACAGAACTTGGGGCGTGCTGAAACAATGTCTCAGTCAATGGCGAAAGCGAATAAATCTTAAGATTATGAGTTGGACATGGGTGACGCTTTTTTTGTGCTGTGACCTTACTGAAGAAAATGTGTGTTATGTCTGTTACAGGGTCCATTACGTATTATAAAATTCTAATTAGACCAAGCCGTGTTCGGTGCTTGGTAAAAATGAAGATGAACACGCGTGTGATCGCAAATTCTATATTAAAGTGAAAAATTCTGTCATCACTTATCACTATCAAAACTGTATGATCTTCTTCTTCTGCAGAACATAAAAGAAGATATTTTAAAAAATCTTAGTAACCGAACAATGGTGGTACCCAGAGCCATTGAATATGAGAGTTACAACACTTACATAGACCTCCATAGGAGGAATGGAATGCGGAAGTAACTCGTGTCATGGTTCCAAACATTGCACTGAAGACCATTCATTTCAGTGACTCCCAAACGCACTTGCTGTACAGTTGGTGAAATAACTGCATGTTTTACATTTTAACAAGTTGGCAGTTGAAATTAAATGTTAAAATTAAACACAAAGACTGGTCATATATTCATATTACTCCCAAGATAAAATGCTTCTAGAAATGTGGTCAACGTAGTAATCGGTGTACACAATGTGCTAATATTTAGCTAAATTTATGCAAAGTTGCTGTTATCTGTCCAGCTAAAATCCATTTAAATATGTTGACAGCACGGATTTGTTTGGATCTATTGAGGGCTCCATGAACCACGTGACCACAAGACGGCGAGATCGAGTGTCGTAACTCTCATATTCAGCGGCTCTATTGGTACCCATTCATTTCTACTGTATGGACACAAAACCAATGCAAGCGAATGGGTCCCACCATTGTTCAGTTCCCAACATTCTTCAAAATATCTTTTTTTTGTTTTCTGCAAAAGAAAAAGACATAAGGGTGAGTAAAAGATGACAGAATTTTCATTTTTTGGTGAACCATCCCTTTAACGTGTCAAGATGCTACAGCCTACACTTAAGTTACTCAACTTTATTTTATTTGACAGAACAATTTTACGAGGTGGCGATTTTGTATGCATTTGTACAACGTGAATCATTAAAAAACATATGATTATTCAAAATACCTTGAATGAGAAATGAAGCCCCACCCCTAACATGGGGCGAAAGAAGCAGATCGTAACATACAGAAGAGATCATACAAATTCAAACAAATTGATCACTTTATAAAATAGTTTAGAAGTTTGCACTTAACTGTTTAGCAATGACCCAAAAAAAATTACTGACATTTCCAAAATTGAAACATTAAAAGTTTCATTTTAGCGTTTAGCCTTTTAACTTGAACTTTCTCCATCTAGGCAGTTGGTTTCTGCCGTCTGACCTCTTTGTGTAAGGTGTTCTATTATCTTTTAAAACGATGGGCAGATTCTATTTCCTGTCCATCAATCAGCCACTTAAAATGTACTATGCTTGAGATTATGACGAGCAAATTACACATACAAGAGCTCTCAGCTTCAAAATGGATATGAGAGTCGTTAAGAGTGTAATTAACCTTGTGTTAAGTGGCATTTACTAATGATTAATGAGCAGTATTATAAAGGCAGATTGTTTCCTAAAATGAATCCCTCAAATACAGCCAGTTTAAGGCTAATTGATCCAGACATCAATAACCCGATGCGGGATCAATTACCATGACTATTATGGGAGGGACGAGAGGACGGGCTGGCTTTTAGTTGACACAAATGGCTTACTTAGATTTATAAATTTATTGCGTGATTTGCTGACAGTACACTGTGGGAAGTATACAGTTAGTTGGTTGTACTAGTGTTTAATGATTTTTTTGGCCCAAATATCAAAATTCTAACTGATTTCTCATGTCTGTACGATGCTGTTTGACTTCCTTTCTTTAGTGAAACACAGAAGGAGGGCTGGAAGAATTGTAATGGTTGTCCTTTTCCATGCAATTTATTTAATTTCCCACTAATAATTATCACAGCATCAAACTCTCCCTCCAATAAACTGCTGTAACCGTATAGCTGAATTAGTAAATCTTTAGAACAGAATCGTTTCGATTTGTTAACAAATCAAGTTTCAGTTTCGTGAACTGAATGAATGGATTCATTATGCATGTGACACAATTTCAAATTACATAATGAAGTAAACATCAAGAGCATAAAAAATGGGTCTATTAATACCTCAAATTATGACCATTATTACATGTTTTATTATTAGGTACTTTTTAATCCTTTTGTAACCTTCAATCTTCAATCATTGTAATTGCACGGAAAAAAAATATCAGTACAAATTTATTAAATTTATCTTTGTGTTTGACAGAATGATTTTTTCTACATTGTCGGGTGCAGTATCCCTTTAACACTTGACTCTTTCATGGCATGTCTAGGAGGCCTTATAAAATCAAACACAGGAACACATAAAATATCTGTGTCTTTAAAAGCCGTCACGTCTAATCTTCACAAAAAGGGGCAAGTGAGGACTCGGCTCTCTCTGTCTGTCTGCGTCTGTCTCTCCTTCTTCTCTGCCTGGTCTGCTGACCCGCTGTTAAAATTTGTATTTGTGTAGCTATATGTGTGAGGCCTCTTCCCCCCTCTCCTTTTATTCCTCTCATCCTCTGTGTCTCCCCCTTCTGCTTATTCTGGTTTCGTGTGTGTGTGTGCCCCGGCCTCTCAGCCTGCCTTTCACGGAGCGGGACGCCTGTCATTCTAATCAGCTCGCTGCCCATCTCTTCAACCACCAGCTGGCTGAGTCAACGACAGAGAGGCTGAGTGTCTGACTTGACTGGGCTGCCAAAGAACATATGCCCTGTAACGGTATCTACTCCCCGAGCCCTGTAGCAGAGCGAGCAGTGAAACTCACGGTCTTTTGTAACTGGCAGGACTATCTATGATCCATGTCTGTTAGATCCATGTCTGACTGACGGCACCAGTGAGCCGGGTCCTAACGTGCTGACGTTCAGTCGATCTGACACGCCGGCGCTCGAGCTGCATTCCTCCGTCCGCTGCAATGGAAGAGAGTGAGAGGGCAGGGAAATAAGAAGCATAAATGGCAGTTCTATAGCCAAAATAGAAAATATGTACCTTAAGAAGCGGAAAACTCGAGGGGCCCGAAATTGACACGTGAGGAGAGATTTTTTCTTTTTGATATCTGAATGTCTCAAGATGAATGATTGCGTTTGTTTTAGAATTCAAGAAATGGAGAGTATAGTGCAACAAAAAACAAACAAAAAACGTAAGAGATAAATAATCGTTGGTGCTCTTCCCAGGAATCCGTACCGTGATTCCTGACTCTCCGAGAAATTTCTGGAGGCCTTGTTTTATAAACCCCCCTACCACAGATATGTGGTGCTTTAGGGCTCTCTGCTTACCATAGTGCGCCATCTCCTGGTTGCCTTGGTAACTCAGAAAGATGCTGCTGGGGATGCATCTGTCAAAACGTCACTTTACATGCTGTATATACTGTATGTGAAATTTTGCCTTTTCGTTGTAGGCTATTTCAATACATGCTGACTTGATCATTCTTCTTCAGAAAATGTTAAAATGTTTCCATGTCAGGAAAAATGTACTAGGCTTGAGCCTACCGTCACTTAAACGAACACTTAACGAAAGTCCCATTAAATCGAAAAGTTTTGCGTTAAGTCTAGCCTAATATGTTTCTGTAACAGTGTTTCCATTTATAGTCACACCCCTTTACTTAGTTAGCACCCACCAGCGTAGAAAAAAAGTGTAAGAGGGCCATGTTTGTTTCACAAACTTTGCAATTTAACATGCGTCATTTAGGGAGCATTTAATCCGCAGAAGACAAGCGTGTAAAAACTGAAGCGCAATGATGGTCGTTATAGCTTCTGCGTGCAATTCACCTTCATAAAGTGACTCTTGGCTCATTAAAGGTTCTGCCATTAACAATAATCCTTCAGCATTTGGCTTAAGGTATTTGGTCTTTCGGGCGAAGGAGAGGCACGCAAATGCTCCGCTTTGTCGACTTTACGGCAACACTGGAATACATTAAACTCCGGCGCCCTTCTCCATAACTGCTTCCCGCTGTGAGTAATTAGCATTTCTGGGGTGAAAGATTCCAGCATGATTGTCAAGTGTATTACAAAAGACTCAAATTACTCCTTTTTCTTCTTTTTTTCACGGGTATTTATCTAAGGACTGACAAAGTCTGCTTGTGTTCCCTTGTGAAGGGGGGTAGTAATAGAACGCATAGCCGTGTTAAGAGAATCGTTTAAACTGAGCGCGTGTGGCGGTATGTGTGCTGCAGAAGCTATGGCATTTTATTGAGATTAAGCCATAAATATGATGTAGACATTTTACAAATAAAAAATAAATGTCATGCTGGACGATTATTCTAAATGTACAGCTGCGTATTTTTTCAGTTTTTCTGAATTTATTTTGATTTACTATAAGGTACAGGTTTAAGTAAAATGACTGACATTGACGTTTCTACAGAAGCGGAACACTTTTTTGTTTCATTCTGTAAACTAGTGACAACATTTCAATCAAATCCCCCCCCAAAAAATCTTTTTTTTTATTTGCAGAATATTGAAACAGGGCAAACTGGTCAGAATAACCAAAAAACAGTGTTTGCAGACCTTGAATATTGCAAAGAAAAACACACGTTCATGTTAATGTTTAACACATAGGCCTACTAATGTTTTTAAATGTATTTTAGGATCTGTTCAAAAATGAACCTATGGTGGAATAAGCCTGATGTTTTTCACAACTTTTATGCATCTTTTATTCCCTCAGTCTTTTGGATTGCTGTTGGATGGCTTTATGTTATTCCTGAGGTTTGGTTCTATTGAAATTCAACTGAAATTGGACTGGAACTACCACAATACATCCAGACATGCTGATTAAAGGCAAAACTAAAGTGTCTCTTAATTTTTTCCACACTTTTACCGTATTTATACAGATTTTTAATGCAGGGTTAACATTTTAAACTTTGGTGTCAAAATATTGCTGTTAGTTAAGAATCCTGCAAAGCCCCGACATATTCACCTGCCTATTTTAACCAACAGCATGAGTTTGGGGCTGGGCTATATGTTTATCCAACCAATGGTGGACGGTGTTTAGGAAACATGTTTAAAAACATTGTCTATTATTAAAATTCCAACTGAGAAAGAAATTAAACACCTCGGCTTCACTACCGCGATTAGTAAGAACATACTCTGTTTGACTTCCATCGTGTATCTAATAAACATCCAGTTAAACAAGCAGCCAATCACAATACATCAGCGCCACTACTTAGGTTATTGTTAACGTCGCGGTTTGTTTAGAGAGCCTTCCTTCTTTTCTCGTTCATTGTAAACTCAATACACGGGAAGAGGCTTAATCAGGAATTCCACTCCACTTGGTCTAGTAGAGTCGACTCTTCCTATCTTAGTTGCCAATACTGTGGGCTGTGCCTATAAAGAAGTCCCTAAAGAAAATTACACAAGAGTTTAAAGCTTCAGGCTAATAGCATTGGCACAGACACATTGCCAATATACATTTATCACCTTCAGCTCTGGCTGGGCCAAAGGTAGTGGGCCAGAGACATGTCCTTCTTAAGGGTGTCTGGTTGGAAGATTGGACTGTCCATCATCATTGGCTCTGCCCATTTCCCATGAGTGTGCAGAAGGTTGAAGCGTTGTTTGTGTTGAAGGCAAAGTGATTGAACCATTGTCCTTACACCACTCTTCGGATGACTTTGAGAACACTTGAGACTGTTGTGAAACCCGTGCCACCCGACCTTTGAAGAAAGAAGAGAATTATGAAAAATGGCACAGTGCATGTAAAGCATTTCTTTACACCCACGTCTAGACAATAGAACTTAACTTAGACTGGTCAAGATGAGCAAATGACACAAGAATCTGTTGAGCAAATAAGGAGAGCTGCAAAATTAGCTCTTTTGACTAATCCACCGTCGGTTGCTTTAGTCGAACGCTGGACGGATTTTTAAGAGGGTCTGACTGATATCCCAGGGCTCTGTAATATAGGATTTACTTTTAAGAGCTTCCTTAAAATGGTCTGAAATGCTAGTATTTTTCCTATTGTCAAAAAAACAGACTACACTGGTATTCTTGCCGTACATCTGAAGGATTTCTACCAAAAAGCGTAGCATTAGTTTAAGCTGTAGGATCCAGCTACATACATCGACTGTTAAGTATCAGTTAAAAAACGAAAATTAATGGGGAACGGGGATGTATGAAATGTCTTTAACGTTAATGCTAATCACTTTTTGCCTATTAAGCACAAATTAGTGAGGGCCATGTTAAATGTCACTGGATGTCCTGGGAACCATTTGCACTTTTGAGAGTGGAGACCTTCTGAATTGCGTCTGATTTGCATACTTTAGATATGGTTTAATTCTCTCCTCTTCTGATCTGAGTCACGAATCACAGGAAACCATAAAGCTTTGACATTGATGCTAAAAGACAAAGGCTTCTGGCTGTGGGAAATTATACGAGACAGGTTAATATATACCACCGGGGTTGTTCTGTAAAGTATATGTACCTGACTCAAGTTTAGGTTTGTTATGGAAAACAAAAAGTGTTTTACATATTCAGCAGAGTAATGAACAATGTTGTTCGCATGCCAATAACAAAGTAATGTGGTTATTATGGTATGAGATGCTAATGGTACTTTGAAATAGTCCAAATAGACTTAAGAATTTTGACTTAAGAACACTTTTAATGAAAACCATCCCAGTTCACCCAAAACATATTTCATATTTCATGACAGAAAATTCTGAAGAACACATAAGATATTTTGAAGAGTGTTGGTAACAGAAAACTGTTGGTCCCCATTGACTTGCTTTTTTGTCTACACAATAGAAGTCAATGGGGACCAACAGTTTTTGGTTAGCAACGTTCTTCAAAATATCTTCTTTTGACTTTTACAAAATGTCAAAAAGGTGATACTACAATTGTGCTTTGTGGTACTTTTCTACTGTAAAAAACAACAAACAAACAAAAATACCACAAAGCCCCACAGTAGCAGACTCCATTTGTTTTAGTTGGAATGTAGAATTTAATTTTACGTTTGAAAAACGTCAATCAATCCATAACCAAATTTCCTTCAAGTCCCTCCACAAAAAACTTCACATGCCTGCCATCCTCACACATCTGACAACGGCGACGCGAGTGTCTGTGTTCCCTGATGACCAGTGCTCGCTCTCTCAGCTGTTTGCCTGTAAATAATCGTTGATATGCATAAACAGCTCTCTCCATTCATTACTGTCAGCATTGTGAGGGGCCTGCAGGCAGAGGTCGTCCGCCAGGGGTCCGCTCTCCGCTCTCAACCCCGCGGTACCCGTCACTCCAACCTGCTCCGCCGGTGCCCTAAACCCTCCATTAGCAAGGCTCCGGGTCACGACCTCGCTGTGGCATTTGCAATTCCAGATCGTTTGATTAGCAGCGTATTTACATATTTCCTGCCGCAGACACTGTTGAGGTGTCAGAAACACTTGAAGTGTTGTAATTTTCTCTGGCCTTTTGTCGCGTGGCGATCAGGGCCCACGCATACACAAATACGCACACATATCTTTTCCGCTCACCTCTGACGATAGTGACAGCGTCCTTCGCTTTTCCACGACAACTCCGCGGTTAGGCTCTGACCCCACGGCGAAATGCCCAGCGAAGTGGATCACAATCCCATCTGAATGCCCAAAAGACGGGTGATGTCTCGCCCTTTGAATTTAGTATAATTAAATACACTTAGATTGTAATGCATGAATCAGATTGCCATCAGTTGTGTATCGGTCTCTATGCTGGAACCGATGGAGATGTAACTTTAACCTTGCCAGAAAAGATATATAATACTTGAGCTGCATTTTCTTGATAGGAAAGATGCAAACATCATACGTATATGAAAACTCAAAAATATCATGGAATGATTTTGGAATGAATAGTTTTCAGTAGCTATTGTATTTAGGCCTATTTAAATTTGCATAGGGGGGACATATTTCTGGGTTTGTCCCCCTTTTACTTGAAGGAATAGTTTACCCAAAAATTCTGTTATATTTTATTCTGTTTGTCATTTTAGACCTGTATGACTTTCTTTTTTCTGCAGAACACAGAAGAGGTTTCCGAACTACAGTGGTACCCCATTGACTTGCATTGGTTTTGTCTCCATACAATAGGAGTGAATTGGTACCACCGTTGTTCGGTTACCATCATTTTTCAAAGTATATTCCTTTGTGTTCTGCAGAAGAAAGTCATACAGGTTTGAAATGACTGGAGGGTAAATGGTGACCGAATTTTCATTTTTGGGTGAACTAAAGCCATTGGGCCTTAGTTTAACGCATGGCCATGAACCATGACTTGTTACTTGCCATTGCAATATTTTTAGGCGTGACATTTTTATTCCGGAAAAATTATACAAAATGCAAAATTGTAACAAAACTCACTTAAGTCATCATCTCGGTAATTATAAAAGAGTAGATTTCACTAAACTTTAACTATTCCACTGTATATTTAAAGTAACGTTTTTCCAAATTCAAGATTTTTGTTTCAGTTCACCTAACAATCCTAATGCAGCGTTTTACCGTGTACAAACTTGAACAGCGCCCCACGGAGGTCAGTTTCTAGTCAGTCTTTTTGTGTAAATAGTAGACCAGACAGAGTCCTGCAGTTGTTTAGCAGTGCGATCCAGAGTCATTTGTCACAGCACAGAGCAGCGGCTATGCATGCACAAAAGGAGATCAATGCAATTAGCAGCCATTTCAATACAAGGAACTTCAATACTAATGTAAGTGAACATATGAAACAGAGGTCAGTGGAAAAAAAAGAGCGAGAGGAAGAGATATGCCTGGTAGAATCAAATGCAATTTTGCAAACAGTTTAATTTGGCTGTGTGTAAAGTGTATTAGATATTTAACATTTGTAAAAATGGTATAGCCAAAGGCTTAACATATACTCCATAGAGTACCGCACCATTGAAATGCAAACATTTTGGATGACCATGTATCAGCATCATACTACCTTTTCATTTTCTATATAGGTCAATATTAACACCATTCAGAGGTAATGTCAGGGATCAAGTTTAATTTAGGTGGTTCAAAACTTTAACAAACAAACAATGTATGAGATGGATATCTGAGAATGACAGTTCTGTGTACGTCGGAAACAAAAGATGAGGGGGGGAACTCTTAACCACACGAAATACATTCCATACATTCAACTAGTTTCTACGAAAACCACAAAATTAATAGTGTTACGCAAAGAAAGAAACAATCCAATTGCAAATGTAACATGATACTTAGTTTTCATCTCTCGTGTCTAGTACTCAGGGGTTACAATTTATTAAAAATAGGAAAAACTATGAATGTTTCTTTTGTCCTATAGGTCATTTTTTGATTCGCTGTTAGTAAATTGCTATAAAAACAGTCATATTCCATGCAACGCAACTTTCAAGATACCATATGCAGGAACATGGAGTCTCGATGGAGCTACCAAAAAGTTAAGTGCCTTCATGTCCTGGGTCACCTCTGCGTGCAGCATTTTTGGGTTCAATTTTATTTGACTGCTGCACATCAACATGGATTTACACTTGAGGTTTTTAATAAGAGAACAAAACTTATGATGTTAGTTTTCTTGGATTAGTTTCCCACACATTGATTTAGGCAATATAAACGCTCTAGATAAATGTTCATTTTGACTAAACGTCTACAGCAGTGTGTGACTATATTCATCAATGTCTAATTTACCTCATACGACATCCATCGAAATATATGGCCAAGAATTTCTTTAAGTATTCAACCTCTAAAAAATATGGCATCCTAAAGCTTTATACGTAACTTTATAAAACACACTACTCAATTGTTGCACTAAATACTAGCTTCTATGCAATAATTTAAACAATTATACAGACAACTTCAATTCTGTACGTTAATATTCAAATCGTTCCTTCATTAAAAACTGGAGCATTGTAGCATGGCTTTTAAGACATGACACGCCATTAAATTAAGTTCCTATTTCCGTCTTCTGTATGTTTTTGGGATGCAAAAATCTGAGGCAAACATGTGTTATGGAATAAAGAAATACATGAAAACGTGTTTAAGCTACATTAAAAATGAAATGCAGACACAATAAAATTTTGACCTGACTTTGTTGGACCAATCAAATGACACTAACACAAAATATGGCATGTGTCTTCAACTCTTCAGAGAGATGATTTCTGTCATGATTTTTTTCTTGCGCTGTCACGCAACATGACGCAAGTGGAACCCCACAAGTATTACAGCTGCTCCACATAAATACTTCAATCCACAAAACAAACTATTCAAGAAACATATTTTGATGAGAGTGCCATGTGCTTGTCCAAACAAAACACACTTGTCTACACATATGCCTATATTTACCAAATCTCAAACCTAGGTACTGAATTTCACCGCACAAGATCTTGGTTTGAACGAATGGAGACTTTGGAATCGTGTCGAACTCAAGTCCTGAGAAGAAAAAGGTGTGGAAACACAATCGCACACACCCACGCATCTACACGATTACACACTGCACACTAAGGCTATTTCAGAGAAGTAATTCCAGAGAAATTCTGTTGATATTTGAAATCAATACCCAAACAAATACACCCCTTGCTTTATTGCTCCGCCCTTACATTTTTTTTTAACAAACACTTGCTGTCTTCTCCCCGTTCATGAGCTTATTGCTGATTCGCTAAGAGTGTTATGGTGTTGTGTGGATCGGTCAAATCCACTTTTGTCTTTCTCATATTTAAACAGCCTATGTGCTAGCAACAATTTTAACGCACAGAAAATCAGCAAATATTCAAAGTGTTGCATGTTTGGGCGTTGATCTCAATTTTCAACAGTGATTCTCTGAAAACGCTTATGCCACTTTTAACATCTAGTCATTCAGGGTATTCAGAGGCAGCATTTCAAGTTTAGGGGGTCAGCTGAAGTTCTTGTGTTCGACAACACAAGTCTCAATCATACAGTAATCCATTGATTTTGACCTTGTGGCGTGGAGGCTTTAGCCCTCAAGTATTTCAGAAGTTCTCGATTAAAGAGGTGTAAACATGTGGCAAACATGTCGTGATTTGGTTTGGTCTGTTTTGCATGGTTTATGTTCCTCTGTCACACTCCTCGGCTGAATCCAGAACTTCACGTCGGGTTAAAATAATAAGGTTACACAAAAAGTCAAACTAAACTAAAAGTACAACTCAACAAATCCTTCGCCAATCTCTAAAAATAGTTAATAAAAGTCTTTTAATTACTCAAGGAGTTGGTTTCTGTAAGCACATTTGACCGTACTCATGCACCACGCTGTGCGAAACCGTTTTCATGGACCTTCGATGACTTATACAGCAGTTTTCAACTCTCCGATGAGATGACTGGAGGGGTGGGGGTGTGATGGCTCAATGAGATGACCCGTGGCTGCTGGGATCCGTAGGGTCATTCGTAGGGGCTTGCCGGAGTCTCCTGTCGGGGTACTGCGCGTTGTCAAAGGCTAGACGATGCACAGTCTGGACATGGGTCTTCAGGTTACCTTTCTGCGAGGCGCTGTAAGGACAGTATCGGCACTGGAAAGGTCGCTCACCTGAAACAGACACACACAAACAAGAACAGGTCAATCTCAGGACCCAAGGGTGAGAGTGGAGACCGAGCGAGGCAAGGGTCGAACCGGAGAGGAGACAGGTGGACACGGCGGCGATGTCGGAACACCGCTTTTGAGAGTACTGCCAACCACTTAAATGGGAAAGAAGAGAGGCAGGTTGGGAAGGAGGGGGGAGGAGCCGCGGCCATGATTGATGGGCGGACGACATGCCATATGGAGATGGTTGACTGTTCCCCCCGAGGGGACGTCAGCCTTTTGTTTTCCGTTTCTGTCAGCTGTTCGTACAAATACACAAACTCACAGACACAAGAATATCTGCACGCCTTCCCCTGAGCAAAAAGACGTCACGCGGGCGGCGGATGTCGAAAGTCTGGGCACATCAAGTTTGCGGGGAGAGGCGAACCTGACAACCACACGCAGACCTACTTTCTCCTTCTGCCCATGTCTGTTCGAGGCTCAAGACTGGAATAATTGTCCCAGTCCCAGTTTCGGTGTTTAATTAGACTGATGTACAACGTTGTTCTGGTACAATTGCATAAAAATATCCCCCCACACCTGAGCAAAACAAATGAGTCTGCCATTCAATTTCTCCGTATTATTATTTTTGAAAAATGAATGAATTATCCACTAGGAAATAATTGTCATTCCGAGAGGCTGAAAGGGGGTATTATCATAAATCATGCCTCATAAAAAAACGAAGACAGACACAATTAATCAGCTCTATCTGAGGCTGAGTAGCGCGAGCTGCCTGATAAGGTCTGCGGCACACTGAGAGCTCATCCGGGGCACCCCGGTTCCCTGGAGAGGAACGAAGTGAAACCCCGATCCAACCCAGAACCCACCAAATTACATTAAAGGTTATTGTCAGAACATCACAAAGACTGCGGCACAAATTTAATTTGACCTTTCCTCTCGGCCTGCTTTTGCCATTTGTAATATGCAACACATGCAAAGGGGGTAATTCATTAAGGGCGGCCTCCCTGCCGAAACAATCCGCATCACTGATTGTTAAGGTGGATGTTGGATGCCATCCATTTGATCCCCTGGCGGCCGCAAAGAGAAGTAGGCGACGGTTTATTTCCGCGAGCCCGTGCGGTCACCAAAGATGGCAGGAAGAATCCGCATGTCACAGAATGAAGAAAGGAGGAAATGACAGGATGGATACTTTAAAGAAAACACAATGTAAACACAAAAACAACGCAAACAACCGAAAAGTGAAACATACTTGTTTGGGGGCTTCTGAAGAGGTTGGACTCCAGTTCCAATGAGTCCATTGGACTCAAAGATCACTGTGGGAGCAAGGGGGCCGATTAAACAAATGAAGAAATCAAAAAATTGAATTTAAAATATGTTTACAAATTGGGGCGTGATCCCTTTACTTTTACCCCGATATAAAGTCAACATGAAATAAAAATGTGCTCGTTTTTAACTGTTCAAAGGTGCACACTATACCAAAGGGAAAAAATGTTCAATATGAAAAAAAATCAAGATCATTATTGCTACTCTAAAACAATGTTCCTTTCAGCTGATGTCACCAGGCCAAATATTAAAAGTAAAATGGAATGTAATTTTACTTCCCTGTTAACTAATGATACATCTACCAATCCAGGTTGCTTTCAATGCAAAAATCTATTCCTTAAACCTGGAATCCATTTTAAAGCGCTAAGGTGCGATTCAGGATTCACCCGTTCATCCAGCATTAGCCATAAAGGCCTTGAATTAGCATCACCAGTTAGCGTGGCCGCGCCAGACAGTGAACTGAAACTACCAATTTAAAGTGACACACAGAGTTAGTGTGCATGCTAATGGAGGCCGGGGGGCGCTGCCCTGCTTCATTTGGAAGCTCACGCTGAAGAGAGCGATCACTGATGACGTTGATTGTAAGTCGATGTGTGCAAAGAGAGCTCTCTCAGTAAAATGTAGCATTTGGCCTCTGTCACCGGGGATCAGACCGGCCAGCGCACACAACCGTCGCGCTCTCTTCAAATAAAAAAACTGGGCCCTCTCATGTGCTGAATGGCTAAGTGCACCCCTTTTAAAAGAGAGAAGGAAATTTGGATATACATAAGAGGGAGGCGGGTCTAGTAAATGACAAAAATAAAGAGGACTTTTTAGATTAAATTGTTAGTTTACACAAAAATGAAAATTTGGAAAATTACACCACAACTTTTTCGATACAATTAAAATGAATGAAGATGTGTCTAACATCACCGATATTGCGATCCATGGAAAAAGGAAGTCATAGAGTTCAAGTAAACTTTCCCCTTAGCTGTATTGTTAGTACACCAAAAGTGAAGTGATATGAAATAAAATGACACGACCCCAGTCTATTGAAAATTTGGCACACAAAATATAAATGTATAGATTAAAGCATGCAAAGTTTGTTAAATCGTATATGATTGAGGTGTGTGTTATCTCTGTTTGTATGTGTGTGGTTTGACGAGGAGACAAGGGCAAATTGTCACATTTTCTCAGCGAGCGTTTGACGTTTATCACACTGGACTGGTGACTGCTCAGCTTATTAGCATGCACAATTACAGCTCTATAAGTGACATCTGATTAATAATGTATACAATTTTCACAGGTCAGAGTCACGCGCAAATATGTTTGCAGAAAAAAAAGAGAAAGACTCGTCCAAGGACAGACAGAGATCGTTTATTATACATACACACACACTTAAACAAAAACGTGCACATGCACGTTTAAATATATATATATATGAAATCGTGTGTATATATTATTTGGCATTACGTGGCTACAGTACATTTTGTCAATTTTTTTTTTAATAAAATCTGACATATTTATTATCATGATGACATTAAGAGTTCTAACATTAAAAATCATTAAATCATTAAAATGTGATATAAACTATTAAAAACGATGTTTATTGCTTATAGACGTCAAATTTCCGTGTGTGTGTACAGGTAGGGTTTTGTGTATTTCTTGATTTGTGTATCAATACATAAAATTTTTTCGGATGTAACGATTCACTGTGAGCCGGATGAAAATCGATATTAATATGTGACGATTCAAGTCGGTTGAGATGTGAAATGAATCGCGATACACGTTTTGAACGGCAGGGGCCGCTGTGTCTACTGCAAACTTGGTAAACATGGATATGCTGATATTTCTTTTAAATAAACAAAAAATCCAAGTTAGGAAAAGCACAGACAAAGTCTTTATTTATATTAAAGAGACTTTTGTTTTATAATTTTTTATTTGATTTGGAATTTGTTTGAATTTAGTTGGACATAAAATATATTTTCATTTTACAAAGAAACATGCAGCGTTTGAGGAATAATCATTTCATCAATTCGTTTCTTATTTGTCTCCACTAATTTTGTTTAAAAAATCGTAACGTGAGATCAGTATAGTGAATCATATAGCATCGTGAGCCGAGTGAATCGTCACATCCCTTTTAAAAATGCATTAAAACTGTAGCGTTAGTTGGTTAATTAAAAGTAAGTCTCCATTAGAACTGCTGTCACACTTTTAAAAAGTAGTTTAGAAGCCGTTTTACTTTGTTACCCATATGAATTTATGTTTGTAACTGTGTGTATCTCACCTGTGTGTGATCTCATGTGTGTGCGGTAGTGGCTGGGCTGACTGAAGCTCTTCCTGCACACAGGACACACATATTCCCCCTGCTGAGACCCTGACCTCGCCAACCCTACAGTTCAAACACACACAAACACAGAAAGAATGAACAGAAATCAAACCGAATAGAAAAAACATGTAGCAAACCTGTGAAATGAAAGGGGGAGAGAGAGAAGGGCGCTTGCATCATTAGTATGTTTAATGTGTCATTATGGGATGCTACCTTCAGGGCTTGGATGGGGAGCTGTCACTGTGCATCACAGGAGCATCTCCGACAGCCTGACATGAACACGGGCCCATGTGACCGCATAAATTACTGTGAATTAAAAGCCCTGGCCTGTGACGTGCCCCCATCTGCGCTACCATGTCACATGTCAGGTGTGCTGCTTTCCCATTCCTCTCTCTCCTCGTCTTCTCCTCTCTCTCTTTTCTCTTTTTAGATGCTCTTTTCCTGCCTGTCGCTCTGGCTATGTCAGCTCTCATCTGCGCGGGGGGAATCGCTCGGACACGTGCGTGTCGGAAAAGGACTCGCTGAAATAACGGGAACGGAAGTGAAACCCGAAGCAACCGGCTTCTCGGTTGCCCTCAGGGCGCTTTAAGAACGCGAGCTGAAATGCTGTCCCCTTGGCTCCTGTCCATCACCTGGCACGGCCGGTCCTACCTGCTCCGACTCCCTCAGGCTCTGCTTACCAGCCGTGACTGAGAGCGTTGGTGGCGGTAGCAAGCAAGGCTACGTTTGGTAAACACGAGTCCGAGGGTTTTTAGCAGACAGGAGCCACGCGCCGGGAAAAGCAGCGGACAGCACAAACAAAAGGAAAGTCTAATATCGGAAAGGTCACTTTATCATATGTGACTCAAAGGGCTGGCTAGCGCTGATGATATCTGGCCGGACAGCTGACAAAAATATCTACAGTCTTTCCGTAGAACTACACTGAAGCGAGCCAACTGCCGTGCGCTATGTCCTGAAATAAAAAAGCGAAAAACGTATTTTCAAAGCAGCTGGTGGCTTAATTTGCTCTATCATTCATTCACTCAATGAGTTTGCTGCTTTGCATATTTGCGGCGTTGAGGCGCTCTGACCTCTCAGAGACCGCCCGGCATGCTGTTACGAACGCAATGTTCAAAGCTTGTCATGCTCAAAGCTCGTGATGCCTCTAAGCAATGGCTGTCTCAAATGTTTTTACACACCTTCATAGGTTACATGATGATGAAGAGATTACTCAATAGTTCCATTAACCTTTGCACATAATGGTTTTGTGAGGGGGTGCCACTTTAGCCTGGACTATTTTCATTTATCATTTCAGCTCAGGAGTAAAATGTAGTTAATGCGCCTTTGCAGAATAATTTAGATCATTTGACCTGACAACATGTCAATCTTAGTGTTTAGGGACATTACAATATGCATGTGATGTCAACGTTCAATAATAAAGAGTCGTGTCACAGCTTTATGCCCATCTGTGGATTTTTTTATCTATTGTTGATTGACATGTCGTCGCTGTCCTTCTGAAACCTCAGATGTTTGAATTCGCTGTTTTTCAGGAAATGGAAGAAAACACAGTACTTTTTAAATGATTAAATAGTGTGTTGTCGACAAGCACTTGTTAATACTTTTTATTGGTTACATATTCACAAAACTCAGTGATGAACATAAAGGGTGACTAATAATAATGATTTATGGCAACAAAAAAATTGCGAAATATGGAGATAGGGTTTAGGAAGGACAGCAGAGATATGCACATGTAGGTTTTCCCCAGAGGTAAATCTAAATAGCCCATCTTGGCCTATATGACTATTCAAGAGTGCTAATTACAAATGGAATAGGTTCATGTGACACTATAGTGTGCACTAACCCACAACAAAACTGTTTTATATGACCACTTAAAACAGTTGAAGATTAATTTCCAACAGACAAGCAATAGGTCTAAAATACATTCTAATGTGCCTCCTAAAAGGTTTTGGATACTTGAGATATTCTCAAGTATCAAAATATCAAAACATAAAATCAAAAAATTTGTTTTGAAAAGTAATGATCTAGCATCATGTTCTTGCAGAACCACATATTTTGTTGTTAATGCAACAGAATGAAAACATTGAAAGGGACACTTTTACCCAAAAATAAAAATTCTGTCATCATTTATTCACCCTCATGTCAGTAAAAACCTGTATAAGACTCTTTCATCGGTGAAACACAAAAGAAGATATTTTGAGAAATGTCTCTGTGGTTTTGTGTTCATACAATGGAAGTCAATGTGGGCCACTGTTGATTGGTTACAAACGTTCTTCAAAATATCTTCTTTTGTGTCGTGCAGAAGAAAGAAAGTCATACATATATGTAGGAATGACATAAGCATGATTTTTGTGTGAACTATCCCTTTAATGCATGTTCCTGGTGTTATTTTGTATTTGAAGAGCTAAGCCACATTTAAAATAGAAAGCTTGAAGAACTAAATAAAAACATCAAACGGCAAAATAAACATGTAATCAATTCATATACTGCATCATATAACACAATTATAACTTAAATATCCAAATAGTTTTTGGAGTCACTGGAGAGTTGCAAATACTCCTAAATAATAGTACATAAAGTATTTCATAAAGTATTTTCATAAAGTTTGGCATGATGACATGAGATTTGAAAGAATTTTTACTTTGGGGTGAACTCTCCTTTCAAGTGTGACCCTATTAAACGTCCTATAATGCTATTCAAGTTACTTAATACTATATTATACAATACTATTATTGTACAAACTACATTAATAGTATTATATACAAAATATACAAACATTATACCAAATATATGAAATATTGCAAATGTGCATAACACAATATGCGTATTGCGATTGTTTGCGATAACTGAATGATTTAAGTATATTAAAATGTTAGTGTAGTCAACGTTTTTGGTCGATGCAGATAGCAGGCACACTGGCATTATACAGCATCACTATATGAGAGGCAAAGAAGTAGATAGAAATAATACTATTTCAGCAATTTCAGGTTGATATGACTATAGGTTTTTATATTGTTATTATGGCATTAAGTTGATGTTACAAACCTAACATGTTGTATATTGCATTATTTAGCAATTTACTGCATATCACAATTTTCTTCAATATCGTGCAGAGCCTCGTACACCCTCATACAGTACCTGCTTGCTCTGCCATGGCGTTGCTGAAGCCCCAGTGGTGGTAAAGCGCTGCTAGATCATGAGGGCTGCAGTTCTTCAAAAAGCTCAAGATGTCCGTCACGGCCTCTGGACTGTCCGCTGATGACTGCTTCCTGGACTGAGTGTGTGAAGATGGTCCACTTAAACCCAGCCTGCTCCAGGACTCGTACCCAGCCACAAACTGCGTATCCTGAGAATCCGATCTCCCAGGATTCTGAGGAACATTGGCTTTGGAGCTCCTTTGATCTGAGAGGTTGTGTTTGCTGGAGAGCATAAAATGAAGTCCTTCTTGAGGTAGCAGACTACTTTCCATCACTCTACTCCCTGTCTTTTGGTTTCCAGTCTTCTGCGGACTCGGCGTGGGCCGCAAGGAACCGTTTTGACAGATGTCTGCTTTGTGTTTGCTGCCTGCCAACTCATCTGTCGTGGACTTGCTGGTTTTGTGTTTGGAAGAGTGCAACGACGCCCCTGGTGCTGTGGCTGTGTGCCAGCGCTTGTTTCGCGAAGAACTAGACTCGATGCTGCTCATCAGAGATTTCGATTTCTTTGTCCCTCCAGGGCTGGAATCAGGTGGGCTCGTTCGACAAGTTCTCATCTGGGGCAAAGAGGGACAGTCCTTACCCTCCAGAAACGGAGGCGGCCCGGTGCGTCTCTTTATTTCAAGAAGTGATTTAGGCCCCTTGAGAACATTTTTCGGCGCCCACTTGGGCACCAACGTAGTGCTGTCAACTTTGTGTGCAATTCGTTGGTGGATCCAGAGAACTTCTGGATACAATGTTGCATAGGAGCAATAAGGACACTGGTGTTTAACCAAACTGTTCGACACTGAAGATGAAATGTCCGCCTTCTCAAGATCCACCTCCACAGTGAGATTAAGCAGACTGGCATCCACTTTATCCATGGACTTGCCGTCTTCCAGCCCTTTGCTCTTTTCATTCTCTCTCTTTGAAGCAGATGAAACCGTGTCGCTCAGTGATGCCCTCTCCAGGTGAGTTGAGGTGGCATAGGGCCAGTAGGGCTGCTGCAGCAGGGCATTTCTCAGTCTCGGGAAGCCCGTGTGGTTGGTTTGGTGAGTTTGGCTTTGGCTGAGTGTGCTGGATAAGGCATCACTCCTCTGGTCCCACTCCGTGAGGGCCAAATGATGAGTTTGGACGTGAGTGGCGATGGCTGAGGGCTCCGAGGTGCAAAAGTCACAGTGGTCACAGGTGTATGGCTTTTTATCTAAAGAAATGAAAAACAGACAAGTGTTTATCAGCACAGAACAACAGCAAAGTCTAAATGTAGAGAATTATCAACAGATTAACATGTTCAAAACTGAGCATATAAAACAATGTCAGAGTCGAACCACAAGATGGCGCCACATTATCACAGCATATCAGGTTTTCGTTCAGAATTTACAAGACAAGTTTTACATGTAGTTGCATTAGTAAATGTCAAACATCTATAGCTTGATGCTGGCAACACCATGGTCATGGGTTCGATTCCAAGGGAACGCATGTACTAATAAAATGTATACTTTTTTGCATACGGCATACTTTGTTATTTTAACTAGTTTGTCTTGTTATCTGCAGATCTTGAATACTGCAAAGAAAACAGGTTCAAGTTCATATTCATGTTCATATTCAACACAACACTTATGTTTTTTTCCATTATTTTAGGATCGGTTCAAAAATAAATATATGATTGCATCATTTCTTCACAACTTTCATGTGTCTTTGCATTCTCTCCGTCTTTTACATTGCTGCTGGGTGACTTTGTCATTCCTGAGGTTTGGTTCTGTTGAAATTCAACAGACACTGAACTGGAATTGACACAAAACATGCAGAAACGCCGATTAAAGGCAAATCGCTGCCTTTGCTTTGAATAAAAGGGCAAGATAAACAATGTACACATATAAATGCTTAAACTTCACCAATATGCTATGCCTATGCAGATAGATTAAAAAAAACGTATCAAACTAAAGAATTTACAGATTATATTCCCTATGTTGCATTAACAATTATCAATAATCATCAATAAATGTTAAATGTTACGCCTTTTGGTAAGAAAGTCTCTGACAAGCCCAAGAATCAAAAGCAGAGCTTTAGTGGATGCCGCTCTGAAACGTTTATATTATTTATTGACATTATTTATTTTAAAAAAATTCAAGTTGAATAAATATTTCACAAGCAATTACAGACTACTTTACAATCATATTTATTATCCAATGTTCGGTGCACCCACAAACCACAAGTCAAGCTCCGCCCTTCTGGTAACATAAACGTAAGTGATAATCTACGATGCATCTCTAGCTAAGTGACACAAGGTCAAAAAATGCTAACAGTGGTAGCGCAGGGTTTATTATAAAAAACTATAAAGTAGTACAACGAAGCAACAGAACAGGACCTGTGAACTTTGCCTGAGACTACCTTGTCTCATCTGTCAGCAAGTGTGTTTACATTTAACATGTCTGCTCTGCAATATCTCAGT
This sequence comes from Triplophysa rosa, assembly GCF_024868665.1. Taxonomy (NCBI): domain Eukaryota; kingdom Metazoa; phylum Chordata; class Actinopteri; order Cypriniformes; family Nemacheilidae; genus Triplophysa; species Triplophysa rosa. Next base: position 6,112,561 of record NC_079905.1, on the reverse strand, counting down.
AGCTCTCTCTCTCTCTCTCTCTCTCTCTCTCTCTCTCTCTCTCTCTCTCTCTCTCTCTCTCGCCATCTGGTCTGCATTTGGTGGCTTACACTAGCTGCTGTGCAGCTCTCATACCACCCTCTCTAAGGGTTATTTTTGAGCCAATTCGAGAGGAGGGGGGTCCTCTGAGATAAACTTTACATTAATGTAACGTCCATAACTGCTTTTCTACAGAACACTCTTCCTGCCTACCGGCAGAAGCATGACAAGAGGATCTAGGATCATGTGCTCCTATGAATCTTTTAGGGCAGATAAATAGTGTGGAAGAGCACTCTGCACTTTTTTCACACCTACATAAAAACATCAGCATCGAGTTGACATCTGTTTCAGCTCTTACACACAATGAAACCTCTGTTCTGGAACATTCCTGCCATTTCAATCCCGAAGAGGCCATCTTTTGTTTTAGCCTATTTTGTTTTCCTAACAGTGTGGTTACATAGGGAAAATCTATCAACTTCACGCATTTGGTCTCACCTACCAATTAATGTGATAATAGCCAACTTATCTTTTAAGTATGACAGGAATTATCTGTCTATAAATGGCCTGACAGATTCAGGGCTCTATGGGGAATATTGGCCTTGTTGAGATATCTACCATCTGTAGTATTTTCCAGTTAACGGTGCGTTTCGACTGAAGGTCTGCACTGAGATGGGAAAGTGGAAAAAAGGATACACACAAGTCTTTAGAGCTGTCTTCCTGAGACAGGAAGTCCACAAATAGCACTGTGAAAAGAGGCTAGACGGCTCTGGTCGCAAGCAAAAGATTGAACAATTCAGACATTGATTTTGAACCTTGAGATCTAAACGCCAACAAACAGCTTCAAAGATCTCACAATAATTATAGACTGTGACTTATGAGCCTGAATAGCAATTGTATGTGTTTAAAGATTAAAAGTTACATTAAGATCATTAAATTAAAAAAAGGTCTATGTTATAAACATGATTTTTAATATGAAGGAATGTAGTATTTCTCCAACTTCCTTTACGAAATAAAAATATATGAGAATCTTGGAAAATATAATCTGATATATATTTATTTACATAATTCCATATACTGGAATCAAATGCTGGTATTTTGTTTATATATTAAAGGTGCAAATTCCTTAATATATTGTAATATTTTAATATATTAACGATGTTAATACAATATATTAATATATTTTTTGCATAAGTGTTCTTAAATATCTTGACCATTACAATAATTAATTAACTGGAGTACTTAAAAATGGAATAAATAACAAATATTGTGCCACAATTAAAACAGACCAAATGGAGATTCTAAACAATGCACAAACTAACACAGAACTCAATGTGTTCAGATTGCTGCGAGATTTCTCCACAGGGTGTCACTGTTCTCTTCAACTTTAGCTTCAGACCAAAATCTCAACAGCTAATCTCACACCATATCCTGTCCATTAAACCAGCCGTGCTTGTATCCTCTTCCTAAAGATCCACGTGCCCTTCTCTCTTCTAACACATGCCAGCAATATTCAAGAGAACCCAACAATCTTGATTTGCTGGTTTAGGTGTGTTTGATAGAAGTTCAGTCTGCAGGTATGTGGATCTATGAGAGCTGAATTAATAATAGTAACAATAATTCATAATAAATGCTTATAATGTAATTCCTAAAATGACTGCAGCAGATAAACCTGCTTCATAATTGTTTTATAATCCTCCAATTTAATCGCTCCAGTGGCGTTTCCAATGGTTTAAAGGATCAAGGCTGTTGTTGTAAAGCAAATTCTACACATTTTTGCTTTTTTCCTGGACCACCCTGTGGACATGATCACATTTTTAGTTTTGCTAATTCAGCACGAATAAAACTGCTGACAATCCAGAGAATGTAGGACGGAGATCTCCCTCCTGGAGATCTTCATGCTTTAGCTCCACCTCGTATCAAACACACCTGAACCAGATCATCAAGGTTCTTAGTTTCATTTGAACATTATAGGAAGAATAGATCTCTATTAGCAGTATGAACCCCCAGTGTATGATGTTCAAGCATGAGTCATAAATAATCACATTACTGTTTAATAATTCATGCAGAAATTCTCTCTATTTGCATTGTATAACTGTGCAGTTTAATTCAAAGAAGTAAAACTACTCAGTCCACTTGAGAATTTGTATGAATAAGGGCTGCACAATATGATTAAAATATCACAAACCCTGGCATGCAGAATGCTGGTATACACATTGGTCTTCAGTTTCTTTGAACTGCTCAAGATTTACATTTATCAATACAAAAACGTAGGTTGTGAAAAAGAAGTCCTTACCCGTGTCCCCAGAGGACCCAGTGCTTCTCTGATCCCTGATGTGTCCTGCTGATTCACCTGCTTTAGATGGACTCGACCCTGCTTTCCGAAACAGTCCATTTCCACCAATGGCTTCACTCAAGCCCCCATGTCTGATGAGCATGTGAATCACCATCTGTTGCTGCGTGCGGAAACCCTTTCCACACTCCATGCACTCTGAGGTTTTCTGCAAATTCTTGCGGCTCGGGCGAGAAGTAGGGCGGTACTCGGAATCACTCAGAATCTCCGGGCTTCGCTCACCTATTGAGGCCTGGCCGTTCCTTTCTCCATTGCTGTGTTGATCCGTGCAGGAGCCATTGGCTCCTGGCCCTTTGCGTTTCTTGGCTGGGATAGCAGAGGAGGAATCAAGTGATTTCTTCCTCTTGTCCTGTCTTTTCAGGATGTACTCGCCCTTCTCCCTGTCGTACGCTACTTCTGCATCCGCTAACCTCTCCTCCCAACCCAAGCTCTTCTCTGATACCTCCACCACTTTGCCTCTGGTGGCCAGCTGCCAAGCCTGGTAGCTACTTACTGGATCCAGCTCTTGGATTCTTTTTCCAAGAGTCTCCTCAGTGGAGTTCTCTCCCGTTCCTGCTGGTTTTAAATTGAGGAACTCCAAGAAGCTTGTTTTGGTGACAGACGCAAAGTCCTTATTACTGATCTCGCTGTGGGCCTGCTCGATGTTTCTGTGGACCCGCTCGTGCAAATGCAAGCTTTTGCAGTCATGGAAGAAGTTACCGCACTTGGCACAGAGTTCATACTGACACACCTCATTCACCAAGTTGGACTCATCTTGCGCTACCTCATTGACCGTAGCAGGACGGTAAGTTTCGTTCTTTGGTTTTAACTTGATGTTGTGGGTCTTCATGTGACTTCGTAGAAACCAGGCCTCACGAAAACGTCGCCCGCAGATCCGGCACCCATGATCCAAGCTGTTCTGGTGCTTCTTCATGTGAGCTTTCAAGAACCAGGCTTGAGTGAACACCTGATCACATTGTTCACATGGAAACTCCCCTTCGGCTTCTTTGGTGACGGCTTCCTCTTCAATAGGATGTACCTTCTCAACATGAGTCTGCAGCTGGTCTTCCTGCAAGGCCTCATACGGACACAGTTCACATCGGAAGACTTTGTGAAACTCCTGCATGTGCTGTTCGAGCTCTGTCTGACTGGGAAGTCTCTTCCTGCACAAAGAGCATTGCAAGGACTGTTTGACGTTCTCACCGGAGGTCCTTTCCTTCTTTCCACCTTTCTTTCTCGTTTTGGACGTATCCTCGCCACTGACAACTTTGTTGCAGGCTGACGTGCTTTCAGTTGGACTAGAACAACCCCCTTGATCCTCAGGTACCCCTCCTTCCTTCTCCCCCTCCATGTCTGCATCTTCCTCCTCCCCTCCGGCGTTCTGGCTAAGGCCGTCCAGTTTATGGCTACGAATGTGGGCTTTCAAGCTGCCCTTCTGAGCCGAGCGGTGCTCACAGTGGGGACACTTGTACGGTTTCTCCCCAGTGTGCTTCCTCATATGCTGAGACAAGGAGCTGAGGAACGGAAAACTCCTTCCACATAGTTCACACGTGTGACCTTGGGTCTTCTTGTCCTCGGGGTTGTCTTGGACTGCTTTAGAGAAGGTCTCTTCCGATGCAGCTTCCTGTCGTTCCACCTCCATCTTGAGACTTGAATATTCTACTTCGCTGCTATCTGTTGTCCAATTTATTAGATCCTATTAAATCAGTCTGGCCTGTAGTCATTCGGTCTGAGTAAAAGTTCTCGCTATCAAACATGTCATTGTTGGTAATTCAGTGTTAACAGGGTTGCTTTTGTCTGGAGTTTGTCTAAGGCTCTTTCTCCTATGAGTCATCCTACCAGCCAATGGGATGCTTCATGCTGTCACCTGAGAGGAAATGGAGACAAAACAGAAGTAATTTTGAGAACAAGACAAGCAAATAAAGATTGTTTATTAATCCATCAGTCCATTGCATTAGTGAACGCAACACAGTCTACATACTCTTAACACTGTTTATTCAAAAACAGCTATTGTTATGAATCATGCATTATTGTGAGAACTGTCTAACAGCTATATAGACACAGAACAGTTTGGGCCTGGTTTTTAGACAACCCCCAGCTAACAAACTCCTTTTATTTAATGTCATCTGATAGTCTTTTGTTCAGACAAAACGATTTGTTTAAGGCAGGATCCATACTGCAGGACTGAATACAAAGGACATAGTACATTGAGTTTTATGCTGCACCATTTACAAGTAAGTGGGGTAGAGAAAGAGACAGAGTACGAGAGAGAGAGATTGCTAGTAGGAAGGAATGGTACATTTTTGGGTTAAGCATTATAAACAGATGATCGTTCAAACAAAACCATAAACACATTTACAGTAAATACAGTGTTCAATATTACAATAAGAAAGTAATATATTGTTTTAAATTCACAGGGTACACACCCTAGCCTGGAATCAGGATATCCTGCCATTCAGTTCTGTTTTCTATCAATTCTAAACATAGCAAACCTTTCATGCATTCTTCAAAAATGGTTATGCTGACTGATCTAATTGTGGAATATCCCACCTGTGCGTGTAAATGCATGTCGGTCTCTCTAGTTTGCGTGCATTCACAAGAGTAGAGTCTGAGTACACATGTAAAGATAATTGACAGCCAGTCATTATCATAATATAAACCTCAGCAGGGTAGAAAAATAAATGGCCATGAAAGATTGATTTACTATGTTAATAGTTAAGTCAATATTAATTTTGTAATTATGAGAGAAAAAAGACCAAGAAGCATTCCGACATTAAACAAGAATATTGTAAGTGATTGGTTAACAGGAACAAATCTACTTTAGTGGTCATGATACAAAAAAGCTGTGACTGACCAATCAGAATCAAGTATTACAGATAGCACTGTAACAATACTATATATGCAACTACATATCAGGGCTCTAGACTGCGACCAAATGGTCGCATTTTGCGACTATTTTAACTGCCAGTGCGACAAGTTGTTCTTAATGGTCGCACCGGTGCGACTGCCAAACTGATCAGTGATCAATATATAATTTTTGCGTATAATACATTTAATATGCAGAAATGTTATATTGCGCAAGCGGCGCATTCAGTCACTCATTTTCGTCTCCCCTCCTTCAACCATTCACTTATCTATCAGTGCCACCTTGCAACTGAAAGAAATATGTTTTGCCACCTGCAGAATACAAGAATTTCCCCGGCTAGGGTACAAAACAGCAACGATACGAAATGTGTTGCGTATATTCTATGCATGTGAAGCTAATGCAGGAAACATGCGTTTAAACTTTAAGCACTATACTATTGTATAAAGCTCTCTAACGGCTGCAAAACATTCAAAATGTTAACGTTATACATCACGATAAATCCTATTTATTTGTGGGTCGCTACTGAAAAAAGCCAAACGTGTATCAATGCATTTCATGAAGAATAATCACTAAAAGCCTTCAGGTCTCACGGGTTGTTTGAGATATGGGCCCAGGGCGTCAAAGCACAAAATACTAAACTTGAGTTCTCTTTCACACCTTCTTACTCTGAAACGGACACATAAACACAAAATTACGTCAAAATTCCCCTATTAACAAGAATCCTTGTAAAGGTATTCAGTTTCATGACCGAACAGTTGGGACACAAAACAAAAAAGCAGCATAATAAAGATATCTGTTTATAATGTTCATCAAACAACAAGGACGGGCCCAAAAACACTCACTGACATTGAAGGAATTGTGTTCCTCTTATATGAGTTGTTTACAACAAATAAAGGAAGAAAGTAGCTTTAAAGAAAAGAAACATGTGCTTTAAATATGGTAAAGTGTTGAAAGAGTTTACAAAAATAATGATATCATAAACAATGATTTGTATTAATTCCTAATTGATTTATTAATGTATTAAACACATTTGAATGAAGTTTTAGTGATTCTTTTTTTCTTACCTCCCCCATGACTCCGGTGCTACCAAATTAAGGGCTGGCATAACTTGGTAGCACCAGTGCCACCTCTCTCAAATATTAGTCTAGAGCCCTTAACTACATACTGTATGTCTGTGTGTGTATCGTTGTATGAAGGACAACGGAACAAGTCTCAGAGCGCTCTCGTAGTTAGTATGAGCAAGTGGCTGTCTGCTCACAGACCTAAATTCATTGTGTGCGCGTGTGTGTTGAGGCGTAAACAGACTGTTCAGTGTTGGGCAAGAGAGGCCAGTTGGGATGGACCCTGAGGGCCGGCCCCCTCCCTATCTCTCTCTCTCTCTCTCTCCCCTTCTACCAACAATCAATAATCCATTATATACCAACTACATTTCACCACTGGCCCTGCATCTCCCTCACAAAAACACACATACGCTCACGCACAAACACACAATATCGTTCACCTCTCCACAGTTCATCTTTCGCGGTAAGTTAACTTGCTGGGCTATAAAACGCGAGGTAAGAAATTTAGGAGGAGACATTTCGGAAATCTCATCTCAGGGGTCTCATCATCCATTTATCTCAATTTACTGTATACTCAATGTATTTCCTTTGATTGTTTGAGTCGGTATGTTGGTGTGTGCATGCAGTATTGCCGGTAGGACAATGGAATGGATGAGGTGCTTAACTACATAATAACAAAACTGAAGATGCTAAGCCAGTAATGAATAGTGGTTTGACGTTTGGTAAACCAATGAGCATTAAAGTGCAGTAACTATGATACAGAGGGGTTTGGGAGACATGCAGGAACACAAACACACACACACATATTCAGTACACACATCAGCAGTGGGGTTATTATTGAAACATGGCTGTTCTCTGAGGGCTTACCTCAGCACTGCTGACCTACTTATCCCCAGACAGTTCAGCTCATCTCGTAGCTCCATCAATGCAGGATCGGTGCATTTTTCAAGCTGAGCGGTGTGTGTGTTTGTGTGTGTGTGCATGCCTAAATCCTAAACTATCCAATTTGGACAAATTGTGCATTGGTTTAAATTCAAGTGGGCAGTTACCAAACCACAAATATCCATCAATGATAATGAGAGAAGATGCTGAAACACTGCATAGCTGAATTTGTTTTTCGTTTACATAGTCATGTCATGAATAGAAGATTGATTGATTTTCGTTACTCAATAAAATAACTATAACATTTAATATATACACTGCACTGCAATCAAGATCATTTGTTCAGAAGCAATGGGTTACTCATTTATTTTTTAGGCTGTAATTATACAGAATTTAACTCTTTTATTTTACAACATATTCACATATTTTTTAAATACGTTATTATTTTTCTAGGCCCAGCTGCCGGAATTTTGCCGGGTTTTTTTGCAAATTTTTTCTAAAGTGTAGATTTCTAAGAAAGTATAAAATAAGTATGTTTATGCTTAAAACAAACACTGGGGTAAGATAAACTCGAATGAAGTACTTACTAAATAGTTCAACTTAATACAGGTTTATTCTTTTTTTACCCCATTAGCAAGATATTTTTGCTTGTTTTAAGCATAAACTTACTTAATTCTAACCACTTCTTTTCAGAAAACAACAGTTCATATCTTGGGTCATTTTGATTCTGAAGAAAATGCATCTTAATTTAAGCATTTTTACAGATGTACTGCAAAACAAATGAATTCATTTTTTGCAGTGTAAAACATATTTACTTAAAAACAAACATAAAGTAGTATAAACAAATCTGTTTAAAAAAATATCAGCCGATATAATATTTAAAGAGGACATTATCTCCTTACATTATTACATTATTTTATTCCCGATATATACAGTGTATATAAACATATTAATATAATGAAGAACCACAATCAATGATGAAACCCAGTTGTAATCCATCATTGCGAAACTCTCACAGGAACATATAGTCCCCTGGCCACGTCACTCCTAACAATTCAGAGGATCTCAAACCCCCCCAATCTACTCAATCTCATTGTGCCTCTCGAGGCACCAGAACTGTCACAACAGTTCACATCTATAACTCCTCAGAGCGGCGGGGTGTCCAGAGCGGCCATTGTTGGATACAGGGGTCCATCCAACGCTAGAGGCCTGTCTGAAGTATGTCTGGTTGGGGGAAGACAAAAAGAAGTCCTATTTCGGTGCAGATCTTCCCTGATGCCCCCACTAGCCGATTACAGCTGCGACGGAAGGGGGGCCCTAGCGCCTCAGAGTTGCGTTCGAGAGCACGACAGCAGGTGCTATAGCTAACGTTGTCATGTTAAATTACAGAAAATATATTGTCGATGCTTGTGTGGAGAGCAGAAGGGATTCCCTCCGGTTTGAAACTTAGGAGCGAGAGAACCAAAAAGAAACAAGCTTGGTTGGACATGGTGCACCAAAAGTCAAATCCAGCTAATTTTAACACTGTGTAATGTGGAATGCGAGCCCAGATGTGGTCATACGATAATATCGAATGGAGACCGCGCACAAACATTCCTATTCATCTTAAATGTAAAGCTTAGTGATAGAGCTTGCGTAGGGTGAAGGATGTCTTTGTTTCCTGCAGTTTCAGAAACAAAGACACAATGAACACTGGTTAACTGTGGCCTGCTATGCTTTCCATGTTACATACGTAGGCATAAAACAAGATTTATATGCAGAGTTCTTCACAAATATGTTTTCTCTATGGAAACCCTGTCTCTGTTTACTAGCTATGGTCTCAGACTGATGAGGTGTTTATAGTTCTAGCGGTTTCCACAGTTACAGTTTCTAGGTGCACCAGTCACCATTCACTTCCTGAAGATCCAGTGTGATCTTACACTACTGTTGAAACGTTTTGAATCACTTGACTGAAATGTTTCTCATAATGTTAAAAATCTTTCACATATAAGGATATCTTGTAATAGGTCGGTGTTTATTTTTTGGAAGATCTATTGACAGAAATGCAATATAATATACATAACTATGTCTTCAGAGGTGTATAAAGACCTCACATAATCAAGTGTTATGTTTTTATTACCTTAGACTGAGCTATTTCTACATACATCACGGGTCCCCTTACATGGAATTCGCCATGCTGTTTCTATAGTAGCCCTAAACGAACAAACTGCTCTACGGAGCGCGTTTCGTGAATACATTATCTCCTTCAACAAAGAAGCGAAAACGTGACGACATCTTAGTCCTGTGTCAGCCACCGTAGTGCTTCGAAAGGGAGGAGTGGAATAAACCACTGGTTGCAATTCGCAAACCCCACCGCTAGATGTCGCTAAATTTCATACACTGGACCTTTAGGGGCGGTTTCCCGGACAGGGCTTAAACCTGGTCCCAGACTAACTGAAATGTTAGAGGCGTCTTAAACGAAAACAATTTACACTGGCATATCTTAAAATATATCAGTGCGATTGTTTTGTCTCAAGATGCGCACCAGTAATGTTTTTTGTAAAGTATGTTTTTTAACACAACTTAACACATAACTTGGTTTAAGATAATCCTTGTTCGGGACACCGCCCCTTAATGTTCAGTTATTAGAGTGAAATTATTGAACCGAAATAAAAAATTTAGAAGAAAAGACGACTTTTGCATCTGAACTCTTTATGTATAAAAATTAATTAATACATTTTTTAGGACTTTTGAAAAGCAGCGTATCTTCTTTTTAACACTACTGCGGTGGTTTTTCAAGCCTGAAATCTTATCTGTCTTTCACAATATTAATTTGTCTTTATACACTGTTCAAACTACTTCAATTTAATTTGACCCTTAGAGAATACTTTTTTGTCAATCTAAGCATGTCAGGTTGTCAACAACAAAGTCAAGCTAGCTACTATCATAAATTCAACTATAGACCACTTTGGAAGATGTAAACAACGCTGGTCCACAAGAACCTCCTGTTTCAGTTTTTGAACTATACACAAACGTTTCAACAAAATACGACCAACATAACCATCATAATCAAATTAAAATGCTAAACATACTATATATTATATATGTGTGGTTTAAAAATTAGATGAATCTTGCAAAGTGGTCTATGTGCTATATTCTGAATCTATAGTCATGTGAGTGAGTGAGTGAGTGAGTGAGTGAGTGAGTGAGTGAGTGAGTGAGTGAGTGAGTGAGTGAGTGAGTGAGTGAGTGAGTGAGTGAGTGAGTGAGTGAGTGAGTGAGTGAGTGAGTGAGTGAGTGAGTGAGTGAGTGAGTGAGTGAGTGAGTGAATAAACAATGACGGAACTGTATATTTAGAAGACTGTACCTTTAAATACACATTACCTGACAAAAGGTTACACACAGTACAAGGCAGAATGTCATTAGTCAAAATGCGATCCATCCATATCGGAACTGCTCCTACTGCTGGAGAAATGAAATCATAATTAAATGATTAATGATTCATTAGCAGCCATATGCTTCAGGAAATCCTTTGCAAACATCAATGCAGGAAAAACACGCATCTTAAGTGCATTCAAAAGCAGGATTTGCCGTTAACAAACCACTAACACTAGCATCAACACATGTGCATGTAAAAAACACGCACGGGCACAAAACCAACACCAAGATGACCGGCCAGGAAACAGCAGCACGTACGGGCCCGTATCTGAGAGACACAGCCCAAAGCCAGAACTCCATTCTCTGCCTTCTTATCTTTTCTGTGGCTGATGAATGGCTATAGAGAATCAACTGTCTGCACGCTTATTCAACCTGACGGCTGCACCAGCTCAGCATAAACGCCCCATGCTCTGGACACTGCTCCTCTGCTCTGAGCCAGTTTGTGTGTGCGTGGGGGGGGGGGTTGTACGCATGTGTGTATCCTCATGTGAAAGACTGAGATAAACCGTTCCATCATAGGCATGCTCTTTCTAACAAGCTAGTCCACGCAGAGAGCCAAAATCTCTGTGTGTGTGCTTGCAAGCGAGTGTCGGTATGTGCACCGTGCACATATGTTAGTCATTGTATCGATGCCAAACAAACATGTTGCACGTCAGTGTGTGTGTTTGATGAATCCAAAAAAAAAAACCCACAGGGCCGAGAGAGGTCAGGAGAAAGTGCTGTACCGGGTCTTTTTAACACACAGTTCTGCTGATGTCAATCTTGAACGTATGTGTGTTAACAAGATTAGATTTTCAAGTTCAGTCAAAATTCATGTCTCAAAATTATTATAATGAAACGATCATGGCCACAGACTTAGATCAGCGTTATCTTCATTTCTCCAGTGGAGATTAAAGACACAGGAGTGCTTAAAACCCCTCAGAGCTGTCGCAACAAAACACCACTCCCTAAAGCTTCAATTTGGTTACACAAGTAATAAGCAAGCATTACGATCCTGCATGTGTGCATGATGTCTGACCGAAGATTCTGGATAGGGACTTCTTAAGTGATGATATCAATGGAAAGGATTTAGATAAAACAACATTATAGGCAGCCCTTTAGGCATGAATGTGATTACATTGTGTATCTTGTGCAACAAATGTGAATGGATGATTAAAAATCTATTAGATCTGGATTAAAGCACTGGAAAAATCTGTTCTTTATTAGCATGTTTTTCTTTATATCTTTAAATCATTTTACCTTAACATCCCTATTCAAAACACCATAGAAATTTTAGATTTAATAGATTTAATGGTTATAATGGTTATAAATGGTTGTGTTGAATTGTATTGGTTACAATGGAATCTATAATGGTGTAAACTGATGGATTCTACACTGCAAAAAATGACTTTCTTACTTAGTCTTTTTTTCTTGTTTTCCAGTAAAAATGTCTACAAATTCTTGAATCAAGATGCATTTTCTTGATGAGCAAAATGACCTAAGAAAATAAGTCTTGTTTTTAGTAAAAAAATATGAAATTTCAGTGAATTTGTGCTTAAAACAAGCAAAAAAATCTGCCAATGGGGTAAGAAAAATAATCTTGAATTAAGGTTTACCTTTTTCTTAGTCACTCAATTCAAGATTGTTTTCTTACCCCATTGGCAGATTTTTTAGCTTGTTTTAAGCACAAATTCACTGAAATTTTTTGACTGTGTATCGGTGCCGCCTAGAACACCATTAAGTCCTATTGGAATAAGGCTCAAAAAACACTACAAAAAGGAATTTTGTAATGGTTTTAATGGAAAAAGCTAATTATTTATAATGGTGTTTTAATACATACCATTACAATTTCTGTAATAGTTTCCATTGTCTTTTTATTGTTTTTTTCATCCGTGATAGTCTTGGGGGGATACTGATATTTCTGGGACATCACGGACTACCACAGTTGGAAAAATGTATTTATTTTTTGTTCTGTTTAACACAAAAGAAGACATTTTGAGGAATTTAGGAAAGCTCAAAGATCTAGGGCACCTTTGACTACCGTTTTAATGTTTTCTACTATGGTAGTCAATGATGCCCCAGAAATGTCAGTTCTTGACATTCTTCCAAATATCTTTCTTTTTGTTCAACCAAACAAATACATTTATACAGGTTTGGAATACCTAGAGAGTGAGTAATTCATGACAGAACTTTCTTTCTTGGGTGAACTATCCCTTTAATATCCCATGTATGCATGTTTGCATCGCATCTAAATTGACCTTTTCATTTTTTTACTGGACAAACAAAGATGCTGATTAAGACCAATTTCTTAACAGTTTTATGTAGTGATGCTCAAGACAGACATGTGGCTGGCACATAAAAACACTACAGTGCGGTATGAAAAAATATCGCCATATAAATGTTCCCCCCAAAAATGACAATTCTGTCATGAATTACTCCCTCGAGCTGTTTCAAAACTGTATACATTTCTTTGTTCTGTTGAACACAAAAAAGATATTTGTTAAAATTTTAGCAACTGAGATTTCTGGGACATCATTGACTACAATAGTAGGAAAAATTAAAATGGTAGTCAAAGGTGCCCTAAAACTGATTGCTTTTCTAACTTCCTCAGAATATCTTCTTTTGTGTTAAACAGAACAAAAAAAATGTAACAATAATTTTCCTACTATGGTAGTCAATAGTGCCCCAGAACTGTCAGTTGCTAACATTTTTCCCCAAAATGTTTTTGTGTTTATCAGAACAAAGAAATTGATACAGGTTTGGAACAACTTGAGCATTGAGTAATCCGTGACAGAATTTTCATTTTTGGGTGAAGTATCCCTTTAAGAAAATGCTTCTACAGGTGTCCACAAGTGGGTTTGTATGTGTGCGCTTTTTAGGCAACGGTTCATGCAAGTGTGCACGTACATCAGTGTGTGTGCGACGGCAGTGAGAGAGATGAGAGAAGGACATCAGCAGTACGTCTTATGTAATATCTGCCCGAGCCTCTGCAGTGCTCCTGATAGCAGTATGACATAACACCTATACAGCCACACAGCTTGACCAAAAAACACACACACATACTGGCACATACACGTGTACACACAGAGGTAAGTTCTTTTACTGATTTGCATAAAAACTGTCATTTACTTTCATAAGCAAATAAAAAAAAGCAAACATTTCTAAATACTGTTTTTGGTTCACCTCATAAAATAGACAAAAATGATAATGCTTCAGTTTTCTGTTGTTGACACATGAGACCTTTTATTACTGTAGATATCTTTAAATCACATTTGCTATCTCAAAGGTCCCTCTTTACATTCTTTTGTTTGCTGAACACATACAGCAAATGTAAGTGGCTTTCAGATGCACTCGTGTGGTTGCCGTGGTCTAAAGCACAACTATAATCTGAAGGCATTAACTTGCTCTCTAAAAAAAGACCTCAGAACAGGGATTAGATTATCACAGTAAGGCCAGCTCAGACACTCTCTCTCCCTCTCTATTTTTGTCTCTCTTTCTCGTTCTTTTTGCATGCACAGATGATGCTAAAAATGAATAAACCTGGTAGCCAACAAGCGAAGTAACACCTACACTGTGTTGGGTGCTTTTTGAGCCTCTTACCCAAGTTTTTTATCTTTAAGTCTAGCATATGTTATGGCACAGAGCAACCTAAACCTCTTCATTGGGGTAATAGCCGGAGGGTGAATGACTGCTTATAGGGGGCCGCTGTATCCCCCCTGGGAGTGCTCAGGGTTAAGTACCTGGCTTTGGGTTGCCAGATCTGCACCAGAAGAGCTCCAGATTTTACCCATATTTAGCAGGCCGCAAACTTTTGACATCAAATAATGTTTTCAACCAGGGGGTCTGTAAGTGTGAGAAAAACCCAGACCTAAAGCAAAAACATCCTACACTTCCCTTTATAATGTTCGATCAAATTTAGCTTTATGCACACCTCTCCAGCGCCTGTATGCTTTACCGACCTTGACGGCAGCCCAAGAGAGACACCTCTTCTTCAGAACCGTCTGGACTCCGTAAGTATATCTGCGTCCTTGGCGAGAGGCGCGACAGGCACGGTCGTTCGGTCAGAGCGTGCGGGGCAGCCAGATGTCTTTCTTGTGGCCTTCAAAGGATTGTCTCTCTGACTGTTTATTTATTAATGTTGAGCTTGCACCGTGATAACTCTCACATTCCAAATACTGTTTATTATACCGGAACAATAATATGTGCCATGCAGGCAATAAAAGAGTGATATGAAGCTAGATTTTAATATTTGCTAACGCTACCTGCCCCTGGCAAAAATGCCACGATGATGCTATCGGGTTTTGTGGTTGATTGCCAAGGCGTTGCTATGCAGGTACAAAGGTGTCCTGGGTTGCTGCTTAATGGGTAAGTCAAAAAGACCCTAAATTGGGCCCAGCCCCAAATGACTATGATATTCTGGACCCTAAATAAGACCTAAGGTATACACTACCGTTCAAAAGTTTAGAATCACTTAACTAAAATGTTTTCCTGATATATGCTTATATATTTGAAACTACTGTTGTACATAACATAATAATTTCATTAGAAAATTATATTTAATATATTAAAAAAGGTTTTGTAATGGATGATTTGGAATAATGAGGAAAAGGCAATGTAAAATCTTAAATCATAACAGTGATGCAAGTCAAAGGAAATACCTGAAGATATTTTTAATTATTTTAAATATTTCGTATTGAATATATTACTTTATTATATTTAATATATTATTTACTAATCTTACGATTTGAAATATTTTATTATTAGACATATTCTCCAAAAAAAGTGTGCTTTGCTTTATTACATTATCTTAGCATCAAAGAATGCAAATGTATACTGTATGGTCATCTCAATAGTGTCTGCCAAGAAAATAAGCTCAAGTTTCTTAAAACGGCTGGTTTTTCTCACTCCGGTTAGTTCAGTGAAGGACAGGTAATCTAACACCATGAAAACCCATCTCTCTCCCTCTCAACTCTACCCTCCTTCTCTTTTCTTCTTTTGCATGTTCCTGTTCTGGTAAGGGAAGATCTGTCTCTTTTTAATGTCATCCCTCGTCACACCCATCTTCCATCTGCTGTATGTATGCATGCGTGTATAATGGTGGCAGTGAGGGGTTCTTGGTGTGGTTATGCATGTTAGCATATATGTAACTAAGGGAATAAGAATGTGTGTGTGTGCGTGCGTGCATGCGTGCGCGTGTGTGTTCCTGTTCATAGAGCAACCACTGGAGTTCAACAATAGCAGGAATTTTGATGAAGCAACAGAGAGGAGGACCGACTCACAACCTCTTGAGGAAAGCTGAAGTATATCACACTTGCTGATTACAATAACACATACACAACAACCCATCTGTGAGAAATAAGCATCAAGTCGACATATTCAAGGTTGTCTATTAAATATAACGGCTATAAATGAAATCCACCATCTCTTGACACCTTCCACTTTTCTTTATCTTGTTCAGTACAAACACTACAGTAATGTAGACTTACATCTGTACTTTACAAAATCTAAATATTATTTCTTTGTTTTATCACAGTACAGTCACGAGATTAAGATTTTCAGCACCTCATAGGGTAGGGGTGCTTAAATGTGTTAAAAATAATGCAAAATATTGTTATAATTTTGATGTCAAATATGACCAGAACTATATTACATATTGCTGCTTTCCTTCTGAAACCTTGTATCTCCATATTTCGTGATTTTTATTTATTATAAATATTATTAGTCACCCTTTGTTTGTCAGTTGGTTTGGTAAATATCAAAGCAATAAAAAGTATTAAAAAGTGCTTGTGAACTTTGTACCGTTTAAATGATTAAATACTGCGTTGCTAGTGAATATGGACATCCAAGGTTTTGGAAGGATAGCGGCGAGTTTATTGGAAAAAAAGCGATTGAGTTTACCATACACAAAATGTTTTACTTTATTAGCTCAACGCTAAACTGTATCTAAAATGTAACAAAAGTCTCCATTGTTACTGTACAATTGGCTGTTTGGCTCAAGCCTGATCAAAATGGTGGTGTCGAGCGCTCCCCTCTCTGAGGGATATGTCATGTCGGGCTCTCAGGGATTTGAGGTCAGTCCAGCTGGACGTCTGGTGCCAAAACGAGGTGGATTACACCTTTTAATCCCAGTCACCCCAAGGAAGTGAACTAAAACTGGTCACATCCTCTCTAGAATGCAGAATTTATTCAGAAGATCTTTCTGAACCGGGTCCTATCGCTTGCTAAGATACACACAAAGAGAGTTTTGCTCGTCCCTCAAGGGACCCACAGAACAGACACCCAAAACGGATTATATATTTATACAGGATCATGTGACGACCAATAAGACTGCTTGTTTTACAATGACATCTTTAACGCTTCTGTTCCTTGAACCGACAAAATGAGGAAGTTTAAGTTTTATCTGTTAATGCCAACAACAGAAATTGTTTGGCTGGAACTGCTAGCGTACCAAACAAACAAAATGGCCGCCTAAACAGCTAGGTGTTCTGATTTCACTTAGCATGACTCATTAATTTCAGGTAGAACTCTTTATAGTAGCCGACTAAAAAGTCTACAAGTATGTTTTACAGAATACAAACAACGAAACAGAATACAAGTAATCTGAACCAAAGTGTTTCCTGTGTCTGTATTAAAAGCACTTAGATATTAGAGGATTGGCTCTGAATTTTAGCTGTATTTTTCTCAATAAAGGAAATTCCCCAGAGCCTGAGCTATTAATACACTCAAAGCTCTTTCTCAGAGGAACAGCTGGTAGTGAAGAGGAAATTTGTTAATATTCCACATTGGTTTTTCACATTGTGGAATGTATACAGCTAATGGGAAAATCATATGACCTAGACCAACATGACTTTACCCAATCACAGCCCTTTCATAAATCCATGTTGTTTAAATCCAAGTGTAGCACAAAACACCATCTGATATTTTAGGCCCAAAATATTATTTAGCTTTTTGCCACAGCGGGCACAAATGAAGAAATAAAGTGTTGTGTTTTCCGACATGTTTTACAGCCAAACCAGACACTGAATAATTTACAGCTGCAAGGCCTTGACATCCACAGGATCCAATTAGTTGAAATCCACATGCAATCAGTCCAGAGGAAAAAAAGGCACAACAGGGACATCTCCAGAGAGAAGAGACATTATTAGCAAGTTTTTCAAATGCAGAGGTGCACTACATATAGAGAGAATAGCAGATGCAATGGAAATCACACTTTCAGTTAATAAAGAATGCGACACTCCCATACAATTGCCCCAGCCACTCAAACAACCTCTGATAAGGTTTACTGACTAGCAGTGAAGCTTCAAAGGGATACTCCACCCAAAAATGAAAATTCTGTCATGAATTACTCACCCTCAAGTTGTTTCAAACCTGTATAAAATAATAATTTCTGTGTTCTGTTGAACACAAAAAAAGATATTTGGAAGAATGTTAGCAACCAAGATTTCTGAGATTCAAAAAATGTTTGTTTTCCTAAATTCTTCAAAATATACAAAAAAATTCTAGTCAATAAAGCCCCAGAAATCTCAGTTGCACACATTCCTCTAAATATCTTTGTGTTCAACAGATCAAAGAAATGTACACAGGTTTGGAACAACTTGAGGATGAGTAATTCATGACAGATTTTTCATTTTTGGGTGGACTGTCTCTTTAAATAGCAACAGCTATGTTTTGATAGCCATAAAATTGCATAGCATAGTATAGTTTGGGGTGGAGTAGCACAGTAGCATAAAAACAAATATATAAAGCATCCAGTGCTAATGCGAAACCCATGCTACCTAAACATTTGTCTTTCTTGACGTTTAAAAACAACAACTCCGCAAAATATGATGTAATAACGCAGTCTTAAGAATCAACCACAATGTCTATGGTGGTTATGATCCTGGTTCTTACACTGATAAGAGCAAACAACTAAAAAAAACTAACAGGGCAAGTTTAGATGGCAGAATCTGTCCTATACAGTTTTCAAAGGCGTTACAGTAAATCAAAGCCAGAAACACAATAAACAACCTACACAACAAATTGTTATTAAAATTCTCTATAACTCTGTCAGTCGGGTGGAGCTGCAACAGCTGTTTGTGTGGTTTCCAGATAATAGCAACAATGGCTTGCTCCCATAATCTCAAATGGAACGTTTGTTAGACTCTGGACTGTGTGATTTTGGATTACTAAATCAAACATCATACACCTGTACATATGTAGGTTACAGTTTGTGAAATCAAAGGATCTGGATTTCCTACGGTCGACTGATATGGTTGAATGAAAGAAAAGCCACAAATGCAGGCATAAAAACTACTGCAGGGATGGCTCGCAACATTATGGACATGATGACAGTGAGGTCATGGTCAAAACAGTGATGTGTGTGCAGTATACAGTACCAACCTGTTCCTGTTGGAACGTGGGACAGGAAGATGCACACTGCCATCACTTGTTATGCTCTCTAGTGCCAAAGCTGTGCCCTGCTTAGCTCTTCTCATTCTCTCTGCCCGCTGTTGCAAGCTCGACCATGTGCCAAGCCCTCCACTACACACTGACATTTTACATGCCCAACACATACAAATTCTACATACAATCTTTTAAAACAATTTCTGTGATGAAAAAGTCATCTACTGAATTAAAAGACTGAAGATTTTCCATGACTTGAATACTGTACTTTCTGGTTTAGTTGAGATCACCTTTCTTTGACAAAAAAACTGCATGTTAAAATGTCAATAAAGTATCCTAATCTGAACATTCTGGAAAAACAGGTACAGTTAGTTTCACTACAGTTCTGTGTTAAAGCGGTATTATTGGAACAGATGAAAACCAAATCTTTCATTTTGTCCAATTATTGTCTGTTGTGTTCCCCGTTTCACCCTGTTAAACATACATAAAGTGTCCACATACGTTTTCAAACAGTAAATATATGTTTCAAAACGTAAAACTTCAGCAACTTTGTGAAACCTCTGCTTTGAAAGTGTGCTTGTGCTATCTTTCTAAATTAAATATATAATGCTCTGATATGTCTTGATCTTTAGTTTTCCTAAGAAATGACAGATTACGGGTCTGAACGCAAGGACACCTTTTGGTGCCACTGTATACATTTCCTATGAAACACCGACCATAACCACCTTACCAAAAACAAACAAAACCACAAAGAGGTATATAATTAAATAAATATCAACGAATTTAGGAAGACATCTGTTCTCTCTTAACCTGGATGTCTTAGCAAATTAAATTCTTCATGCGACGTCTCTCCTCCCCCTCAGCAGCACCTAATCCTACTGATTAAATCATTTTTCTTCAGCCCTAATTTTGCCTGTTAGAGGGCTCTGATGCAGGCTGGGTGTGCTCTCTATTGATTGGTGCGTTGAGCAGATTACCCTAATAGCAGGATTAGCGCCCACATGTTGACCACGCGTGGCGGAGCCGCTCGGCTGTGGTGCCAGCTTCGAATCAGATGGCCGGAGAAAGCAGTCAAGACACAATTTAGTTTTTAACAAGTTACAACTACCAAGAAACAAGTTCGTTCAGTTAGTTTGCAAATGTATCATCAGTTAATGTGGTCAAGATCACTAACGCTACAAAACTTAACACGTGTTTACATGCCTTAACAATGTATGGGTGGAGTATCATAACATGACCATATAAATGTCATTGGTGTGTAGATTAAAGCTAATCCTGCAATTATATAAGCAATTACAGTACATTGTACAACTATGCTTAGCATGGTTCTATTAAAATATTACTATTAAAGGTCCAGTGTATGAAATTTAGCGGCATCTAGCCGTGAGATTACGAATTGCAACCAACGGCTCATTCCACCTCTCCAGCCTCCCTTTACAATGGCTGACACCGGAACTAAGATGTCATCACATTTTCACTTCTTTGCAGAAGGAGATAACGTATTTACAAAACACTCTGTAGAGCAGTTTGTCCATTTAGGGCTACTGTAGAAACAACATGGCGAATTTCATGTAAGGGGACCTGCGGTGTATAGATAGAAATAGCTCATTCAATGTATTAAAAACATAACGCTTCATTATGTAAGGTCTTTATACACCTCTGAAGACATAGTTACGTATATATATTTTATTACATTTCTGTAAATAGATCCTGGACCTTAAAGTCAAAATTGCAGCAACTATGTTTAGAAAATTTGGTAGAAATAGCCAGTATAAATGTTTTCTCTTAACCCCTATTATTCATTCCAAATGTACATCAAGATCCTAACTGGAGAAGACTAAACAAATTTGTGGAAACTTCCTTCAGAATCATTGTTCCTATGAGGATAAATAGCAATTTATTACTCTCCATCTGCACCGGACCCTTAAGAATTAAAGTAGCGTGTGTGAGTTCTTTAAAGCAATTTCCTCTAGACTCAATGCACTACAGTCAGCTGTTTATCGAACAGACAGTTATTCATATTATTCCAAAACTGGTTAAACTGCACCTTGGATGATGACATAAGCATGACCAAAACTTCCAGTCACATACTCGCTCATCTTCTGGATGAAGGTGTGTTTTATTTCATTTGTAAAAATGATGCACATCTTTGTGACAGGCTAAAATACACACTACATTATACTATACAAATGAAGTCACAAAACAGATTCCCCTCTCTCGTTCTTTACTACTACTAATAATAATAAACAAAATGACTCCACAAACTTCACCAAACCAATCCTATATTCACTCTGCCTGCTCCCAAGTACAAATGACACTAATGGTAAGCAGCCTCAAATGCGGTATAACAAAGGCATTAAAATATTAAAGTTGCGAATGTAAGCTTTTTTGGTGTGTCCAGATGGGGTAACTAGAAGCTTATTCAGGCCATGGAAAAAAGAATTCCAGTAATCTACTGCTGATCCTTCACAATGGCACCCTTGTGCTTATTGTTTTTCCCTCCCCACTGCCTCTACTCAAAGCCACTGATAATGTTAATGGTCCCTTCCTCCAGCAAGCCGATCTTGAGCTATTAGGGGTTGCAGGAGAACTGTAAATGCTTGTTAAGTCGTAGTAGAATGTCGAGGGGGATGTACAGGGTCAACTTCCCAAGGTCGACACAAGTTCAGGCCATAAACTTCAAACGGCGCGGATGGATCGGGTGAAAATTGTCCGGCGACAGAGGGGCATTTAAAATTAGGACCTCGGAGTCCTGGGAGATACACTGTATGTTGCGCAATGTTATTTAATCCAGTGAACAAAGTGGAAGCTGTAAAAAATACTAGTAGACTTATTATATGACAAAAGGAGTTCTGCAGATGACCTAGATATTTGTTAGGAGTCCTGTGGCTCAAAGTGGGCAAAACAGAAGCTGTGTGAGGTGATTTTGATTAAGAAATCTGATAGTAAAGATATCCTTCTAAATCAAAGCAGAAATCACCTTTAAAGGGACAGTTCACCCAAAAATAAAAATTCTGTCATAATTTACTAGCCCTCTAGTTGTTACAAATGAGTATAAATGTATTTGTTCTGATGAACACAGAGAAAGATATTTGGAAGAATGCTTGTAACCAAGCAGTTCTTGGTCACCACTGACTACCAATTTATACAGATTCGAAACAACTTGAGGGTGAGTCAAGACAGAATTTTCATTTTTGGGCGAACTTGTCCTTTGACATCTCAATTTAAATCAGTTTTGAAAGCCATGGGTATGCATTTCATTCTCATTTACAGAAAAGGATTGCTGGAGATCTTGAATAAAAAAGATAGCCTAAATAGCATTTAAGTAGCCAAAATTCAACCTTGACCATTCTCAGATGAAGAACTAAAACAAACCAAAAAGCACAGGAACTTCTTATTGCTGAGGTCTACTCTCTTCATAACACAAACAAGTAGTACAATACCCACTCACTCCATCCCGAATGGACACGGTAGAGTTTTTTTAATTTAACCTGTCAAAAGGTGTGTAAGCGTGTACACGGAAGTCACGTCAACAACTTGCTTCAATGAGACTTCACAAAGTCCAAGCAGCTGCACATAAAAGGGAAGTGACTTTAAGGCCCATGCAAATACCTTGCAGTGCTTCGAGGTGTGTTCTTTGTCTATCAGCACAAAACACAAAAATAGCTTTACCGTTCAATTCACGGTCATCTGCTTAAGCCGTGGATGCTCTGTGTGGCATGACCAAACACTTTACACTGAATCAAGAACATACGTGGAGATGTTGTTTTGAGGTGTTTCCTCGACCCGAATAAACTGTTTAGTAAACAACTGACAAATAGTTGCATTAAGAACACACACAGGGTTCCATATACATCCACCTTCAGTTTAAGAAAGGAAATTTGCCATTTATCCTATACCATGGCAGTAAAATCAGTAAAACACTACTCTCAACCTTATCTGACCCCTGAAAAAAAACTTTTTGGGGTGGAAAAGTGGTTCAGTCACATTCCATAACATTTTTGCCTTGAATTAAACTAGTTCATTTAGCTGATGACACATGAAGCACATAAGGTTATCTGAAAAAACACATATTATTTGAAACTGTACACATAAACCAGAAGGCCATTATAACCCTTGCAATAATACATCCAATACAGACAAAGTCGATAAGAACACACTCTAACTCGCAAAACAAAAAAGATGAAATATCCCACCCAAGTCATGTTGGTCAAAAACAGAGTCCTCATTACAAAGCAAGGGGTATTAACCAGTGTGCCGACGTCACCCCAGAAGCAAGCCCCCCACCCCGGACCCCACCGTTCACCTAATAATGCAAAACAAACTTCCTGCTGATGCTTGTTGTGCCACGAATCTTCCCTACGTTATTCTAATGTTACATTAACTTTTAGCAAACTGCAGCAGACGTTTTTTGGCACCATGACAGCCGTGATAATCATAAGCTAATGATAATGCATTCACCAATCTCCCCCTTCTCCGCATATTCATCCCTCTTATTATCACACACAACACAAATTGTTCTCGGGCAGACAAAATAAAAGGTATCCTTACATGTATGTAAAAGTGCATGCATTCAAACGTAAACATTAGTGGCCACAAATCAAACTATATATATACAGTATAACATATAACATACAACAACAAAGCAGCTGTGCTGTCTTACCATATGTTTTAATTTATATCCTCTTGAGAAACTTGGTCATGCACATTCTATAGGAAGCAAAATCCTTTGCTTAATTCATGTGCCTCATCCGCTACCCCGTATCGCGAAGATCCCGATTCAACAGGACCGTTATCCAAAAAATTCCCTGTTAATCGCAGTCCGTCGTCCTCTGCGAAAGGCTTTGAGCCTTGATAATGGTAAGTTAAATGCGAACTGACAAGCATCCGACAAGCTTTCAGAGAGTGGGAAGGGGGGAAAACGAACAAAACAAAAAAAGTAAAGCACCAAAGCCCCGCCCTGCAACTGTATTATCTCTCAAAGTAACATGGTTTAGATTTAAGACCATCGCTATTGTATTGTAGCCTACAGAAAATAAAACGTCTGTCTATAACAGATCATGTTTTTGAAAATCTCAATGTCGAAAAAAATCGATAACCTGATGGGAGATAACAGATAACCTAATTTGAAGCTGGGCATTGCAAGCCCATGGTTTTATTTCCTTCTAAAATAATTGCTTAAGTGATGGATCTGTTCTGCATCAACAAGTTTATTGTTTTAATGTAAGACAGCGTTACGCAGAGCCGGTGAGGGTTATGAATCGATTGAAAACATATTTATATACATCTCTGACTTAAACTTTTATGAGCTGTTAAGTTGTAAACAATAACGAGCAAGAAAAGTGCTGGCTTCGCGTCTGCCTTGATGCAATGCACAATCCATTCTAATTGTCCAAATCATGCAGGATATTAAAGGAAATGAATTTGCCCTCAAAGTCTCGAAGTTAACTCAAAATAAACATACAACCAAACTTCACACCACACATCCACATGCCAATTTAACAACAGTCGATGTCTTTAACACTCTCGGTGATCACATGCCTCAAAAAGGAAACTTCCTAAAAAATAATGCGTGGACAAAGTAGGTTATGGCAGAGGTTATATGGGCAAACGACACATGCAAACGACAAGCGTTATATGTGAGTTACTGTAACACAGATCGCAATTCAATGCACGACCGTCTTTAAAACTGAACTACCGACAGATTGATCTCCAATCTTAATCTCTTCTCTATTAGACTGACGCCGAAACAATACCTTTCACATCACGAGCGACAGCAAGCAAGCCAACGCAATAACAGCCCGTCCGATTCTTCCTTAAAGTGTGCGAACTATCATTGAGATGACCGATGCACCGATCTTTAGGTTTACGATCGATTGTTTTTCACAGTTTGATTCGTCATTTGATCGTCAAACTTACCTTGATACATGAAAATGACGTAATGAAGTTGTGGGGCTACGGCACAAACGCAAGGTGACACTCCGAGATGATGACAAACAAACTGTGTGGCATCCGCAGTTTCGAAATGACGTGTGCTTAGAAATCGTCTATCATCAACGATCAAATGTAGTGGGATTGTAGATCGAGGAAACAACGCGATGACACCGACAGACGTTGATCCAGATTGAGACGGATCGACAGCGAAGTGGCCCGTGTGTTTGGTGCGACACCTGGAGCGGCGATGGTTCCTCCCTCTTCCATTGACAATTGTTTGTTCAGCAGAAAGTTGGTTGATGCAGAAAGTCTATAATGGACTCAATGGCACAAGCTGTATTTACTGACAAAAAAATTGTGATCTATGGGTTTATATTAAACGTTTAAAGTTTATGATGAAATATACATTTTAAATACTTTATTTAATCTAAAAGTCCGCGATGTTCGCCAATACATGTTTCGTTGAATTACATTTAGCGTAGCCTACGTATCATAATGTACGTAAACCAAATATATAGGCTGTATTTTTTTACTTAAAAACAGATTTAAAAACCAAAACATAGTTTACTTTTTTTTCTCGCCATAAAAGGGCCACAGACGTTAACAAACAAGCGTGTAATGGTATGTAAATTATTTGACCTTTATGAACAACAAGTCTATGACGTATTTAATTTATTTTTATTATGTTTTATTTCTTTTTATATTTATACATTATATTTGGGGTTTGGTTTAAAAGTTTTCATTAATTATTAAATTATTTTCTGTTTAATTTGTTGTGCGTTTTAAGTAGCATGCACTTATTTGTTTTCGTTCTTATTAATTTATTCCACTCTCTTTTATTTATTTTAACTTTTTTATTTTTGTTCATGTTTAATTTTTTTCAGAATTCTGTACATAATACCTTTAAATAATACCCAGACGAATCTAAAATAAATAGCCAAATCTAATCATCACTGTACCATTTCCGTCTCTTGTTACATAACTTAAAGGGTGACATGCGGGAGTGGATAATGCAGTAGTTGTTTGGATGGAGCTGTTGCAGGACACCTATGTGAAGAGTGGTCATTAGTGACTCTCACCAGAGGCTGTGACAGCTGTCGCTTGTGGCTGCCGCTGGGCCCCCCCTCTTCCCACAATGCTCCAGTATGAACAGTGGATCTGAAAAGACATGCAACCTGACTCCCTCATCTCCATTTACCCATCTCATATTTAATGGACAGACTCAGCCTGCTGTCATTAACCAGCAGCCACACTACCTCTGGCCTACAGCTTTGATCATTAATCAACGTATTCGCGTAATTATCGACCGCCCCAGCTGCTCGATCAAAAGTGCTAGTTTTGCTAACTTTCATTTCTATTTCTTTCTTTCTTTATAATATATTCTTTGTTTTAATACACGTTTAATTCATCGTCGTCGCCTTGTGAGAGTGCTTGACAATTAATGTGGTAAAAATGAGGTCTGGTTCGTGGTATCTGGGACTGCCACCCTTTTAAGGGGTTGTTTTTGAGATGGAGAGCTGTGAGCCAGTAGATGGATTTTTTGGTCGTGGGGGAAGGGAGATTCTGAACTCTTTCAACCACATTTCCTCTCAGGCACACACAAAACCTCACACACAGCAGTCTGGACCTAAGGATGAGTATTTATCATGTGACAAAAAAAAGCGCATTGACTGTAAGAGAATGTTCAGTTTTTAGCACGAAAAGGCAGGTTACTTATCAGTCTGGCTTACGTGTGTTAAAGGGATACTTCACCCAAAAATCATTTTACTCAACTTTGTTCCATATCTGTATACATTTCTTTGTTCTGATGAACACAGAGAAAGATATTTGGAAGAATGCTTGTAACCAAACAGATCTTGCCACCCATTGACTCCCATAATAGGAAAAACTACTTTAACTTTTTTTTGTTCTGTTCAACTCAAAAGAAGACATTTTAAAGAATGTAGGACAGCAAACCGTTCTGGGGCACTTTTGACTACCATTGTATTTTTCCTACTATGGTAGTCAATGGGGAGCAAAATCTGTCTGGTAATAAGCATTCTTACAAATATCTTTCTCTGTGTTCATCAGAACAAAGAAATTTGTTCAGATTTGGAACAACTCTGAAAGGTGAGTAAATGATGACAGAATTTACAATTTTGGGTGCAGTATCCCTTTACGGTACATGTTTGCTGCTAAGGGATATCTCAGTTATTGCGTGGTTTACAATAATATTAAATGCTCAAATTCATTCAAACATTTAGTCTGCATGTAACCAGTTATATGTTTGAGTGTATTTGAGTTGGAGACTTAAATTACTTTTATGTTTCTCTTTGGGTTTTAAGAGACGTTTTTGCGTTCCACTCCAAACTACGGACCGTGTTGAATATTTACTTACTGTCACCTTACGTCTACATAGGATGTGGAATTGTTTGAAAGCAACAACCTGTTGTTTTCCGCAGCAGTGGAGCGGAACAATTTTGACTCTGAGAGTTAGTTTGAAGAAGTGGGGGAGGATGCATGTGAATATTCTTCCAGCAGGTCAAAGTTCACAAGCTTCATCATGAAGTGTAGAATCCTTTTCCTGTTTCACCCCCAGCTGTGCAGTTTACTGCCAACAGTATAGCATTTTTATTAAAAAACTTTAAGAAAATATATTTTGACTGAATATCTTTGAACTGTAGTGAGACAGGATGCTTTAAATCTCGGACGTATAGTAACATTGGTTACTCTGAATGTACACGGTGGTCTAAAGCTGTATGATGAAATGTTTAGAATGTCGCACGAAAAGGAAGTCTAAAAATAGGTCAGCGAGGCACGTGCATTTCAGACGTTCTCCACAGTAAAGGTAAAAATACTAGCCCCTCTGTTTTAATCTCTTGTTCTTTGATTTGCAGTGTCAGGCCTGTTGCGTTGACGACAGCAGAATGTGGTGAATATTTCATGAAAGGGGGAGGGGGAGAGGTGGTCCGCCAAACTTTGACCTGGTAACTAATCTATTCAGACAAAAAGAGGCAAACTGGAATTGAATTAAGGTGCATGGTCAGTCCTTTGTGGGTTCTCATTTAGATGTTTACAAATGTCTCCTGCTGCTTTTTTCAACTTTAAAACATGGTTTAGTTGGCTTCTCTGCAGACTTCCTGAAAGGAGGTTCGTTGTCTAACATCACAAAAAGTTAAAAGAAAAGAAACAAAACATTTATGTTTTAGTAACTGTTTTAGAGAATGTTGACTATTCATTTTTAACTATTAAAATAGATTTTATGACCTTTCTGGACACTCTTTGATTGCCTTTATTTATCTTTATTTCTTTATTTTATTTCTTTAATGTCATTCTTTATGCAGTGATTGTGAAAGAATAATAATTTCAATCTTAGTTCATTAATAATGTCAGCAGAGGTTTATAAATAATATTTCTGGGTTATATTGTATATTATTATTAAAGGAACAGTTCACCCAAAAATGAAAATTCTGTCTTCATTTACTCAAGTTGTTCCAAATCTGTATACATTTCTTTGTTCTGATGAACACAAAGAAAGATATTTGGAAGAATGCTTGTAACCAAACAGTTCTTGGCCACCATTACCTTTAAGTTGCCCTTCACAATATGCCATTTACATGTCTTTATATTTTGAAAATGATGTTTTGGAACGTTACACATCTTACATAAATGTCTTAGTCATTTGCAACTCAAGTCATGATAGGTTTAAATTGTCTGGGTGCCTTTCAAATGTTATTTACCTGCCTTTCTGAAAACACTTCCAAAGCCATTTTCTGTCTGATAGCAAGGGTGGTCCCCCTGGAACAACTAAGGTTAAGGGCCTCGCTCAAGGGCATAGAGCAAGAAGATGATTTCGGTAACTCTCCAGGGCCCCTCCTAGCTGCAACTGAACCTGCAGCCTTTGTGTTCGTCATGTTGCTCTCAAATTCTGGGCTGGTTCAATCACTCCTCAACCGAACTTAACAGATGCTGCAGAAAGTCTTACGTTATCCATTACCGCACAAATCACATTTATTCCGCCTCTCATCATCCATCAAAGCATAGGTGCTTTCATCTGCCAGTGTCTCTTTGTACCTGTAATTAGTTTTGGGATGGGAGTTCGTGTCTATTAAAACGGCATAAAAAGAGAATAAAGAGATTTGTGATTCCTTTTTGGAGCTCTGCTTAATAATGGCTGATAGAATTGTACTGTCAGGCTGGACGGAAAACGCTAGTCTGGCAAGAGTGGAGCTGGAGTCAGCCACATGCGGTCCTCGGTTTGTGTAGACACAGTTTTGTTCCTCTGTCTATACAACCTGATTTTAGTTATAGATAATGGTAACCTGCAGGTGACTGACATTGGAGAGCAACTGTCCAACAGCAGACCACAGCCTTTTTATTCATCCACAGCCTGATGTTGCCCTAGCCCCATTACAAAAGCACAAATGTACAGTATGTAAATGTGACCTTGTGCCCAGACCCTTGACCTTTCAAACTCAATAGTATCAGGTCCAACGTCATGTTTACGTAATGTTTCATTCAGAAACCTCTCTTACTGACGTGCATTCATCATGCGTTCACAATACACTACGCTGACCTAATAACAAGTATGAATCCAAGATAAATGAGAAGAGGGAGGGAGAGATACAGAGGAATAGCAGGGTGCGGGCAGATGGTCGGGGCTGGTGTGGAGTCTTGCTTCGGTGGAAATCCATGAGTGCTTAACCCCTCCTCCACTAGGGAGAGATGTGTCATGACAACAGTTCTCCCCCACCCTGCGACAGATTCTCATCGCTATAGCCAATACAGCGCTGTCAGTCGTCTGCAGCATTAACTGTTCACATCTGCCTCTTTTCATGCGTGATAGATAGATAGATAGATAGATAGATAGATAGATAGATAGATAGATAGATAGATAGATAGATAGATAGATAGATAGATAGATAGATAGATAGATAGATAGATAGATAGATAGATAGATAGATAGATAGATAGATAGATAGATAGATAGATAGATATCTTAAGATGTTCAGGATATTGACCTGAATGTTGAAATGACCTGGCTGGACTTTTTCTTTTAGACTCGCTAATGCCCTCTGCTGGCTCATCGCAGCAATTACACCACAGCCACGCATTACGATCACTGTAAAATTATGTTTTATGGTTTGAAACCCAAAAGGTAAATATGTACAAAATCTGAATAAAGAACTGATGATAACTTGCAAATTATAAATAAAGACTACCAGTACATCCTTATACAAACTAAACTACTGTCCAGAAAAATGCAGTTCACCTTTTAGCCAAAGGAGGGCAGTGTTTCTTTATAATCTGATCAAACACCTGTTGCCATGTGCAGCAGAATACACGGAATAATGGATTGATTGACGTATGTACAGACATTCCCAAAACAGATCAAACACTCTTCAAAGCAGCCTCCTTTTCTTCCGTGTAGATCATGCAAATGCTCTTACTAGTTATTTGGTCTAGAAGAGTCGGAGCATAGCATGTTCAAAGGACACCTCACTCTTTAACGGGTCTTTGGGTACAAAACAGAAAGTCCATTTGTGAACCCTTCAGGTTTAAAGTGCGTGTTTGAAGTCATGAAATATAATGTGTGCAATCTATAAATGTAGTGAAAAGAAACTGGTCACGGGATCACACCACAGGGGGTGCTCGTGTGTTTTGTTTAATAGCCTATTTTGATTATTTATGTTAATTGGTAAGTGTTTAAATGTTTAATTTACAGGCTCAAATATAGTTTAACACAGACTGTGCTTTTGTGCTTTATTTATTTATTTAGATGTCACAGTGTACTTAATTTGTCCAATTTAAGGCTAGTCAGAAATAATGTCTTTGAGTCAATTTTAGGTGTATTCTTCATGCTGATAAAACTGAACCGAAGCAAGATATCTGACACATGGAAAAAAATATTCTTTAAACCTTTAAACAGCCTTTTCAGTGACCTTTTAAGAGACTATTTTTGAGGACATGAAGAACCAAATGGCTGTAAGTCTGATTCACAATTGAAGAGATCTGGCACAGCATGCAAAGGTCACTGAAGGCAATTGATTGGCACACCTTCATTTCAGAGAGAATCTTTTAAATCACTGCTTTTCTTCTGTTTTCCATTTATTCCTTTAATTCCATTCATTCATGCACTCATGCATAATTCTAATACAGTTCAACACTAAATAAAAATGGTAAGAAGTTGATAAAACATAAAAAAAAGTGTCCTTAAAGAATGTGTATTTTGTTCTTATAGTTTACCATTTGGCTGAACAGAAAGAAATATATACATTTTGTTTATTGTAAAGTGTTTCCTGTTTTACTTTTTTTTTTAGCAATTTAAAGTAAAAAGGTCCATAAAGAACTAAGACTTTACAAATGTAAGCTATCAATAGCATTATAGCAAAAGTATCCAAATCATGTGGATAGGAATGCAATTGAAAGATTTCTTAGCAATATGTTTATATTATATCGGCAAAAGTGGGCTTGTTTAGTAAAAACCTTTTTTTTAGTTTTGTGGAATAACTACCCAAATGCGTACACAGAGAGACACATTAGAAAACCTGAGAGGACAAAGAGACGCACAATTGAACACAAACTGCATACATTACTGAGACTTTATTTACCGTTACTTTATAAATCAAGGGAGTTAAAGATATAACATCAGAACACCTGGCCACCTTAGAATATCCCATGCGTAATATAAAGTTTAGCACCATGTTTGAGACAAATCCAGCGCTGACAGGGAGAATATTTGACCTAATGTTTATTCAGCACTATTTCATCAACAATACATACAGGAAGAGTCTATGAGACATGAAACAATGAATATTAAGACACATCGCATAATAACATCAGCTGAATAAACTCCACCTCGCTCTTTCAAATTTCCATTTTAGTTCTCATTTCTCACAAGTTCCCTCTTGCACTTTCCGTTTCCCTTCCCCTTTCATCGGTTTTGTACCATTTGTTACCTTTTGTCCTAGATTTCTGCGTGTCTATTATTTAAAAATGAATCCTTCCCCTAATTATGCGAGTCCTTTCTAAAATAACATTGAACTTACACGTCTAGTGACACAGACAACATTTACAAGCTTTTTTTACACAGTGCAACAACTGAGGGCAATACAATCTAAGCTGTTCATGCTTAGAATCTAGTCCCTGGTCAACAAAATGATGTTTTAGTCTTGTTTCTACTTAAAAGCTAAATAACTTCAAATTAATCAACTTAGTATTGTGTAGATATACTGAATGTTAACAGGTCATAGTTTTTATGTTGCTCAAAACACAATAAAGAATCATATATACAAAATTCTTGATACAAAGAAAATAACTGATATCTAACAACACAAGGACCACGATACACATACACAAATACGCTGCACATCACTAAGGCTGAACATTGATCTAAAAAAAACAAAGACTTCTTGGCTGTAGCATAAGGCCCAATGCATCAAATGTGCACACAAGCAACCTGTAGTGTAAGAGAGAAGGGTTGACCTAAATTTCTTCTACTTACTTTCATGTTTAAAGCTTCAAACCATATGGATATAATGGTGTTTTATTGTTTAAACTGTCAAGGAAAATGGTGCTTTTGTAGTTCTGTCAAATGAGACTAATGTTGGTCCAACATTCTGGTTAGTCTGGATTGCTAACGATTTATCTTGGAGCATTTTAACTACATTTTAATGATTTTTGTAATATCAACCAGACTTTCAGCTATTGCAGCACCAGACCAGACAAATGTTTGCACTTTTACACACATACAGTCAACACATGCTTATGAAACCCTGCAGGCATGTAACAACAGATACTTGGATTGTATCTCTATCTAGGAAGCGAAGATGGCCAATGTTAGTCTGTTAAACTTGCGGCAAATTGTGAATCTGTAGGGCAGAGATCATCCCTTTCTGGTTTTCGCTCCTCATCTCTTTCACTCTCTTCCATCTTGGTGTTTTTCTGGTCGGAGAAGGGCTCAGAAGATGGTGCTCCAGCGTTTGGGTGGAGAGCGAGATCTGCTTTCTCCCTGAGGTTGGAGAGAAAACCAGAAGTGTCATCATCATACCAATGGAGTACCATGAAATCTTCTCAAGGTTGGTGTTGCATAGCTTAATAATAAACGCAAAGGTCGATATCAACCTTGCATCAATGTTAGTTCTTAAACGTTTTACAAAAGAATAAATGCAAAAGCTTGCATGGAGCAGACAGGCATCAGCCGTTTTCAGATGCTGTTGGTTGAGAATGATCGAGGAACCGAACGTTCAATGTCTCAACATCAGGCATTTAATAATAAATGTTTTTCTTCTATAGGAACATGATTGGCAATGACAAGCTATGCTACATTTCACAAAGAGTGATCTGTGCACTCAATGATTTAGTTTTACAGCACAAAAGAAGTGGGATGCCAGCTTGCACCCTCTAGATTGTCATGCGCAAAGGGACAAAAGGGAGAAAAATATTAGGCAAGAATGCAGATGAGGTAGATGATTTAGCCTAGATATGAACATCAAGTCATACACTGTTGACTTGATTGAGTTCTCAGTTGTATCTTGGGTATCAACATTGCCTAAATGTATAAAATTCTCCTAAACTTCTTTACAAGAAATAAAAATAAACACAAATGAGATCACTGGTGACACAATTATGAGTTATTAAATGATTACGGATAGCAAAGCTCAAAATGGAAATCATAAAGTCATCATTTACTCACCCTGTTGTCATTTTAAACCTGTGTGATTTTCTTTCTTCTGCAAAACACAAAAGAAGATATTTTGAAAAATGTTGGTAACTAAAAACTGTTGGTCCCCATTGGCTTCTATTGTATGGACACAAAACCAATGCAAGTCAATAGGGACCAACGGTTTTCTGTTACCAACATTTTTCAAAATATCTTCTTTTGTGTTCTGCAGAAGAAAGAAAGTCATACAGGTTTGAAATGACAAGAGTAATGTGAGGTTACTGGGGTCTGATTCTCGGGGGAAAAATCTAGAGACTTTGCTCTCCATCAAATCTCATTGCCGTGTAGGACAAACTATAACAGGTCTCATTTATGAATTTTCTTTCCTATGAAATATTACAAGTGACTATCTATGCATTTATAAATATCATATACACATGCAAATATGAACATTTAAATACATATTAGGCGTATCAATCAAACAAAATCATGTCTTGCTGAAAATCAAACCAATGGATTCTGAATAGTTTGTTATTTCATGCACCTGGCAACATTTCTAAATGCTATTATGTTATGAGACTCCCAACGAACATAAGCATGACTGAACAAAAGCAAGGTTAGGGCATATGGTAAAACTCAACTTTCAAGGCAAAATTGATACAGATGAGACTGGCCTTGCTTATTAACCAAAATAAATATTGATTTTGGATTCCCATAAGTGAATAAAGACCCTCAAAGACTACTGAAAGACTGCTCAGATGACATAATAGGTGCCTGTGGGCAGAGACAGATCATACTGGTTTCACTCGAGGTCACACACAGTGGCAGTCAATAGCCATATCAAGGACATCATAATAGACTTTTACTAGAGAGAGAACGGGATGTGGCTTCTAAAAAGTAATTTATGCTGTATGCTTTTAACAAACATGTTTAATAGCTTTAATTACAGCTTAATTTTAAAATGACTTTCTTTGTAGGCGTTTGCATAAGAGAACATCAATCAACTGTAATTGTGTTGAATAACCCCCAATAAATAAATAAAAACCTTGAATGTCTATTATTGTGTCCACACAGATTTCGGAAGATACAACCATTTTCTTGAAAAAACAAAGATCAAGGCCAATGTTGGCAATTAAGGCCATTAAATGGCAAGTTTTGGTGATAAGAATAAAATGGTTAACCATTAAACATTAAAAGCCATTATGAAACCATTAAGGCTGAACTGAAATTCTGATTTCTTTTCTATTTATTAACAGCAATTATATAACATCAATCATTTATCAGTTCCTTTAAAGTAACACCAAAAAGACTATAATACATTTTGCTTATTTGGGACACTGAATATATTTCTCTTTAATGTGCTGTGACTGAGGGCGGCTTGTACATGTAAAACTAATTGCAAGCAAAGTTTAATTCTTACTCTGATAACTTTTGATATATTTCAATACAATAATTCATATTTTTGGTGTGAAGAAACCTTTCCGCCCATTGCTACATTTTTGTTTTTCTGCTCTCAGAAGCACAGCTGCTGCTTTAAGGCTCACCAGGTTGAAGATTCTGGAGAGTGTATTCTGTTCTCTTCTGCGTCTCTGAGGGGATCTAATGCTCTCCGAGCCACTCTGTGACGGGGAAGCCTAGAAGACATAGTTTATGAACACATAAAGCGTACAGGCCCAGTCCTAAAAACATGCACTTTCGCTGAATACTCTGTGTGATAATATCCTATAAAATGTAACCGATGTTATGTGTTCGCAACATATCAGGGAGTACAGGAATAGCTCAATGAGGGACGGCAAGAGTGCAGCACCAGAATGTAGTTCTGTGTAATGTTAAATCCCTATAATTCTGTCTACATCAATAAAACGCATACAATTTTATAATATATATTTTTTACAGCCAATAAAAAGACTTAAAAGTCATTCGTTCATGACTAAGGGCATCTAATGCTGCACACTTGTGAATGTTTTGGAGCCTGTGGAGTTAAACAACATGCAATTACAACACAGGGGGCAGTAGTGAGTCAATGAATCAGGACTTCTGTTTTCCACCTCAATGACAAAAGGGAGGGGTAATTTGGAGCATGTATGGGGAGGGGGGTTGTGCACACTGTTTGAAGACCCCTAGAGAGAAAGATGGATTACCGGCTGCGATTCAGAAAAAGTCGTGCTGTGTCAAAGTCATCAAGAAGCAGAGGGTCGCTCTGGTTCAAGAAAAATTTCTCAAAAGTCAAGGCAAAAAAACAGAGGAAGAATAAAGCAGGTAATGAAGGAGGGGAAGAAAAACAGATGGATAAAGAAGGGCGGAAGGAAGGGAAGAAATTCAATCATTTTTTTCAATAATCTATAATCATTTCAGCACGTCAGATCACTCTTTTATGCTGTATAGCACAGCTAAAAGCTAGGCTACTGACATTTTATAATTGCATGAAACATTAGGATAAATTGAGAACAGATTTCTTAAGTAATTTCGGCATTATAGAAATTGTCATAAAATATGTTTAAATTTCATGCACTTCAACAGATCAAAAACACGATTTATCTGGTGACAAATGAACACGCTCAACCTACAGGTGTGCCTCAAAGATCTTTTCAACGTGTTAAAAAAGATGCATGAAGCGCAGTAAAAGGTTCAGCAGCTGCGATGAGCGATGCATTGGTTAATTCAGAGAACGAACATGACAGATCTATTAGAGACATAACATGAGACAGGAAGGCTCTGGATTCAGCCAATCAACTCTGTTTAACTCTGTAAACGTAAACGTGAATCGCATCAAACATACCAGGCCCAATAGTTCTCTCCACTGCACATGAAAAAAGAAAGAATGTAGAATGATTAATTTTCCCCATAGATGAAATGACAATGTATTGCTGTAAGTGAGAGGGCATAGAAAATCATGGGTTCTACTAGCTGTGAAAATACTGTATTATTCCTTTAAGGGGGTGGTGGTAACCTCGTGGTTAATAGAGGTAATGATAGTGCCCTAATAGTGTTAAAAAGAACACAGTTTTGCTTTCTTTCTTGTGCACAGCACATTTTACCCAGAATGCTCTCGAGTTTTTTGCAGTTAGTGCTGAAAGATTCTTTGGATAATAAATAGTCCGAAAACAACAAGCATAATGTTAAAAACTATAGCATTACAAGACGGTAAAAAATAAGATATAAGACTTACCCTTGACTTGGGACGAGGAGAGGACACCTTCAAGGGAACAAATCAAGACTTTTAATTACAAGTAACATTTTAAGTATTCAAAAAGCAAACACACCCAGACAGCTTTCAATTTAGGGGCAATTGCATCTAAAGCAGTCCTTGAATAAACAACTTTTCATTTTGAAGTTGAAATCTGTTTACAGGGATCTTCCTTTGGATGGGGTTAGGGATCCGTACAGCCCAAATGAGTAATGAAGGCAGAGACTGCATCTTTTTAATGAGCAAGCCAGCAGAACGGAGGATAGACTGTGCAATTACTGTTTCACAGAAAACCTTTTTTAATTTGGGATATGAATAATGAGAAAAAAATTACAGTCTTCTTCAGTTTCCACCGAACTGACTTTGCGTTTCTAAGAAAATTCAAGTAAATTAATGACACAAGTTCAGTTGAAAAACTTCAGAAGTGTTGAGGTCATGCCATGTTAGCAACACACAGAATGTTGTATTCCTTCATAAATCCACCAAA
Organism: Triplophysa rosa; assembly: GCF_024868665.1. NCBI lineage: Eukaryota > Metazoa > Chordata > Actinopteri > Cypriniformes > Nemacheilidae > Triplophysa > Triplophysa rosa. The sequence continues at coordinate 6,075,378 of NC_079905.1, read as the reverse complement.
CAAGTGCTTAAGATGACGATCATGAAACTTGACTTTCATCTGAAACAGTGACTTTCAAACCGTGACTCATCCTGTACTACACAGAGCAGAGAATCTAATGCTTGTGATGTAAGAGCGTGTAATGTTGCATGCCTGACAGACAAACAAGTCTGGACTATTGTAGCAAAGACAACATGGACAGCATGCTGAACATGACGACAACCTTGGCCTGCAAACTTAAGAGTTCAAATGGCCAGACACAATGTGGCATTTCGAGAAGAAAATACTGACCAACATAAGCTAAAGCTGTGATAAGTTTATGTTTACGGTAAATTAGTGGTAGTTGTCCCAAAATGTAATTATTTTATTTTCCTATATAATACAATCTCTTCTCAGATTTCTCACAGCTCCGTGTCTACGTTTCTCTTCACAGTAGGCTCCTATTGAGCTCCGCAGGTTGACGTCACGCAATCTGAACTCCGCCATTTTGGCAGGCATTCAGGAGAGCGCTAGAGCGGCTGTAGCATTGGTATTGAAAGTGGTCAAACAATTATTTAAAACCAGGCTGTATAGACTTTACAAATCGTACTATTTTAACATGGTGGACATCTGCAGGATGCCAGAACAGGCGGGGGAAAGCAAAGGGCAAATCCTTTTGGATCCTGAATCCCCGATAGACTATTAAATAATTAACTGCAATAAAATGTGCTAACCAACACGTCACCGCTATCTCTTCCTCTCTGTCGTTATGCTGCCAAATCCTAAACAAGACACATGAGAGCAGGACTCGACTAGTCCAGCTGTGCAATCGCAGTGGGCTCCTAACACACACCCATCGTGTCTGACCACCACCCATGGCTTCAATGGAGGGTCAGTTCTATCGATTTACGCTACCCTGTCGAATTTTGCTACCTTTGCTACCCTCCCAACCCTTACACTTAAATTACCCCCCGCCCACCCAATCACAACATGATTGTAGCAAAATTCGATGGGTAGCATAAATCGACGACACCGGCAAACTCCAAAGTTGAACATCCATTAGAAAATTCAAGTCAATTTTAACCACTTATGGATGGAATACACTACAAGACTTTTAAAATCTGAACAGATTTTGTTTAAACTAGACATCATATACTTTTTGAAAATTTCAGATAGATTAACTGATCAAATCTGCAGACTGGCACAGACTTTCTGCAACAAGTCCAGACTGAAAATCTGGGCAAAATCTGAGCAAACGTCTTGTAGTGTATTTTAGCCTTAAGGCTTTTAAAGAGTGTCCGGTGTAGGACGATGACAAGTTGATGAGGTAGTCGTAGATATTAGGATCCTGCAGGTCAGGGAATGTATTCGTTTCGTTATTGATATACGTTATAAGAACCCGGGGGACATTATAGGGATCTATTATGTTTAACCTATAAAGTTTTGCTATGCACAGATCTATGTCTTTTGAATTAAATTGCGCAGTTAACTCTGTTGCCTTGAAACTCATGCCATCGCCATTCATTTCATATTCGCTCCGGCTGTCCTTGCCTGCCAGGATGGCGGTGTAACAGAACAGGTCACGTGACTGCCGGGGCTCTAGCGGGCGAGCTTTAGTGACCAATTAGATAGCGGCCTCCCCGGTGAATGAACCAATCAGAAGTAAGGAGGTGAAAACCATATTTTTCCAAAGCGGTAAACAAACGCTTGCTTCAGAAATTCAGTAAACTAATGGTAAGCACAAAGAGACAGGTATGAAAACATCATTCACGTGTCTCGCCACGGATTGATTTTTTCTTTTGTTGGTTTCACATCGCCCTTGACGTATTCGGCCTGTTAAAATCCATGTCAGTACACGCGGATACTTACAAAGCTCCTGAAGAAATGCACAACGGGGTTAACATCTCCACGGCGACGGGTTGAGGAGTGATGGGGTCTCTGTGGAGAGGAGGAGAGGTGACCACGAAATGAGCCCTTTAAATAAATGAAAACAAATAAACAAAAATCGTGACCATAGTCGTGATCTAACCATGTTTATGAGCTGCATGCAGTTGTCCCCCTCTGCATGCGAGATGAAGATGGCTAAATCATTCAAACCGATTTCATGTATTACGTACAGGCAAAAACACAATAACGACGTGTAGCGTACTCTCTAGAGTACAAACAGCACTATTTTTATGTGAAATAAACGGTCTAATCAAGTTTGTCAATCGGTATATTTTCGTCCGCTTTAGGTGAGTGTGTGTCATACGTAAACATTAAGTCATTTAACACACGTTATGTAAACATTGTACAATATATGGCACATTAATATATTACGCGAGGCTGTAGTCTATGTGCTATGCTGTTTATTGTTTAGAAGGGTACACGATAGCAAAAAGTTTGCGCTTGTGCTGCTAGTAGATAACGCGCCACCTAGAGGCAATAATAGAATTGCACTTAACCGGTGCAAAAGCTCTAATTTTACACATGGACTACATGCAACTGTCTGAAGCTCATTGCTTTGCTCAGAGAATTGTTTCATGTATTTATGTATTAACACTTGTGGCATGTTTTCGACATAATTGAATGACTTATGTTCTAATAAACAAACCGGTAAAAACTTGCCTCTGTCAGAACATTCATTTTTTGAAGAAACAGTACTTGGAACAGGACTTAATTAAATGTTTTCTGGTAATATGACATTACATTGTGCAATATGAAATGTTTATTGTATAAAAAAAATGCATTAAATATACAACAGCTGCCATCCAAGTTGTGCATGTAGTGTGGATTTTACATCATATTTTATCAATTGTGCTCAGTTCTGAATAACTACTTGAGCCAAAGAAAGTAAAAAAAGTGCAATATAAATTATACAACTAATGCAAACAACATGCATATTGCAAAGTGGCATCATGCATATTAACCAGTTTGCAAAACAGAGAATACCGTGCATCCAATGCAAGCCGTTGTTTGATGTCTGGTTTATAGGGATTAAAAAATTAAATGAAAAACTTTTTGTCAAAGTTTGCGAAATTTTCTCGCAACTCCAAACGTAACATCTCTAGGTCCATATTTTTTGTGTGTCTGTAAACTGCATCCATGAAACAATTATCTTGTTGGTCGGCTAACTGGTTCACCAATCAACAAAGGTGACAAACTATTTTCTTATTTAGCTACTTTATTTATTTGTTCTCTACTTTATCTACTTTATTAACCAATAATTTGATCTAATGGCCAGATGTATAGAGGAAGACCATGACTATGATAAGGAAAACAGAAATATTCAAATCTGCCTGTTGATGACTTACCTTTCCCTTTCTCTTTTTGTCCCCCCCAAAGAAATTGCCAATCTGGTCCAGGATACCAGGGGCCCTCTTCTTCCTGCCCAGCCCAAAGGGGCTTTGTCCAGAAGTGCTTGCGGTGGCCATTCTAGGTGTTGATCTATTTCGGGTCTACAGTCTGGACGGCCCGCGAATGTCCTTCTCCACTCAATCCAAAGTCCGCTCTGTGGACGCTCTGCAAAGCTTCTCGATAGTCTTCGGCACTTCTAAGGAGGAAGGGCTGGTCTTTGAAGGTGTCGTCCCCTCCGTTGCATGGCATCACGGGAGATGAGGTGGGTCTGTAATAGCGTCAGTGGTTCTGGTCTGGTGCCAGGCATTCTTCAGGGCCCCGGGTGCCCGTGGAGGGTGTCACTACCCTGCTCTCTGATAAAAGTGCCTGCTATTGTTCTAGTCCACATCTGCCTCAACTTGGGCCGGGCACAACAAGGCCTGTCTATCAGAAAGAAGCAGAGCGCAAATGCAGAACGGTTTCAACACAATCGAGCCATTGTCGGGATGACTCATGTTCATTATACAAATAGTTTACATTGAGATATAACATATGGTATGTCACAGCCCACCGGCTTTGTAATCATTAAGGTGGGCACGTAATTGGTAACGTTTCATTCATAAAGAAAGTGATCAAGAACTTTAAACAACAGAGACACACCCTAAGAATGTCATGCTGGAGTTGAGGGAACACGCCTTCCTTTTTGTTCATTGATAAATTTTGATTTCAATGCAGTCATGCAGTGAACCAATTCTTGGTCTCATTTCTTTGAAAAACTCTTTGAAATTTTTATCCCAGATAAACACCCCAGTTTGTACTCACTTTAAATCTTGAAATATGTAGAGATTAATGAATTCATGTTCAGTCACTTAGTAATTCATTAACCAACCACTGCGTGTGATACTCAGCAGGGTGGCCGGCATGCTTTTCAGAAAAGCGTTATGAATACATAGACAAATCTGTGTGTGTTCAGGATAAAGTGCTGCTAAAATGCTGTTGGCTTAGCATGCTGGTTTTCTCTCCTTTTTTCAAACAATTGGTGGTTGTTTGCGCTGTGAGTTTGACCATTGAACAAAGGCTTACGGTGTTCTGTATGTTTTTTAAATCTTTTTATTTTAGTGTTGTTTTATTGTATTTATTGTTGTGGTCAAATGTCTGATTTTAAAAATGAAGGCGTTGACCATCAGCCCCCGGCTGTGCGGGTGTGTTTTCTCCTTGTTTTCCTCATGATGATTAGGAATATCATGCAAAATCAGAACCAGTAATACTACCGTATGGTCATGCATAATGTGAAAATAATGAGGCGTATGCTGAACCTCAAAGCAGAGAGACAGAAATGATGCCACAGAGATTATAATGATATCTCTCAACTCACATCTGACCAGTCGACAATCAGATCTAGACCCGCACTAATACAATATCAATTGTTTCCAAAGGGAAAACTTTGCTCCCGTTTAAAAGGGATGTATATGCATCCATTTTAAATGTATCTGTGAGTTTTTCTGTAGCTCAGTTGGTAGGGCATGGAGCAAAGAGAATGCTTTGATAAAATACCTTGAATTCACACTGAATGTACCGTAATGTTTATTCAGATAAAAGCATCTGCCTAATGCAAAAAGTAAAGTTAACAGTTGTTTAATTGGTTGTTAATTCCTGATAGAAATCCTAGGAACGCATAATAAATGAGTTCCAAAGCAACACATAATTTAGAAATATATAGATATCTTTTATTAAGATTTAATTGCTTACTCTCGGGGATTTTAAGAGATTTAGAAGAAATTTCTTTAAAAACCTAAACTAGGGTTATTAGTGGTAAATATGTCACGTGATTATCACATGACATATGCTTTACTTATTTGTGACCCTGCTTGTAAAAAACAGACTAAAGTCCCATAATCTGATTTTGAGAAAACAAGCATCAAAGATTGATTTCAGTCGTTAATATTATTATGATTTCAATGTTTGACATGGGCTTACTCAGTCAATATCAAATATATCAAGACAGTATTTTTACAGAATGTACTTTACTATAGGATGATGTAGAAAACAGTAAATTACAAAAATGACTTGCTGGGTTTTCACAGGCAGGGTCACATTAGTTCACATTAGCTCAATGCATAATAGATTCAGTCTATTCAAATTGTTTGTGAAATAGTACTGTAAGGACTGGCAGCAGTTCACATATGACATTAAAACATGGCATACAAAATGATTGCTTATGTTCATACTGAATGAAGTTTGCAGAGTCTCTCCATTTCAATTTATAGCTAACCTATAAATGGAGCTAGAAGGTTGTATTTGTGCACTGACAGAAGCTCATCTGTTGGCCAGAGGGCTGGCTTTCTCTGAACCGCCCACTGCTCTTTAACAGATCGGTGCAGGAATGCAGAGAGTGGGCATGTTGCACTGCATGTGCCCTTGTGATAAAAACGAGAAGCTTTGTTGACCAAAAAGGGGTGAAAGACCACAAGGGCAAACAATACAACCCTTAACGTGATCTTGTGGGACACAAATATGGGAGAGAGCCCAAAACAACGAGAAGTATGCGGATCACGATCAAGACGCCCACTGAGCTTCTGAGAATAATTTTACAAACTCTTGAAATCACTGCCCCTCTGCCACTTTCAACAAAAAAGATCCCATCTATTGCCAATTAAAACAACATTTTCTAGCTTTAACGGTTGCTTCCCTGGTAGCGTAACTTATTATCTCCGAGTGAAATCCCAGTTGACGTGATTGATCTGCACAGATGTTAGCGCTCGTCTACAAATCAAATCACTTTGCATAGCAAACAACAAACCTGGGGCTCATTGGTTGCCCGGAGAGCATATTTAGAAGCACACGTCTTGGTTTTTTATTAGCTAATTTTCTTGCAGGCGGACATACTTAAATTGAAATTATTCTCATTTAAATTATATTATGAGAATATCAGTTTGAGAAAAAAAGTGTACGAACATCCACCATTTGCAATAATGAAAGCATGCACTTAAAGGAAGAGTTCACCCAAGAATTAAATTTCTGTCATTATTTATTTACCCTCATGACATTTAAAACCTGTACATGACTCTTCTGGAACACAAAAGAAAATATTGTAAGAAATAGTTTTTGTTGCAGATGTAAGAAAGTCATACAGGTTTGGAATGACATGAGGGTCATTTTTGGGTGAATGAAGTAAAATAACGATTTTTTTTTTTTTCAGAAAACAAGGAATAGTTCACCTTGAAAATGAAAATGATTACATCCTGTTGTCATTTTAAACCTGTGCTTCTTTCTTCTGCAAAACAGAAAAGAAGATATTTGTTGGTAGCCAAAAACCGTTGGTTCCCATTGACTTCTATTGTATGGACACAAAACCAATGCAAGTCAATGGGGACCAACATTAATTTTTCTAAATATCGTCTTTTGTGTGTTGCAGAAGAAAGAAAGTTATACGGGTTTAAAATGACAAGAGGGCGTGTAATACATTGTCATGTTGGAGCTCAAATATATTCCTTAAAGCTGTTAAGCCATTTTGCTTTTCAAATAAATGCATCTTGATAACAAGACAAAAATAATAGTATACACGTTTTACCAGTGTGTCCATGTCACAAATTTCTTTATTTGAGTTATTTGAATCTTTATTTAAAATGGAAACCTCTCTGTATGAGTCTAACGGGAGTTTTTGCCCATGCATGGCAGTGCCAACTGTGAGGGCATGATATTGTTGTGACATAAAACAAACGGCAGCATTATGCTTATGTCCAGCATTTAGAGAAGGATGCCAAGAGTTGATGGAATCGTTGGCGGCCCTTCACTGGGGCATTAGCATTGGCTTGTTTACCCACCAGAAGGAACAATAAGGACAGACCCCTAGCACACTGAGATCAAACCTCCAAAGAACACAGTGTATAGAGAAGTTATACATTATTGTATATTGTATTTGTAAAGTTTATTGAGAATGTTGTAAAACATCATTTAAAAAACGATTCAGTAATCTTGCATTTGCAGTATCTCCGTGTTCACAATAGTGACCCTTCATGACTCCAACAAACCCAGAACGGAGATGCAGGGAGGCGGGTGCGGTTACCATCGGACATGTGTGACATCAACTCCTTCCAGTGGCCGCATTGACGCTCCTGAGATGAATGACACACGACAGGCAACCCATCAGGCAATGTCTATGGCACAGTGTTAGACACATACAGGAGTGCTGTTGCAGAATGACAGCTTTAATAAAGGAGGAAGAAATCCTCTCGGAGTGCTGCCACAGACTGAACACACAATGAAGTCTTTGTAGATTAATTCATACTGGTTTGTTCTTTTCAGTTGTTATTGTGTGCCTCAAAAACCCTTGATTTTTTTTCACCAGTCTGTTCAGCGCTCGTCATATTGTCTCTTTGATTTATTAAGGTTTGGAATATAAATGGTAAATGTTTTATTGTGTCATTAAAAAAGTCTTTAATGTTCTTTATTTGTAAACCAATGATAAATCTAAGGGGAATTTTGTTGCAGTGTCTTATTAAAAATAACTTTTCATCTACATGCATACAGACATACAACAAATATATTTGTATGTCTTTGAAATATCTTTCAAACACATTGAAAGAGGATATTTTTGATTTATTTAGGATCAACTGACTAAAATGTATTTTGTGATCTAAAGGCATTTGCTTATATTTGAAAATATTGAAAACGCTTAAAATATAAGTGTGAAAACACAAACTTCTTTCATTAGAAAAATAGATGAACTACTTCAAAAATATGAATAAGGAATGCATACGTGATCCTAAACTTTTGTGGTGTATTTGTAAGAATTAATTGAATGTCATTGTGAGTCATTCAAAAGCGTCACGCTTCACAGAGGAACATTTACAGTATGCATGTGACATATGCTTTTAATGTAAAGCAACTATGTTTCAGCGATGAATTGAACCAATTGATCAAGCTAACTCTAACAGTAACTACAGTACAAGAGCTCATTTATCTGATGTATTTATCGAATGACATAAAAAGAGATACGGTGAGTTTAAAGACCAGGCAGGTGCTATAAAAATTCAAACCTGCACCGTGTCAATTTTTTCTGTTTTAAATAGAAAATTCTCTTCACGTTTCAGGTTCTGAAGGGTAGAAAAGTGGTGTATTTAAATTTAGACAACCATCAACCCTATCAGCGTCATCGTTTGACCCTGAACTTCATTCCAGTCTGCGTCAATGTTCCAATGTACATGTAGGATATTCAGAGCTACGCTGCAGCATATTCAAGCAGTTTGTCTTTTATATTTGGAACATGTGGGCCTAAGTGATATAACATCAGAAGAGCTATAGCTCTTATATATCTAACTTGAACATATGATGATTGAATGAAGAGTAAGACAAGGCCAAAGGTCTATCATCCTTATGCCTCTGAAAACATGAGAATTCATGCTTTACAAGAAGTATGGTTACGTCAGAATAGTCATTCTTGCTGTTCATAAGCATGATTTTCTTTTTCATTTAAGCAATAAAAACAGGTTTGACGATAAACGTTTTTTTTAAGATAGAAACAGAGGAACTGAGCAGAAGCATGAATATAACAGAAAGCGTACTCGGGGGTACTCTAAGCAAGCACCATTAACCATGCTTTTGAATAAAAGTGCCTAAATTGTATTTAATTTAACAACAAATTGCAAGAGAGTGGGATTTTTTATCTACATGTATGTATTAACCACAATCACAATACTTTTTCTCTGCAAATCTTCTCTCGCATTGTTACGCTAAAGCATATTTGTAATAAAACCAACATTGTCTGCAGCACAATAGATGTTTCAATGATTATGGCTGAAGGTGAGGGAGACATTCAATTGTTATTCATCCCTTGTAGAGAGCCAGCCGGAACTGTGTACACAAACCGTTTGTTTTCCTCATGAACAGTTACTATTTTTAGGGTGCAAAAGGTCTCTTTGGGTTCACACTATAATACATGTTGGACTGAGTCACCCGTAGCATTGCTGCTTTCCATGGACACCTTCCCGGAAATGCTGCAAATCAATTGCAGTTCTCCCAATTAAGAAAAATGCAGTGGGCTGGAAGTGTTGATCAGTCGGTATAATTTATTACATCAGTGCTGATATTCAGTACAACAGCACGATTTTGCTCCACTAATGAAAACTGTTTCAAACGTTGTCGCCTAGCAATGCAGAACGACAACCTGTAAGAAATGAAGACTAACAAGAGCCGAGCGATGCAAACGGTAAAGCCAGTGATGTTATCTTAAATATCAGCACTCTTGTAAAAAAAAACGAAACATTTGCATTTATGACATACAGCTCAAAATTATCTTTTGTTACATTTTTATGCATTTGGCAGACGCTTTTATCCAAAGCGACTTACATTGCATTGTATTATACATTTTGTTTCTGACTATGTGCAATCCCCTGGGATTGAACCTATGACCTTGGCATTGTTAGTGCCATGCTCTAACCACTGAGCCACAGGAAAGCTATTCTTTCTGTTTCCTCTCTCTTTCTCTCTCTGTCATCCCTCCCTATTTCAATTCAAGTATGCTTTATTGGCATGACAAAACTGCACGCTTGTATTTGCAGCTAGGCTTTATACTCTCTCTGAGTAAGTGTGGTTCAGACAAGAGCCTCTGCTCTTCTTGCCCGAAGTCTTTAGAAAAGAATGATGCTTTCTTACCCCCTCCACCGTTCAAATGAAGCACCGCAATCACTCAACACTCTGTTGCCTGATCTGACATATGTGCCACAAAACCTGCAGTTCATACAACATACTTCAGAAAAGAGGCTATGCCAGAGTCCTTAAGTCAGAGGACTGATCAGAGGAGAATAATATTTTGAAGAATTTACATTTATTCATGTTTAGGAGGAGTTAGCTCCTATTTTACATCTGCAGTTGGGCAATTCCATGAAAATGTCAACCTTACCATGAAAAAATAAAGTTTTTACCAGCGGTTTTTATTTTGGTAACAGCACAGATATTAACATTTGGTGGTTCAAATACCCATGTGAGGTCTCTCTTCAAATTTGTAAAGCATTTGTTTTATTTTTAGTGCATGATTTTTCATAGTCAGGTAAGTGCCATTCTCAGGATTGTCACATCCATAACACTACATATTCCTAATAAATGGACACATGAAAATTAAAATAAAAAAACGATTTCATGTTCTATAAAGAGGCATCCCTTCTCCATTAATTGGGTATTATTGCTTTAGGATTGTGCATTTTATTTCACAGAAATCCTGCCAAAAACGCGTCATTTTTTTGTCATATCCATAACGCATGTTTATTTCCCTTTTTTAAAATAGAAAATTTGTTCATAGATTGACATTTTTTATGTTTAGACTCTATCAACAAGGGTTTAGTAAAATATAAACAGATGGTTCAATATATTCATTCTCTGAGCATTTTCATTTTCAATAAGTGTGCATGATCAAAATTATTACTATTTTATAGAAACAACTTTTACAGTGAGCAAGAAATTATTTGCCTATCAAGGAAATGAAGGGGAGATTAATGAATTGCTTTATGCTTTAGGGCACGTTATGTAAGACCTGTCAAATAATGACAGGAGCAGACAAAGCATTTCATTTTATTTCTGCTGGATGGAGGCTGAAATTTGAAAGCTTTAGATGAATCTTTAGAGAAGAGCTTGATCAATTCATCGGTTCCGGGCCTCTGCGTTCACCGCCTCTGTCCATGGTGCTGAAACAGCCTGAAGCCACGCTTTAAACCACTGCGGATATATTGACCATCATGCTTTCAAGAACTGATGACACCTTCCAAGTAACGATTTTCCTCACTTTTAATAAGCATATGATTAGAATGGTTTCTTAAATGAGCGATGGTCTTTTGTGGTGAGCTTAACCACATTATGTTTAATTCATCTGACCCAGAAAAACATGATCCAGCTCCAGCACGGTTTCTTACACTGAGAAAAAGTGTTTTGGTCTTAGAGGAGAGGCAACCGGTCACCATGGTAACATCAGTACCTCAGGATCTCATAGGAGCAGCAAACAAAAGGATGAAGGACTTTGAAACAATTCAAACCTGTAAAGAGCAGTCTAATAATCATTCGGAGTGTGTAGAAAATTGATGAGCAGCTGAAGTACTTCACCTCATTTTTTTATTATTTTTACCCATATTTTGTCTCAGTGAGATGCTCAGGCCATCGGTGAAGATTACATAGCCACTTTGTCAATAGCAATTGACTTGCTTTGTAATCCAAACCCCTAAAAGAAAACATTTTAACCATAAAAAATCTTAATTTTGACATTCTCGCTCCGTGAATCTTCCTTTGAACGCTGAATTATTCTCATATTCACCTTATGTGTCTGAAGCACACTCAAGTTGTGTCTGACGGTGCTCCAAAGGCTTGACTTTCAGTTCATATGGGGCTGCCTGCAACCTCAGTACTCGTGTGTTTATGATAAGAAAGATTTCCAACCTAAAAAAACATTGCACAGTCGCTCTCAAGTTGCATTTTTCCTAAGATTTCATTATAAATTCAGTAGTCATAGTTTCCTGCGCCCCATCAATATCCGATTAGAGTGCTGGATATGTGCTTATCTCTTCAGCGATCGTACATCCCTAACCATATCTGGTTCCATGAGGACAGTGCAGTTATATTTCCTCTTTAAAAACTGGTATCCTGACGCTGCGGGTCAAAACAAAGCATTTAGCATGAGAGGGGAGGGGAGGCAATCAACTAACAGTGTGCTTAATCATCTTCTGAAATAATAAACATTTGAGTAATGGGGTTGTAATTCAAAGCACCATTGAGATTTAAGCAGAGAATTAAAAAGATGTAGAACTTTATTTTTTATGTAGATTTAGGTTAGAAAAACAAGTTGTTCTAGTTGTCCTTAGATCCACTTCATGATACAGTTATTAAGTATTATATTTTCAGGGATTGGTTAAACTACTATCCAACCCTGGGGCACTTGGCGACTGACTTAAAACTGTTCCTTAACCATGCTTTATGTGTTCTCTCTTAGATCATAATGTCATGCTATAAGACATTTATATATATTTCAAAATGTTTTGTCTCAATTTCAAAACACTATGTTGGTTAAACAAAACTTTTTCCTTTTTCATTAAGAGGTCTTTTCATCTCATGTTACTTGAAATGTCTTATATCCCCTGACCTACAGTAATTCTTTTCAAAATACATAAAGGCAATGTTTAATATCATGTTAATGTTTACATTTGCGTTTTGTAACAGAGTGAATAAGCTGTCATTAAACTGATGCTTTTATAGAGGTTAACAGTAGTCGGAGATAACCTAACCCATTCAAATTAACCCAACCCATTCAAGTTTTTTTTACAAATCAATATACATTCATTGAAAGTATACATAAACAAATTAAATATGAACAAAACTGTATTGAATAATGTTAACAAATTCTAGTATAAAATGTATTTTTTTGTTCAACAGTATGGGGAATAAATCCTCAATCGTGGAGCTGTGCTTTAGCCATGTATAAGAGGATGGGTGAGTAAGGCTGGGGGAAATTGGTATCTCAGTGACGTGCACACAGGCAATATTTCATTGCGGCAGCAGAACAGAGCTGAAGAACATCACCTGAAGACCACCTGAAGAATACAACATCAACCCGTGAACGCCATCATCAGTGCGACCAAACAAAGGGATTATCAGACGGTATCAGAATTATTATAGATTTATTAATTTAATGAAATGATCAGAAATGTTTATATTATGACATGCATAAACGCGCGCCTTCAACCATGTCGTTCTCGGACTCCGAAAAAACTTTAAAGGATTTTTAAAGCGCAGCAAAATTTCCACTGAGTTTCTCTTCTGGGAAATAAATAGAACAAGAGAACAAACTGCACAGGAGCTGTGAAAGGTCGTGTTTTAAGCCCACAGTAAAGATGGACATCCAAAACAGCAGTGATTTGGAGAGACCCGAGAGCAATATAGACTTAGAGGCACCCGAAAAAACATTATTCGGCATCGGCACCGACAACTTCGTCACCCTTTTGATTTTTGGACTCATTTTTACTCTGGGGGTCCTGGGAAACTCTCTGGTCATCACCGTGCTGGCTCAACGCAAACCTGGACAGCAACGCAGCACCACCAACATCTTCATCCTGAACCTGAGCGTCGCCGATCTGTCGTATCTTCTCTTCTGCATCCCGTTTCAGTCAACAGTTTACATGCTGCCCACGTGGATCCTGGGTGCCTTTATTTGCAAGTTCATCCACTACTTTTTCACAGTGTCCATGTTGGTGAGCATCTTCACTTTATCGGCCATGTCGGTGGACAGGTATATCGCCATAGTGCACTGCAGGAAGTCGTCGTCTATCAGAGTTGCCAGGCACGCATTGATCGGGGTGATGGTTATATGGGTGCTGTCCTTCGCCATGGCCACCCCTGTTGCCTATTACCAGAGTATCGTGGAAAGTGAGGATAACAGCACGTTTTGCTGGGAAGTGTGGCCGGACCACCACAGGAGGAAAATATATGTGGTGTGCACGTTTGTCTTTGGATACGTGCTGCCATTGATTCTAATATCTTTCTGTTACGCAAAGGTTAGTGGGTCCTATTTAAATGTGGCATTGTTTATGTATTTCAGAATTTAAATGTGGAATTATATTTATTATTAATAAAAATGTTAAGGAAGGCTATATGAGGTATCTTAATAAAAATATCTATAATATATATAAGGTATTAAAAATATATATAGAGGTATTTTAATTTTAAAGGATGATGTGACAATGTGTCTTTAGGTCTTGAATCACTTGCATAAAAAGCTGAGAAATGTTTCCAAAAAGTCTGAAGCATCGAAAAAGAAGGTAAGCAATGTTTGTGCATGCTTTAAACAATTTTTAAATAATCCATTGATAATAGGCTCACAGTAACACATTTGAAGTCACTTTAAAGTGCACATTTCTTTAATAAAAAATACATGTATATTTATACCTATTTGTATGATTTTGTCATGAAATACACCATTATGATAAAAAACGTTATCTTCACCTTCCCCGTCAGACTGCTCAGACAGTACTGGTGGTTGTGGTGGTCTTCTGTCTGTCCTGGCTGCCCCATCACGTGGTGCATCTTTGGGTCGAGTTCGGCTCTTTTCCCCTCAACCAGGCGTCCTTCGTGCTCCGAGTGGCCGCTCATTGTCTAGCCTACAGCAACTCCTCAGTTAACCCTGTTATATATGCATTCCTCTCTGAGAACTTCAGACAGGCGTATAAACAGGTGTTTCGTTGTCAGGTTACTTCCGAGTGCCCTACGAATGAGGCCAGAGAGAAGAAGAGCAAGATGGAGGCGGCACCATCCACTAACTGCACAACTGTGTAGCTGATTGTTGTATTTATTTAATGATGCTTTTCAAATGAAAATCAAAGAAAATATGGAACTTGTGGTGGTACTGTACATATCGAACAGAATTCATATGTTAATGTATTTTTTACATTATTGATGGAAATAAGCTTTCTCTTATTTGTAATGTATGTACGTATTTCTGAGCAAAACCAAGACCTTATTATTTGCTGCTGATGTATAGATTGTAAATACATGCATTCAAAGAAAGTGATGGGAGTAAAGGTGAGGGGAAAAGTAATCTGAAGTTTGTTATCTTGAGCCATTTTGTGTAAGATGACTCCAGCACACCAAGCACACGAAGAATATTAAAGGGACTTTAACAGGGAAGATTAAATTCATAAGTGTCCTTAACTTTGATGGAAACTCAGAAACTCAATCCATATGTGGTACACTAAGTGCACACTGGACTGAAAAATCCAATCATTGTGTCCTAGGGTCACGATAAGAGGCTACGCATTTGTTCTCTCATGCAGAAGAGACATGACAAGATTATCGTTGAGATAAATGTACCTGAATTACTGGTAATGAAATATACTGTAAGAAGGTCGTGCAGGCTTGTCACGATCTCTCGACTCACAGAATGGTGGAGGGGGGGCAGGGTGTTGAAAATGTGCAATACTGCATAAATATCTCAGTTTATATCTGATATGAATATCTCTACAACTGTATTTCATGCTCTTGTGTTTATGGTTTTTGTGCTGTGTAGTAAAGTTCTTTCATGTGCCGTGAGAAGAGTTTCTGTCTCAAACTACCCTGCTTTTGGTTGTCATGGAGACACCGTGTGGTACCTGAGTGAGCCCTGCCATCTTTGGAGTGAGCAACAGGATTCGTAATTCACCATTATTGGTGTGTGTTTGTGTGTGTGTGTGTGTGTGTGTGCGTGCGTGCGTGCGTGCGTGCGTGCGTGCGTGCGTGCGTGTGTGTGATAGGTCACTGTGGTCCACCAAACACGTATACAAGCTTTTGTTTAACAGATATGGGAGCAGCATATACTTTGTAGTTCATATGGTGCAAGACTACAATTATTTGTTTTGAGCCACAAAGTGGGAAATTTATCATTGTACATAGTTTTTCTCACAGTTCAGAAGACTGAGATTTATTAATTCTGTTAAAGTACATAATAGTTTTAGTCTTTAATATATTATCACAGGTCATCTCTATCTTAACTGTACATACAAAATCTACAAACAAAAGAAACAAGCATAATATATGTTATAAGTTTTAAATAGTAAATAATGAGGATAAAGTAGGCAGATTACAGTATTGGACAGTATGGTGCAGTATAAAAAGTGCAAATGAGCAAATATGTTGGTTTTGGATGTTGCACTCAAAATGCTTCAGTTCCCCATGTATTAACTTCTGCCATGTACATTACTGTATAATATAACCCACTATAATTTATTTTAAGGTCAGGCTACATGCCCTCATAACCAGTGTTGGGTGTAACTAGTTACTAAGTAATTAGTTACTGTAATTAAATTACTTTTCCTTTGAAAATTTAAAGTAAGGGATGTAATTTAATTACAGTTACTTCTGACGTAATTAAACTAAATACTTTGTGTAATATTTGTGTGTGCAATAGTGGAATTGACATCAAAATTCAAAGTCTAACTTTAAAATCCTTGCTTTAATGTATAACTCTCACATTTGTAATACTTTGGTCAGCTAATAAGAGTACTTTATGTAGTTTAATATTATTTATTTGAATGAATTAAAAGAGCCGTTTCATGTCTATCCTTGAATCACTTAACTAATCAAGGTTGATGTAGGATATAGAAAGTAATTAGTAATAAGCAATTAAATACTTTTCGGAGAGAGTAATTTGTACAGTAATCTAATTACACTGTTGAATATGTAATTAGTAACTAGTAGTAAATTACTTTTTCAGAGTAACTTGCCCAACACTGCTCATAAAGACAATCATAGATTTTTTGGGGTCATAGATTAGGCTTGAAGACTACAAAGGCTTTGCCGAAAAGGGATATTTTTCTCTCTTCTGAGATGACGTGCAATTTTAAAACTTTAGAGTACCTTTCCCTGACTACCATTTTGAAGATTTTCACCCCATAGGGCCTCTCATGAGGGATCCAGGTGAACTTTGATTGCTTTGTTGCTTTGTATGTGTGTGTGTGAATGTGTTGGGGGAGGAGGGTAAAAGCGAGCTCTAGGCCTATATGTGAACATTGTGTAGCATTATTAACGATGGTGCCATTTTAACTGTTTTTATGGTAAGTTCTTAATCAATTCCTATCGTTCTTTACCTCTGAACATTGCTACAGATTTACATTTTTAAAAAACACATCCCATTTTATCCAGTTATTTAAACGGAATAATAAAATTGTTGGGTTATTTTCAACCCAGCGTTTAGTCAAAAAGGGATAAATTAACCCAGAAAATGTTTATGACCCAAAGTGGATTAAAACAACCCAGCATTTTAGGTTGAAACAACCCAGCAGAAGGTTAAATTACAACCCGACAGGTTGGATTCGTCCTTTTTTGACACAATGCTGGGTTTAAAATAACCCAGATTTTTTTGAGTGTATATTAAATGCATTGACTAACAATAGAATTTTTACTCTTGTACAGAGAGACTTGATTTTTATGGGTAATAAATACTGTTAATCTCAGTAGATAAACAGATATAAATGCATGTATTTACAGAAACCTCTTTCATACAGAGTTTATGGATTACTTAACTCGACAAAAAGAGAAGCAAACTTCTCAAAAAATAAAAATTCCAAAGTTGCTTGATGTGTTCCACCAGCAGAGGTCAGGCTTACACAGCATTTCAAACACTACGCTTCACATTATGTAAAAACCCCTAGAGATTCACTCAAGTGTCATTTTTTGCTGCACTTGAGCTCTGTTAATACAACCCATAACAGATGGGTCTTAAATTATGATAATAAAACATTGCAATCATGTTTGAAGTACTCTTCAAATTGTAACAGAATTACTTTTTTAAATACAGACAATGCGCCCTCAGAAGTCAATGTTTTATCAGCAGAACAAAAGCGACGAGACAGATAAACATCGTAACAAATGCCTCGAATGTGAATAATAATAAAAAAAATATTATTGTTGTTATTACAGTTGTTTGTTGTTGTTGATGGTCATTTTCATATTCATATCATTTTTGGATGATGTGTATGAGAGCATGCAGCCTGACTTTAAAATAAATTAGAATGGCTTATATTTATTACATTGCTTTTAGGTGAATCAAATTTTAATAGAAACATATTTTTTAAAAAGTTACTGATCAAGTTAACATTACACTTTGCGACACCGATGACTCGTTTGCTGCAACATGACCACCTGCACGCGTTGTACAACGTCAACACTGGTATTCATCAACAACAGGCAGGACAGATATTTTTATGCTTTTAAACTACATTATGAAAATACATACCATGTTTAGTCACATTAATGCTTCCTATCTCTTTAGTGATGTGTGGTTGTGGTTTTATATACTTATGTTGCGATTTGGAACACAGAAAATGTGACTGAAACACAAGCATTATCGACGCTCCCTGGGTTTGTGGTGCATTATGGGAGTTTTAGGGAGCAAACGTTTCTGAAAGAAGTTTCTGAGGCAGTTTTTAACAGGGCAGACTATCTGGTCAGAACAGTGCCTGGTCAAAACTGATTAGTAATTGATACATCTAGGCTATATCCTTATAATACTTTGTTGCATTCAATCCTAGGGATGCAAGATACATTTTCGGCCATATCAGTATCTGCCGATAGATGGTCATGTTTAATGTTATCGGTATGGGCCTGATAATAAAATCAGGTCGATATATTAAAGCCAATCCATTTTGAATGATTTCCTCTGGTTGAAGCACTTCAGGTGCACGCTGTTCAGTTAAAATCTTGTCTTTCTGCCATGATCATTCACTTACTGCTATTAGCAAAACATTGTTGATGTAGGCTAGGTAGTGTGTAGATATTTATGAATATGTAAATTATAGAAACAAAAGCATACCGTTTAAAGCAGATTGCTATTTAAATGCTTTCTGTCTTGAGACCTGTTGAAAAGTCGAAGAATCTTTAACTAGTGTAAAGTAGGCTCATTAGATTAAGTAAACTTTCAGGGGAAAAAGAGAACTAATGGTTAACTTGTTTTCTGCAGTGAATGTCTTCAAATAAAAGCAGTTGTCCACTTTTTGCTTTTTGTTTCAGTCTCATAAAATTTTATATTAATATTTAGATACTTTATAACGGCCGATATATCAGTTATCAGCTTCCAGTGTTAAAGAATTATCAGTTATCGGCCAAAGTTTACATATTGGTGCAATATTGGTCTAAACAATCCTCATGTGTTTTGTACGATGTTTAACTATAGACGGTTTCATCAGATGCGCGTGCTTGGCCTGACATCAACTTCCGGTCTGTGTATGTTGATCGGTCTGGCAAGTGGCTAATAATATAACTATATTTTATTTAAATTGTATTCATTCATATTCATATTTTATTAAATCATAATTGTATTCAATAAACACATTTTCTGAATGGGTCGTTTAACTTTGTTGCGTTTAAGTTTAGCCAAGTAACAGTTCTTCTACTATTAAACCAAAATAATACTGACTAGACATACTTTTAACTTGCTGGTAGCTAATGTCATTTACTTGTTATTTCTTTTGCTTGTTATCAGAAATAATCTGCAGGGACTCTTTTCTTTGCGGATGTGTACCGGAAGTGAAGATTGGGCCACTGAAGCATGCATGTGCAGCAACGTTTCTTTGTTGTTGCTTTGAAACCGTCTATAGCTTCATCTGTCTCACGGATGTCAGCCCTTCAAACAGCATCCAGAATGAAACTGTTACATTATGTCTGATTATTTTACATTTACAATTTTTATCTTTACACTGCTCTTGTGCCTTCTCTCTCTATTTAAATTCTGATTCCTAAAGATCTCATGTACGGCAGCCCATAATATTCCCAGCTAGCCCTCAGTATTGGCAGTTGTAGTCGCATATATAACCACAGCGTTTGTCATTATTCGGCCTGACTGCTGAGGTCTGTGTCATTCCCCTGAGAGCCATAACCTGTTCATTACCGCTGTCATAAATAATACGCACTAATAAGATATGAATTGATCGCGTGTGCGGCTGACATTTCCATCCCATATTAAATTCTGTTTAACAATAGATTACCACCCAATCGTTCCCTCAGTACAGTACATGAATGGACTCCAGCTGATAAATAAACGCCTTATCAGGCTGAATGAATGTAGTGCTGTTTTAAAGTGTTAAATGTTTGTTTGATTTTACAGTCTGTCAATAAATTTAATACGCAGCTGATTTTAATATCACATAAATGTGGTGTAGTGTGCAGCTCAGTACTGTTTCAGGGTCAGTTATTATATTAGTGAGAATTGCACCATTATGTTGGTTTAATTGAAAATGTCTTTTAATACATTTATGTAAAGCATCTCTCGGGATACAAAAGCTAAATTTATAAAAGGCTTAAAGAATGATACACTAAAAGCTTTCTTTGGATTGAATCTAGAGTGCAAACCTATCACCGCCTCTAGTCAGTGACACAAGATCATAATGATGCCCAAATAAAGGGAAGCGTGTGTGTTTTTACGGCTGTCACCTTTACTGATTAATGACTCTGCCCGCTCATGTACATCGAGCGCGCGCGCGTGTGTGTGTGTATGAGACAGAAAGAGAAAGTATGGAAGCAAGGGAGATTGAGAGAGCGAGAGAGATGGACACAGGTACATGGAGAGGGAGAGATTGGTGTTGGTCTGTCCCTTTGTTCTCAAAGGAAATGGTGTCAGTGGTTCAGTGTTACTTGCCACTGAGAGGTAAAGATTTACTGTCATCAAAGAACAGATTAGAACACACAGACACACACATTGATTCGAGAGGGAGAGAGAGAAGAAGGGAAAGAAAGAAAATAGAAAAAGAAAGAGGCAAAATAGATAGATAAAGATTCACATTTTTGCTACGGAAACTCATTCCAGGGCTGGAAAAGATATGATCAGCTTATTTCGGGAGAGCAGAACATGGTAGATCCTTCCCAAAAGGACGTTGAAGGAAGTAAATTGTAAATATTGATTTCTGCAATGAACTGTCAATCTCCCTCAGCCGAGATTATGCCGATCATCAGAGGCCAACAGATTCGGAAAATGCTGACAAAGACAGCTGTATAGGATTCGTTTTAGCCGTGAGTGGAGTGGGCTTTATTTTCTGATGGCTGGTAATGGTTGTTCGGTTTCATCAGATTGAAGTGGAGATCTCATCTGTGGGGAAAAATGAAACCAAGCGTGACACCACAGACAGACCTCCGCAGACAGGCTTCATCCTTCCACAGGGATCTGAAGCAGACCCTGTTTCAGGTCTGGGTCAGACCATTGAATTAATGTCAGTTGTTGAATCCCGGTGCAGTTTTTGATGGACAAAGCAGCGGAATTTGAGCAGATTTGAGCGGTGCCTTTGCTCAGTTATGTTAAGTTGCAAAATTCTGTGAAGCTAGTGACAGACCTAAAACTCTTTGTAAATGCTACACTATTTAACAAAAATGGAAAAATGTTAGCTTTTTCTTTTTTTTGCAAATGCACTTGGATTAGGTCATACAGGTTTGAGCAGGTTGCACCCCTGCGGTCAGATCAATAAGGTTTCTCTGCAGGCAGAGGGCTGGTTATAATCCTCTGATGACTTATGCTTCTGTCATAACCGTGAGAAGATTTTAACACTGACTCTCAGGGCCAGACAAACAGTAGACGGCACGCAGTCTTGAGTTACGGTGACAGCTTTTGAAATATTAATCCAGTGGAGAGTTGTCGGGTGGACTGTGTGCTGTTTGTGTGCCGAACAGTCAATCTTCATATTGAATGTAGAGGTGCTGGGACATCAGGCTTTCTGTCGACTCTATTATAATGGCTTTTCCTGATAGGAGGAAAGAATCAGACAGCTTTTGATGTCGCCTAATCTAAACGTTGAAGTAAATGTACAAAGGGGATTGAGCAAGAACACAATGATTACAATGCACTATACTATACTATACTATAATGTACTGTACTGTACTATACTATACTATACTATATACTATACTATACTATACTATACTATAGACGGTTTGATTGGACACACTCGCTTGGCCGAAGTTAACTTCCTGTCTTTGTTTGTTGATCCTCTGGCTAGTGGCTAATTTAACTATTTATATATTAATATTAATTTATATGAATATTATTGTATAATAATTGTATTAAATAAACAATTTGTCTAATTTTACGTTGTATTCATTTTATAAAATAAACAATTTATTGAATGAGTTGTGTAACTTTGTGGCATTTAAGATTAGCCAAGTAACGGTTCATACTGGTAACCCAAAATAATACTGGCTAGACACACCAAAATGTTCCAAAAACACACATTTCACATGTGATCACATGTGTTTTTTGCACATGTTAAACACATGTTGTATACATGTGATCACATGCGAAAAACATGTAAAAAACATGTGAAATTCATGTGTCTTTTCTGTAAGGGTTGCAATAATGTAATTTACTTGTTATTGCTTGTGCTTGTTTTCAGAAATAATCTACAGGGACTCTATTCTATGTACCAGAAGTTAAATTTGGGCCACAAAGGCGCACATGCGCAGTAACGTTTTTTATGTTGTTGCTTTGAAACCATCTATACTATACTATATTATATAATATAATATTCAATTCTCAAACTTCATCCATTCATGTTGGGACAACATGATTTTTTGCGTTAAAATAAAATTGTTGATACTGATGATTTTCAGTTCCCAGCATGCTTTGTGTGGATGACTACGGGAGGTTACATTTACAACTTTAATGTAAACATTTTCTCATCATTTATTCACCCTCATATCATTCAAAACCTGTATATGACTCTTTCTTCTGCATGTGGAACACAAAAGAAGATACTTTGAGTGGTTTTGTGTACATCAAGTGGAGGTCAATGGCGCCAACATTTCTCAAAATGTCTTCTTTTATGTTCTGTAGAAGAAAGTAAGTCATGCAGGTTTGGAATGACATGAGGGTAAATAAATGATGAAAAAAATATCACTTTGGGTGAACTATCACAAACATTTGAAGTCACATTAACAAGAATTATTTGAGTTTAGAACTTCAAAATCTGAATGTATGTGTAAAAATCACATTTGTTTAACAAACATATATTTGGCCACCTGAACATAATGTAAATAATGCTGAGTAAACATAACTTTAATATGTGCAGCCAATGTATATTTCATGTTATACTTTTTACTTTTGTGTATATTTTATTTTCAAGTGATACTTCACCCAAAAATGAAAATTCTGTCATCATTTACTCACTCTCAGATTGTTCCAAACCTTTATAAATGTCTTTGCTTTGCTGAACACACTGGAAGAAATTTGGAAGAATGTCAAATCTCATTCCCCATTTACTGCCATAGTAGGGAAAATAAATACTATGGGAGTCAATGGGGGGTGAGATTTGACATTGTTCCAGATATATTCCTGTGTGTTCAGCAGAACAAAGAAATTTATACAGGTTTGGAACAATCCGAGGGTGAGTAAATGATGACAGAATTTTCATTTTTGGGTGAAGTATTACTTTAATCCGACAGATTTTTTCTGTTAGCCTATACCAGATACCTGATTTCTGCAATGTGTTGAGGAATATGAGTGTATTACGTTGTGAAACGAAAAAAAAATGGGGTGAAAAACAAGCAAACAGGCAAGCATCATTCGCAGACAGCCACAATTCAATCCGAGACCGCAGCACAGCTGTGAATTATGTGCAGAAAGCCGATGTTGGCACTTTGTTTTGTTAGCATGTGCACATCCTGGTCTCATAACATTAGGTCCACTCAATGCGCTGCTCTTTTGAATTACTGCTCCTAGGCCAGGCCTGGGAAGGCTCATTTGCGAGCGATCGATACGGGAGAGGGATTGGGTGCAGATGGAGCGGTACATCAGGCCGGCCTTGATGGGGAAATCATTGAGGTCAGCGCTGAGAAGGCTAGAGCCGATCAGCTGTGTTAAACTCCCGCAGTGCCTGAGACTGCGGTGGACGAGGCATAAACAGACTGCTCGCCGCTGCGTTACAGCTCTGAGAAACATGCTCGATCTGTCATAGATGATGGTGAGATGGGGTTGAGCTTTGAAGCGATAGGGGTGTTCAATTATCTCTCCATCTCTGGATAATGTTGGCTTGGATCTTAGGTTACTTTGATGGATGGACAATGGCCTAAAGTAATATTTGTAAGCTGGTGGGCTGCCAGTGATGATGATGTTGACTGTGTGTATGATCTGTTTCAGAGAAAGTGAAAACGGGAAAATGTGTCGTTTCTCAAAGAAAAGTCATTTTGTGATGAATCTGTTATTTATCTCACACCTGTTATATTCAAATCATATTAAACTGTCTTTGTATTAATTGGGATTCTGTCTCATTGACATACAAAAGATGTTGATTCTTTTGACATAAAGAAAAAAATGAAGGAAAATGATATATAAGGTTTATAAAGATGGATTGCTCTCACATATGATTACATAAAACCAAAAATCAATTGTAAAATTAAATTGATATCATATGTATACCAGTTGACAATAATTTTGATATTAATAACTGTGATGATCAATATTGCGTATATGATAATATCGTAAGTAATCCAGCGGTGGTATGACATACAGTGGTAGTTGGAGGTTTTGCACCCATTTAACATTTTGTCCAGTCACTAGTGTTTCCATATGTAACACAGATCAGTAATAATTTGTAATACAGATCTCTCTCTACCTCAGACTCGTATTTTAAATGTGATTAATGTCCAAAAAAGAGAAATCAAATTAAAGATGAATTTGACTGATAGCATTATTCGTTTTTGCCATTAGATATCATGATAATGTTGTTAATGTGGATTCTTTTGGCCACAATAACCGTATAGTGAAAATTTGATATTGTGACAGCCCTGAGTGATAACTCCCATTTTTAAATACAATATTTCACTGTATTTTACAAGCTAGAAAGACAAAGTGTTATGTTTGGTTAGCTACTATCATAAGGCTCAGTGTTTTCCCCCATGTCACTTTGCCCAGTGATGCAGTGTCTATTTTTCGATCGTGTTAATGGGATTCTTATTTTCTAGTATGAATCCGTCCACGGTAAACAGCTGTACTTGAACTTTTGTCCGAGCGATTAGGACACAAGGACAGTGCCTGCAGCACTAGGTGTCCTTTAATTGCCATTTGCATAGTGGGTTAATCATTTTCCGACTCCCCAATTACTTACCCTCTGTGTCCATGTCAATGACGCGCTTACACAGATGCCCACATTTGGGATTATAGAGGCTTTGTTTTGCCTAAATGGTTATTGTCCCGGGATCAATCACAAACTGTGCATTTAGAGAGCAGAAGATCTGGTTTTCTATTTGGATGCATTATCTGAATTCTAAAAGCACTTAATGGGTCCCCATATATCCATATATAGTGTGTGTATATATATGCAGATGTGTCTGTGAGAATATATATACAGCCGCGGAAAAAAATGAAGAGACCATTTCAAAATTATTTTCAGTTTTCAGAATTTACTATTGTAGGTATGTGTTTAGGTAGAATGATCATTTTTGTTTCATTCTGTGAATTGCTTTCAATGTTTATCCTAATTTTCAATTATAAATATTGTTTCTATTTGCATTTATTTGCTGAAAATGAAAACTGGATAAACATGCTCTGTGTTTTTTCAGACATCAAATACTGCAAAGAAATCATGTTCATATGCACTTTCAAGCAATACAGCAGTACACGTATTTAGGAAAAGTTCAAAAATATTTTTTATATGATAACCAGGATTTTTACCATAGTGTTCATGTGTCTTGTCATGCTGTCATTCTTTCACGTTGGTGTTGGATGTCACTCTGAGGTTTGGTTTTGTTGTAATTCAACATACACTGGACTGGAGTGACCACAATACACCTAGAAATGCTAGTGAAATGAAAATTTGGAATGGTCTGTTAATTTTTTCTGCGTCTGTGTATATACTGTATAGTATAATAGAGAGAGAGAGAGAGAGAGAGAGAGAGAGAGAGAGGATGCATGTTTATGTACAGTACATACATGTAGATACACATTATAAAAAATGAGAAATGATGTAGAATTTCTTTCTCTGTTGAATGCATTTCCTAAACGGGTGAGATGACTGTCTCTGCGTTGCCTGCATGCGTGCAACTGCATGTTTCAGACATGTGTGCAGGAACAAGAAAGGGAACCGGATTTGGGCACACAATTTCACGAAGACTTCCAATTTATTTATTGTCTACCCCCCTACATTTTAGCATCCTGTTTACTTTCCCCAGCTGCGTAGTGCCGACTTTGCCCTTTGCCTGAAAGGACGATATGAGTGTCAGATTTATGACCTGCTAAACGAGGCTGCTGGCCCGATTGTAATCTACTGCAGCGAGTAACAATGACAGAGTGAGCATGTTTGCCCATGATTAGCAGAAATGCTAGAGGTTAATTACTCAGATCTACGTTTATTGTTCCATTTGCACATTTCAGACAGACTGATCGTTATTAATTAGGGTCACCGATCCGATCGAGGCGAACAAGGAGCCCCTACAGCCATTTCAAGCAGGCACAGACCGAGGCACCATTACCTCGGCGGAACAGTTAGCGCTGTAAACTATTGGCTTCATCTAAGAGCTGCGTTAGCGTGAAGGGTTGAGCTCATAAACAGTGTGACCAGAGCTTTAAACGGCTGACTGGGTTTATGTGCTTCTCTGTTTGATAATGCTTTGCACTTCTAATGCATTTTTAAGTGGTCCTTCACATAGTAATTTTTCAATGAAGTGGATTAGTTTGCTTTAAGACCCAGTAGGAAGGGCTAAATCACACTAACAGCCCAATGAGATCTGGCAAATGAGTTTCTTTTTTATTTTCGTAAGCATCACCTGGTTGAAGATCCATTAAGAAAGACCCATTGGACAAATAGCATTGCATTATGGGAAGTGTTCTGGTTCATTGTAATTTGACATCACGTCAATGACAGTGCATAACAGCTCACAGGACCGAAAGTGCTTTTAATGCCAAAAGTGTTGGAAGTCAAATACAATCGGCCAATATGCTAGTATACTAATATCAAAATGAAAGCTTGATGCTTGACATTTACTAGATATTATTTACTTAAGCTTGAAAATTGAATCAATACATTTCGGCAATTCCATAAATGCAAATTAGTTCTTTAAAACAGGATTATCCTCTATGAGGCCATGTTATTCAGAGTCAAATGACTGACCGCAAGAAATCAATCCGGCAAATTAGAGAAAGATGAATCAGACGGCATCCATGTGGACATGGAAAATCAATAAAATAATTTAGAAGATAAAGGCGCAGAGTCCTTGAAATCTCCCCCGTGGCTACGTGACAGTTCATTCTCATTCAAGTTTGTGATATAATGTCATGCAATGGAATTTGAGAACTCATTGTCTTTGAAAAGTAAGAATTTTATGTAAGTTGTAAAATTTGAGTAAATAATAAGTCATTTTAATTTGAGGATTTTACGTAAACTGGTGACTTAGAGATGTATTGGATTCTCAGCATTTCTACAGCATTAGCTTTATTGCCACATTTAAAGATCAGATGTTTCAGATGTATGAACAGTGATGTATCTGGGTGGCTTCCATAAGAAATATGATGGCAATCATATTTCATACCATGTGGTGGTGCTGCAGTCCAGGTCCTTGCTGCTTTGTCAGCTGGAGATAATAACTGAATGTGACTTTAATGAAGTTTAGTTCTTTATATGTTTGCAGGGTAAAAGAGATGGGGCGAGATGTCACATGGGAAAGTCACAAGGGCAATAATTGAATAACTTCAAGTTTGAGACAATACTCCAAATACACAAATGTGTGTTTTCTCTAGCATTTGTTGTTTTGCATGTTGATATGAAAACTTTTTTTATTTATTTGTCAATTCTGGTTTCATTATATAATTTTTGTACAACCTCTTTGGTTAACCAATAAATCATATATTAATATCTTGGGAGCCCGCAATTCATTTGTAATGTATACTATTTAAACAATGAATTAATTACAGTTATTAAAAATTACAATTAATGATAACACTGGTTATATGTTTTTATTTTTACCATTTCATGAATGGTTTTCCAGGACTCCCAATAACCCTACAGGATAAGAGGGATAATGGATAATTATGCTTCATAATTTATTTATTTTTTCTGTTTTTAATGGCAATTTTTCATTTTTTCCCTGTGCAAAAACAGCACAAAATATACGCAAAATAAAGAAAAAGTATTGTTGTGTAACTCTAGAGCGATAGATTAAAATAATACAGATTTGATGAAGGTAAATAGAATTGAAATGTTGTCCTTCTGATAAGGGACTACAAATTTCACAGGACAAATTAATCCCAGGCACTTTGAAAGGTCACAATAATCTCCTGACAGTCATCATTGATTTTCAGTTATACCTTTTAATAACACGGCGAAGAAGAAGAAACGATTTTATATACAATATTTATTAAGCTCCACTATGATTCAGAATTTCTCCTAGGTTTTGGTTTAAATCTTATTTTATTTGTTAAAACAATAGCAAGATTCTCCATGGTTTGGTCTATTTAAAATGTTCATAGACACAATAAAGGCATGAAAATCCCCACAATGGAGATAAAGCACAAAAGACGCCAGAACGAGCACAGATTATTCTTTTCAAAAGACTAATTGGTATGAATTACTAAAGCTATGGCTGTTTACACCCATCTCCTTGTTGGCTGACAGATCAAGACCTCACAGGGCACCCCCATTTTACTAAGAATGAACTCAGACAGCATCTGATGAGGTCAGGCTATTTGTTGATTAATATACAAAGAGTCACACTACGACTCCATTAATCAAATGAGAATGTCACGTTCCGTATGATTTACATGTCGGTTCTCATCCAGCACTTCTGTTTTAGACATGGCACGGGGTGGGAACGCAAGGATGAAGGATGAGAAGACAGGATGATGAAAGGTATTTTAGAGAATGAGTTTACTGTATGTGATGTCACACTTGCTGTTGGACTCTTCGCGGGGCAACAAAGTTTTATTTACAGTGTGTGTGTAGTTTATCAATCAGCAATATATCAAATTATATAAAATACAATCAATTAGGTTCATAGGTGTACACCTTGAATTTTATTCTACAAATTAATGTGCCACTTTAAAATCCTAAATATAATGTTTATAGATAAGAGTGTGATATGAAAGAGAGGAATTATGTTTGTTTGTTTGATTGTATTTATGATAAACGGATCATATTTATAGATTAATATTAGTATTATATTAATTATATGGTTCTATCTGAATTTTTTTATCAGAATTGAGTTATTCACATGTGACAACTTATTTATATTATGCGATGTTGCTCTTTATATTGTGTACATTTTGGGACTTTTGGGTCTGTCAAATGGAATGCAAAAAACTTTAAAGCTCAATATTTCAAAACGGCTCAGAATTCAGATAGAATCTTATAATTCCAAGGTGACGATATATAGCCTATAGTATGTACTGTATATATGTATATACTTTATATAATAAAGAGTCTATAGAATGATATAAATGATTATAATAGGTTCTGAAAATAATAATCATTTTAATTCTTATTTTCGATCTGATTTCTGATTCTACTTTTTCACAATCTGACTGTGATTTTCAGTCTGGTTGTTATTCCGTTGTCATTTCGACTCTTGTTCTGAGGTTGATTCTAAATCTAATTCTAATAGCTGGATAAGGTGATAAACAGCACAGCATGAAGGTTTTCTTTTCCCTCTCATGTCCTCTCTCCAGATCTGTGTACAGGCTGGTGGTCAGACTCTGACCCTGTCAGTCGGTGACCCTGAAAAATGACACACTGATTGACTCTTTGTCACCACTGTGTCATACGGATGGTTGTCGTGGCAGCTGTGGAATGTCCAGAGCACAAAAGCCGAGCCATCAATCTCTCCCGGAACACGTCTTGTTGCTTGCTGCCCTGAGATGATTTCAAACACCACAGGTCTTTTCCTTCAATCTTGAAAATGACAGATGCTTGCCAAGACTGCTTTCCGCCTGTATTAATACGTGTGTGTATACACAGAGAACAATAAATTCAACGACAGAGTGTGGGAATTGGCTGATGTGATAATCTGTTTAACCAAATTTTTGATGTCCCTTCTCAACGTAAGTTTCAGAGGCGCCACAGTGCACGGAAGCAGATGTAATTTCATTTATTCGTGACGTTTCCCAGCGTGCCTCATTCAGATGCCAGATCATAGCGGGGGGACGCTCTTTTATACCACGTCTCAGGAGACTTTCTCCAGCGTTAAAGATCTCACCAGAAGGTGAAGTCAACTAGCAAACATCCCACAATAATGGCACAAAGTGGATTTAATGTCTCACAAAGCATCGGCCGTAATCCACAAAGATGACTCTCACAGTCTTTCAGGGTGTTTTTATGATGCTAATCAGATCAGTGACAGCTTGAAGTCTACGGCTGACAGCAATGAAAGCAAATTTAATTTTCTGTTTTCACACAGCGCAACATTACTGAAACATACACTTGTATGTCTGCGCCTTGAGTTTAAACATATGGTGATGCTAAAGTTTCGAGTAAAAGCTCCCGCCTGAGAGGTATTAGCTGATGTCGAGCCAGTTTTTCATTTAGCAGTTGTTTTTTAATCTGGACATAAGACCCCCCACTGTTAGGCCAAGTATTTACTTTTCTCTCAACAGTTTACATTTGATAACAAGTGCGATATGTTCACTTCCCCCAGAAGTATGCTCTTATGTCCCATTCTGTTGCAGAAGAGATGAGAGAGAGACAGAACAGAGAGGGATACAATAAACGTAATTATATTTTTTTAACCTTAAATGAATAAAGAAATGTAAACAATGTGTATATTGTGTCCCTTGGGCATATTATTTGCCAGGCAGACGGATGGACAGATAGACACTTATATTATATTATATTATATTATATTCAATAACTTGGAGAATACACGTGAGCCATTATTTGTCATACTTATGATACATTTAA
This sequence comes from Triplophysa rosa, assembly GCF_024868665.1. Classification (NCBI taxonomy): domain Eukaryota; kingdom Metazoa; phylum Chordata; class Actinopteri; order Cypriniformes; family Nemacheilidae; genus Triplophysa; species Triplophysa rosa. Next base: position 6,044,740 of record NC_079905.1, on the reverse strand, counting down.
CCACACACACACACACACACACACACACACAGAGTGAGAGTGAGTTTCTGTGTGTCCGCTGCATGTTCCCTGTGTCTCAGTCATTAGTGCAGCAGTGTGGGCGAACGTGTGAGACCTGCTCTCTCTGGCCGCCCCGCTCTCTGCTCTGTTGTTGTTTATGAGGGCTGAGGAAGGGCCGGGGAGTTGCTGAAATGACAGGACATGCCAACAAATTGCATCACTTCTGCCTCAGTAGCTGGGGACAAAGCAACGCCATATGCTCGGAGCCGGCGATGAATGGGGCTCATTTCCATGGCCGCACCAGGCTCTCAGCATCCCCTCTGTCCACCCGGGAGACAGCTATGCCAGGACATGTGACACAGATGAACCAGTGTACTTGGTCTTAGCAAAGAGAAAAAGAACTTTTAATGCCAACTACTACTATGTTGGACACGGTCACTTCCGGCGTAATGAAACTTTACTTTTGGACTTTTTTTATAATCATTGCCCTTGTTTACGACAACCAAATTATTGACAGTTTGTTGTATTGGTTGTTAAAAAGTCTAAAACTTTGTGTTTTAAAGGTCCAGTGTATGAAATTTAGTGGCATCTAGTGGTGAGGTTGCAAATTGCAACCTGTGGCTCACTCCACCACTCGCCTTTTCGAAGCACCACGGTGGCTGACACAGGACTAAGATGTCACGTTTTCTCTTCTTTATCGAAGGAGCTAACATATTTACAAAACGCGTAGAGCAGTTTGTCCGTTTAGGGCTACTGTAGAAACAACATGACGAATTCCATGCAAGGGAACCCGCGGTGTGTGTAGATAGAAAAAGCTCATTCTAAGGTAATAAAAACATAACGCTTCATTATGTAAGGTCTTTGTACACCTCTGAAGATAGTTCTGTGTATTATATTTCATTTCTGTCAATAGAACCTCCAAAAAAATTAAGATTTAAGATCCTGTATGAAATTATAATAATTATATAGTAATAAATAATTGAAGTAATTGTTTGTAAAAAATATGTGATCAATAAGTCTTTTTATATCATTTTAACTTACAAAAAAATAAAACAAATTTAACTTTTTTCAAGTTTCAGCAATTCATCTCTAGTCATGATTTAAAACACTAAGTTGAAATAACTACAACAGTGACAGATTGGGTACATTTTGACCATTTTTTCCAACATATTGTTTTACAGTGTATGTTTCTTTTTGGGAAATTACATTAGACATGCCAAAGAGTTTGCTTTCCGCTTCCAAATGACTAACAATCATACCCTTTATAACACATCTCATCTCTTATTGTTTACAACAGCTTTTAAAAAGAAAATACACCATATATCTCGTTTAAGAATAAGAGGAACATGTCCCTCTCTGCAGCCAGCATCTGCATCCTTATAATCACTATAATTAGAGCAGCGTGCTGATAATCAATCAAAACGATGGGGCTAATCTGTTAACCTCTCTCTCATTCTGCACCTAATCCAACAGACCATTAGCACATGCTTACGTCATTAAAAGCTGTTTAACCTAAGTCGCTGAAACACTCAAAAAGCAGGGACGGAGACCAATTTGCGTGTACGTGTCCGCTGATTAGTTATTTTGAGTGCTTAGTGACAAAGCCAATTATAAATAGAGAGCGAGAGAGAAAGGGCGAGAGAGATATGATTCTGTCTGTGTTAAATTGAGCATAGAAAGTCCACAGGGTTTAGCCATGTCGGCACAGATGTTGTATGGCTGAGTTGTATTCATTACTTCCCTGAAATGATTTTAGATCTCAGAGCTAAGACAGCCATTGATTAAATAACTCGCAATTTGGAATCAAAACGAAAACCGACATTGACGGAAAGTGTTTCTCCGAGATCTAATGTAGTGTTTAATCCCCATGTCTTTACAAATAGAGTTTTTAAAAACGGAAGCACGGGAACCCATCGAATAGAGATGCACATCAGATATTGTATAGCACTCCAACAGCTGCCAAAATCTGATCCCAGAGCTTAATATCACATCCACTGCCCAACCGGCTTTCTATGCAGGTGTTATGCTCGCTAACTTTTAGGCCAAAACTAGTTCAAGGTTCTTCGAGAGCATATGTTTACTCCGGAGGGGGAGGGGGGGGGTTGGTGGTGGTGGCTGACAGAGGGTTGGGTATGAGTCAGCCCTGTATATGATGAGTGTATACCCCAGCCTTCTCTGGATTTGTGCCAGCTGCTCTGCCAATCCTCAGCTTGGCATAGGTTGAGATCATGCATGCAGGTGCTTACTCTATCCGTCTCCTGCCAGTCTTTATGCCAGGAGTGTGACCCTGAGGTAATTTTGGTGCCAGAGTTGTTGGGGGGCTGCCAAACGATGGTGGTCATGTCAGATATGGTCATTAGTGTTGGGAAGATCTTGCCAGAGGATTTCCTTCTATGACCTGCTAAATGTTTGGGCTCTGGGTTTTGAGTAAATCTGATGCCTGGAGAGTCGGGTAATTTTTTGTAGCGCTTTAAATCCCCAAAGTTAATGGCCTATGGCACTTATTTATTACTGACACTGGGGTTTATTGGTGATGGATTGGTGATTGTCCCATATAAAGAAATGTGTGCTGGAGAGGAGTGTTTTTTACTTGGTGAAGCTTCACTTATAAATAGTTCTATGTTTTAGTGCATTTAAAATGCACACATTTTTATTGATAATAAAATATCAAACTGCAAGTCATCAATGTTAAAACCATCAGCTTTGGGCTTGAGAGCCTAATCAGCTAATAATATGCTGTAAAAGTTGAATATCCTTAAAGTAGCCTACCTGGAAGGTCTACTATTTCCAGTGAAAATTTGTGCTGATCCATACACACTTCACTTAAAGGGATAGTTCACCCAAAAAATTAAAACTCTCTCATCATTTAGTCACCCTCAGGTTGTTCCAAACCTACATACATTTATTTGTTCTGCTAAACACAAAGGAAGGTATATGGAAAAATGTCAGTAACCACAGCGATCTCATCCCCCATTGACTCCCATGGTGTTTATTTTTCCTACTGTGGCTGTAAATGGGGGATGAGACTTGTTTGATAACTGACATTCTTCCAAATATCTTCCTTTGTGTTTAGCAGAACAAAGAAACGTATACAGGTTTGGAACAACCCGAGGTGGAGTAAATGAAGACAGAAATTGTATTATCCCATTAAAAGGCAAATGTTTAGTGATGCTTCACTGAATTAAAAAAAGGTATACTGTAAATATTACACAAGAAATAGCGAATGGAGAAATGCTTAAATGTATGGAGAAGTTGTATTTCGATGTATGTGAATGTTTACTGCTAAATAATAAAAAAAAACTTCTGTTCCCTGCCATTACAATAACATTATGAGCCATTCGTTTTTTTAAACCATTTTAAAATTCATTTGTGTAATGTGTTTTAGGTCCAGTATGGTTTAATGGTATTTTCCCTGATAGCACATATCTGGCAAACATCTGTTTGATATCTGTAAGACATATTTTTTAATTGTTTGCTCATCTAAAATACGTCTATGAGACGTCTGCTGACAGACATCATATAGACATCTAAAAGATGTCTGTAAGATGTTTATGATTTACAATGTATGTAAAACTGCTGTTTCTAAGATGTTTATCATATGTTTTTACACAGTATATGTTTTACAGATCTCCATATCTTTAGCAGACATCTTACAAACGTATCTTGGCTGTTGGTTCCTGTCGGCCAGAATCACCAGATTATAGAACTATAATTATAGAATTATAGATTATATATGTATATGTATAGAATTAACTAGAATTATAGATTATATATGTATGTTAAATTTTTTTGCACATAGCACCGGTGCTACAGAGTATTAAAGTTTTGTAGTACAGGCCAAACAGTTGTAGCACAAGTATATGTCTGTTATTGTCTTTAAAAAATAGTGCAGGTCATCACGGGTAACTGAAAAAGGACATTAACGTTATACAAATGGATAAATTAGTGCCATTTATTTTTTATTTTTCACCAAATTCGTTTTTTCCTTTTAAATTTTTCTGAGTTCTGTATTTTCAATGCTTTACTATACAGTAGTAAATTAATTTGTCCATAAAAATACTGTATACTATAGTATTTACTACAGTAAACTGCAGTTAAATTCGTGTGTACTATAGTATATTTGAACCCTACTATAGTAAATATTAAAGTATAGTGTTTACTACAGTTTATACATTTACTACAACTTAATTATTTTGTCATCTGGTTCAAATGAAGCGGACTTTTATTTTGGCGGGTTGTCGCGCAGACGCTTGAGTTTCAGTGTGGTTGACAGTAGCTTCGCTCAAACAGTGAAACGCTCGTAAAATAAACCTTTAGAAACTGAAGTTCATGTCCTCGTAGGCCTATGGTAAGATACAGACAAATCGACGAGTGTCACGCTCGTAACATGTTAAAGTGTGCAACTCTTTTAAATAGTAGAATTCCGCATACGTTTTTCATAGCATCGTACAGCCCTGACCCAGCACATTACCAGTAGAGACCATCAAAGATGATTAAAGTTACCATTAAAATGTACAACAACAAAAAAAACAAGATATGAAATATACAATTGCAACTAACAAATAAATCTGGCAGATAACCATCAGTGATTGTTTAATTGTTTTTGCAGGGTTAACAATGCAGTCTGTACGTTTTGTCTTCTCAGGATAGCCGCGAAGAACGTCTGTAAGAATATAACAGCAATTACAGGAAATACTAAAGATGGCAACACTCATTACACCACAAAGCCATTCAATAAGCAAACTTAAGGAAAGCAGACGCAGAAGCTTTGGTTTGTTTTTCTTTATAACCTAGTGTTAAGCACTCATGGAACCATCGCTGGAAGAAGACAGCGACTGGGCCCGAAACGTACTGATGACACCGCTCCGTTTCCGTGAGGTACCGATTTCACCATGAAAACACGCAGCACGAATAACGTTACATACGACGCGCATGTGCAGACAATTAGCTGTCAGACGCGAACAATTAGTTTGTTGTAATTTTGGTTATATAATAGTCGCACATATTTTATAATTTATCCTCCACAGTGAAAAACGTAAAAAATTGGGCACAATACACTGTATAATATAATAATAAGCATTATGTTTCACAGCTGTTTCACCTGTATTTTAAATGTTACAGTGAATATATGAGATATTGCACATAACATATAACATTTTACAGTCCAGACTTGACCTTTTAGCACCTTCTTGATTTTTTTTATCAATCTGGCTTTCACACTTAAAGTTTCATACCAGGACAACAATAACATACTATGATGTACAAGTCTTTGATATCGCACAAGTAATAAAGAACGGAAAATCTCATGGTGGGTTTTCTTTCCCCTCATCCTTTTCCCCTCTCTCGGCCTTTTATTTTCTGAAAAGAGATTAAATATTTCTGCATGAGGAAGTCTTTTTAAATCCTGCAGTGACTACTGCAGGCCCCGCACTTATTGCTTGGACACACTGAGATGCAGTGAAACCCCAGAAAGCTCCCCCTGCCCCAGCTGTCCAGAATGTGGGGAAAAGAATCAAAGTCGTTTCCATGGTAAAGACAGAGAGCCTGTAAAGACAAAGCATTTTATGACCTGTTGCTTCTTTACAGGCGGGGGAAAGCTTGAGGCATTTTATGATGCTAATAACAATATTTAAAGGGATAGTTCACTCAAAAATAAAAATTCTGTCATTGTTTAGTCACCCTCATGACTTTTTATCGGAGCATAAAAGGACAATTGCTGAACAGCTGGTTCTGTTGTGAAAAACAAACTGAAATGTACATTGGATTATTATGTTTATTGTGTATTTATTGACAACAGTGGAATATTAACAGATCATTGAGTCTGTGAATTGAACTTGAGTGTCAGATTATTTTGATTCATGAACAAATCATTCACAACAGTTTGGTATAATTATTTGAAAACTCAACAAAATAAGTCATTTTCAAATTAGACGTCTCTGCTGTATCTTTCTCAAGAAAATGAATGATGATTTATTTATGATTTATATTTTGGTCTGTTTATTACAGTTTTTTAATATAATGCATGAGTCATATGGACCACAAGTTTTAGTCACTCTACATTGTAATACCATGGTAAAAAAAAATCAGTGCTGTCTTCGGAACTTTGCTTTTGTGTTCCATAAAACAGAGGTAGAGGTAGCTATGAGTTTGGGATGACATGAAGGTTATTAAATGATGACATTATTTGTATTTTTGGGTGAACTGTTTCTTTAAACCTTTCTCATGACATCACTAGAATAATGTCTGAGGTCATATTGAAGCATATAAATGTAGCGACGTGTTGTGGTGGGAAAGGGGTGGATGTGGTTTGGTTCAGAGATCATCTCCTGACATCTCTATTGTGATCTGTCAGGAAGTCGAGACCGCCACAAAACTCAGGACACGCATTTATGGCTGCGGCAGAACTGTGTGAAATAACGACTTAATTTTGTAGAAAAGGAAATGTTTTCCCACCCACTTTTTTCTGTGTCTTTCAACCCCCAGCTGACTAAATCCATGAAGTCAAACAGAATGGTTATCATTGCGGTAATGCTGCGTTTCGGATGAACGGCGGCAATATTATCCCTGCTTGCCCGCGCCACATTTTTAGCATAACTCCACTTATACAAACAACGTTTTTGAAAGACTTCAAGTCATCAATCTCGGGCTCCTGTGTCCAACTTTACAATGGTGTTTTATGGCAGATGGGCAGTCCGGGAACTCAAAGGCTCTCAAAGTCAACTTTTATTCCTTTGGGGGGGGTTTCGGCAAACTTCTCCAACTTGGATTTCAAACATGATTTGTGTTTCCAAGGAAAATTCAGTATTTAAGAGTCACTTGCTAGCAATTCTACCCATAAGCCCTTGCCCTCCTCACTGTGACCACTTAATCTGCTATGGAAATGTCCGACTGTGCTGCTTCAGAACTCTAGTAATATTGAGCACTAGCCCATTAAGCTGTATCCATATTGATGATTCAAGTTCTCACAATACTTTCCCATGTGCCGTATGGTTGAAAGTTCCTCTGTGTAGTCTTGAACACTGTAATCCTAGAGATTGTTATTTATCAATAAACTCTATCATACAAAACCGGCTTTTTGTGCAAATAAACTACAAACTCTTGATGTGATTTTTTTACAGCTCTTCATTCACTCTGCAAATCCTGTTGTTGAGAACTGCTTGTTCGCAACATCAGTCCATCAGACACGTTCTGGGATCCAGATCGATCCATAGTGTCTGATTCTATTCCATTATCAAAGCGTTTGTACTGTACCAAACTAAAAGGGATTACCTCTAGAGATCCTAGACTATATGGAAAGGATGTCGAGGACCTTACCGGCACCCCTGCCCTCTTCGGAGACCCTAGGTGGGGGGAAAACATGCCTTTGTTCACATAGACAAAAATAATTAATAACCGAGTTGGATCTGCTGGAAATCGGCTTAGAGAAATGGTGATGTAATGATTGCTACAGAGGAGTTTTGTAAGAGGGGATTGGGGGCTGGGGGGTCTGTCAAGGGTCCTCCAAATTCTCCATTGAAAATATAGACAAATCAAAGTGCAGATAAATCTGATCCTGGCAGACAGTACGTTCGAGCCTCATTGTATGAATTCCTACAGTACTGATCGCCGCGACATCTGCGCCCAGCGTGTGAGTCTTAACATCTCGTAAGTTGACAAACTCGCACACGGCAGCTGAAAGAAATCAAGTGCGGTGAAATTTCCACAAACGTGAATACATTTTCTAGGGCGAGCACGTATTCTTAACTCGAGCACTTGGAGTTCACCGCGAGTCTGCCGAGAACAAGAAGCGAAGTGATAAGCTCGTTTTTGATGAGCAACATTTCAATTTGCATGTGAACACACGCATGGCGTTCTCCCTCTCTTTCTCTCTCGCTCGCTCGCTCTCCTTTTTCTCTCCCACTCTCGCTCTTCCTGCCCCTTTCCCCTGACCGTGATTAATACACACATGTTGTACAAAGGGCTCCTTGTTAGCTTAATGGCAAGGCCTAAATGGAGACTTATATTTCCAGGATTATATCTGTATTCAATTGCAAATGATTTTTTGGGGGGACTTTTAATACCCTGCTCTCTTGTCTATGAATAATAGTATCATTTAAATGTAGCAGACACCTGGTGCAGGGAGGGGGGAGCTCAAGGCACCGAGTCTGGCTGGGCACCACTGCCAACTTCCCTCTTTCCCAGCCTTGCCTTATCCCCACGACCAGCCTCCGATTTCACTCCCTTACCTTCAAATGCCACGCACTTGAAACTTTATTCTCCCTTCGGTGAAAAACTCGGCCTCTCCTGAAAGGCTGCGAGGGACGGAAAAAAAGGCCGAAGAGATTTAAGGGAGGGAGGGAAGAAATTCTTATCAATCTTTTCTTAGATTTGGGAAAAAGTCATCCGAAAGGGCCGGGTAACGTTTCAAGGGACCTTCCAATTAAATGCTTAAAAAAAAGGTACAATAGCAGTAGCCTCTCCTATACTCAATGGACACATTAATGCTCTTTTGTTGATTTATTGTACATTAGCTTCTGAGGCCTTAGCGAAACAGGGGGTACTTTAGACGGGGGGGGCATTTGTATGCGTCCCGCGTCTGTCCCGCACACAATCCGGCCTGTATTGCGTTTTGCAAATTTATACCAGGATGTTGGTTTAGAGTGTTTCCCTGGAAAAAAAGGAGAAGTTTTTCAAGTAAGTGTCTGCTTTCATGAGCACAAGTGACTGAAGCTTACAAACAAAGCTTTGTTTCAAAACTCACAGATGTATGGCCGGAGCATGCCTTTGTCCTACAACCCTGAGATGTTTTTGTAGATTTTCTGTCCGGGGTGAACACAGACAAAAAATACTTGTTTGATGGTCGATATTAGCTTAAGCTTTTCCCAGGGTTATATTTTTCTCCCGAGAGGCTTGGTTTTTTGTGAGGGGGGGGGTTGAGCAGATAAAAGGGTGAACATCATTTTTGCTTTGCGGTTCTGTAGAAGTTTTTAAATAAACCATATTGAAGCATCTACCATAAAACTTTGCATAGAGATCCTAGAAAAATCTAAATTTGTGCAATGTTTTAATTTTAAAATAATCAAAGCGCATCTTTCAACAATAGGTGAATTATTAACATTACCATCCGCTTTTTGAAAAATAAAAACCTTTGGAATATAAAACTGTCAACACATTTTTTTAAAGACCTGTCTGATATTTCATTTCTAAAATGCCACATTCACACCCTTTCTTCCTCAAAAGTTTGCTGGAATCCGTCCGCTGCTATGCGAACAGCATGTGTTGTATCTGGGCTTGCCAACACTTCTTTTGTTGTGTCTAGACTACAGGAAATGCAAAATTGCATTTGTTTACAACCGTTAGGAAGTCAAAGCCAAGGCAACGATTAAAGAACTGCTCCCAGGAATAAAGACATGTAGCGCAGATTTTCTTAAGAGTGAGAGAGGGAAAGAAAGAAAGAACAAGAGCGTTTGAAGAAGGACTGCCTCATAAAAACATCTGTAAAGCGTATCGCGTCAAACTTCACTGTCCTCATTCACCATGCTGACATTTGCTCCTGAAACTTGTAAGTGCTGCTGCTTTCAGATCTAATCTCGAATCAGTCATTCTCTCCACTTTCTTAATGAGTCACATAAGGATGTGAGGAGAGGAAGTCGATCCCTAACCAGAAATTTCAGGTTACCAAAGTAGTAGCCTTCAGTTATATGCGGTGCTATTTTAAGAACGTTCTCTCATGTAAGGATTAGGGCCTGTCATCTGTATACTACTGCCTGCTTCTGTTTGTTTGTTTAAGTTCCCTGACCGTGCCTTACATATGGGACTTTATGTTTTTCACTCCTTTGGGATAATAACAGTGAATGACGGTGGGCTTGTTCTGTGTTAACGGTGCAGTGAGATGTGTGTCTTCTCTGTGCCATGAGAATTAGTTGATATGACTGGACTTCACCATAGTTCAGTGCAAGACCAGACAGTCTCCAAACACTACACTGTTGACTGACTGTGTCTACGTACTTTAAACCGTCTGGCTGCTTATTCACCTATTTAAACGAATAATTATGGTACGGCAGTGCATGTAACTGCAGTCGATTGATGTTCTTTGTACTTTTGAAGAGAACGAAATAAGTTGTATTTTATTAGTCAACTAGCTACAATAGAATTGTTTTAGACATGGGGCCATTTGCATAAACTGCTTAGACTAGTCTTAGAAGTTAGTCATCTTTTTTTTGGATTAGTCCTAACTAATTGCTAGTCAGTGAAACTACTTGTTAAGAGGCAGTCTTAACTTAGTGGCAAAGTTAATGCAACTGGGCCCTGGTTAAAATGATTGACCTACAACAACCCCACATTTTAAACAGGCATGAATTTTTTTTCTACACAGAAATGATACTAGACGTCTCAGAACTAACTTCACTTTTCTTGGCTATTTTTGCAGTCGCATGTATCAAACTGGCACAAATTTCATTTTTAGTGGATGCATGAAGTTAGTTCCCCTCATGTTCGCAGGTTTCCGAGCAGTGTAACTAAAAGTTACACTATCTATCTATCTATCATCTATCTATCTATCTATCTATCTATCTATCTATCTATCTATCTATCTATCTATCTATCTATCTATATATATATATATATACAGTATATATACATTATATATATTATGATTTAGTTGCACTGTAAAACTGTAGTTTTGCAGCAGGTTTGCCAGTAACATACTGTAGATTTAATTACTACTTAATACTAATTTCCTATTAGTACTGTTTTCAATTACTTTAAGCAAAATTAAAACACTTTGGCTTTTGAGATTCAAAATGAACAAGTAGAGACTGGCATTTGCACACCAACACTGCAAAAAAATGACATTCTTCTTTAGCATTGTTGTCTTGTTTTCTAGAAAAAATATTTATAAAAATCTTAAATTATGATACATTTTCATAAGAAGAATAGTGACCTAAGATATTTAGTCTTGTTTTATGAAAGAAAAATATATAAACTAGGTGAGTTTATGCTTAAAACAAAATTGTAAATTAAATCTACAGTAAGTTACCGGCAAACCTGCTGCGAAATTACAGCAAAGTTTTACAGTGTGGGGGTCTAATAACAATAAAGTGTAATCAATTGTAATTTTAATTCTCTTAATTAAAAGATTTTTAAAGAAACAGAACTTTTTATGTCCTCTTAATGGCTTAGTGGAAGATTTCAGTCAGATGACACCTCATACTCAAGTTAGTTAGAATGAGTCAGATGTAAATTGTTCAATAATAAAATTTGAACTTTTTTTTGTAAAGCTACTTTGAATCAATGTGCATTGTGAAAATACTACACAAATTAAACTGAACTTTTGATGAAATTTGATCAATTCTAACTAAATTCTAAGTTACACATTCACAAAATAACGTATCTCTGTTTACACACATAAGGGTGCTCAGGGATGACAGAAATGTTTTTAACGTGGCAAAACAGGAAGTGGGTGCCCCCCGTGACCCATAACCACAGCTGATTTTAAGCCGCTTATCACTTTTAAACAACACCTTGAGACCATAAAGTCCGTCAGATCACAGTGAGATATATGTAACTCATTAAACTCAGCCGTTCATTAAAGTGTTCCGAGGGGAAAGCATCTTATAGACCATAATAAGGTAACGTCAGGTTCTCTTTCTGGATCATGTATGGTGACTTCTCTGTGGTTTGCCTCCAGCTTCTGTCTGAGACATGGAGAGGAAGTCACCATTGCGGAGAGTTTACACAGATGGAGCCCACTCCTCGGTTAATGCTCACGTAAAAACGGAGCAAAGACATGTTTTTTACTTTTATTTCAGTGTACAGATGCTTATGGAGACATTGCGGTGCCAGTTTTTTGTGTTTGTTTATTGTTTATGAATAAACAAATACATATGAAGCAGAGTTAGAAATAAGGGTTTGATGCAACAAAAGGATGCTTGTATTTAAATTGTTAGGGGAAAACAGGCAATTATATCAAATATATAGCTGTGTGTGTAGTGTAGAGTTTTTATACGATATTTGGCATTATTTACAGCTACCTGTGTATTTTATGTTGATTTGATTTTATAAGGAAAAGCTGTTTTTTTTCAGATTTACGAAGTATTTCAAATCTTTCCATTTTAGTTTTTTAAAGTAATGAGTGTAATTTAATAGTTAGAAAAAAGATACTGTATGTGTTTTTCTTATGTTTATAAAACACGATATATTTCTCATACACATATTTCTGTTATAAATTGAATTTAATATAAATATTTTTAAATTGATGACTGTCTTGCGTCTTTGGTGAGTGCCTGTTTTGGACACGAGCACTTGTTTACAAACATACAGTAGAGCATAAATCAAAGCATTAACAAACTGTCACATTGTTTGTAATTATCATGAAAATCAATGTTTTTGTGAGACCACATGTGCACCAAATGACATTTGTAACAGGATAGTTGTTTCATTTACATCCCATTACAGCAATCAGAATTTTTTTTCTTAAGACACACAACTGTTGTCCTGGTCGTCGTGATTATTAAGTTAGACTTTGTCTTTTTGCTTCTGTTGTCGGAGTGAGGGCTTCCTGGTTTACTGAACTTTTGTTTGTGGTTTTACAGCAGAATGCTTGGAGACTCACATAAGAGGTGAGTCATAAACTAGACACACACTCATCCGCTAGTCACCGGCTGTTTACATCTGACAGCGCTTTACAATCGCTCCAACTGTAAATGTCACAAGCATGCGTGATCTAAGGGCAGTGGCGTGCAAGAGATGGTGTTAGTAATTCTTCTACTTTTTAAAAAGCGCACCTTTGGTTTGCCCAGGTGATCAGAGGAATCTTTTATTTGTTTCTCTTTATTTGTTTCTCTCAGAGTCTCTAGATGACGGATGATCATGCTAACCTGCTTTTGCGTTTCTCTCAGCATGATCAGGGAACAGTGTCCTAATCGTTATCTTGTCCCCAGCCTCCAACTGAGAGAGTAATTCTGGACATGGAAGGTTAGATGTCCAACCATATGCTGCTTTATTGAGCTGTCAGTGAGGTTTGACTTGCAGATAGCATGTGTTGTCATGGTGCTTTTTTTTTACAAGAATTACCAAGTCCAAGCATTAAGAAAATGAAGAAAATTAGAAAAATGAAAGCAATTGATTCTAAAAAATATTTGCAGTGCTACAAAGTACATGTTTAGTTTAAAAGGCACAAATACAATATGTGATGTGATGTGATGTGATGTGCTGTGCTGTGCTGTGCTGTGCTGTGCTGTTAAAGGGATAGTTCACTCAGAAATTATAATTCTGCCATCATGTATTCACCCACATGCCATTTAAAACTCGTATGTGACTCTTTCTTCTGTGGAACACAGAAGAAGATATTATGAGAAATGTCTTGGTTGTTTTGTGCCCATACAATGGAAGTCAATGGAGGTCAGTGTTTTTTGGTTACCAACGTTCTTCAAAATATCTTGTTTTGTGTTCTGCAGAACAAAAATGTCACTCAGGTGTGTAAACGATGAATGATCTTTCATGAAATATCCCTTTAATAAAAGTTAAGAAATATTTTGGGAGTATAACACTAATTGCATTATTGATTCTAATAGGACTAATAGATCTAAGTGTATATCATTTACGCCGTTTCATTTCATAACTTGCACACCTAAGAATGTCAATGTATCAAGCATTATTTAAGCATTATATTGTGATCTAGAGTAAGGTATAAATATTACACATACTGTTTAAGGTACTCTTGTGAATGAAGCAATATGATTTAACTTCTGACATTCCACTGGATAACATGACATATATGTCAGACCGTGCTTCAGAGAATCTGATGGAGATTAAACTCATTTGTTATATGCTTTTCCTCTATAGCACGCCAATGAATGCAAATAGCGGGGTCTGTTCTTTTTCAGGTCATAAATGTAAGTGAATTACTTTGCGTCTAAAGTCTTCACTCTTCATGTTAGACTGCACACACTCGCAGGCAGTAATTAACTACTGTTCTTACTGGCGTCACTCTTGTTTTTGCTCGTTATTCCCCCGAGAACATCCAATACATAATATCCTGTTTGTGCCTAAAATTTGCTGTCTTTCATAAAAATAGTCTGTTGTCATGACGACCCGTGTTAACAGAACTGAAACATCTCCTTTGCACGGTTGTTTACAGAGCAAAAAAAAACTTTGTGTATGCATTGAGAAAAGTGTTTGTAAATGACCTTAAGTATGTTAGTGAAATCTCTGCATATAATTGCATATCAAGATTCATTGCGAAAAGCTGCGGAAATGCAGATTTTCATACTGCTCTGTTGTGTTTATAAAGACAGTTGCATAAACACTACAGCCACTATTGACAAAAAATGACAATATTATTTACAGGAGGAAATAGAAGTTCAAGCAACATAATGCTTTGAGCTTTGAATAATTCTCTCAATGTAAGTTTTTATAAATGTGTTTTTGTGTCATTTTTAAATTCTGTTTTTATGAACATGTCCCATATTCCGAATAAATGTCATTCCTTGTTGTACAGTGTTTAACGCTACGTTTCAGACAACCTGATACGACGACTGCACCACGGTACCGCCAAGGGACCCGCATCTCACGGCCAAAAACCGTTTATTTCACTTAGTGGTATCAGGTCCAGCTGGCCTCACAATAGACCCTGACTCACCCCTCATACATTGAGATTCAGTTTCCTTTCCCAGCTCAAGTCTCTCGCGCTACTGTCAATCACAGCCTTTATTGGTGGAAGCAGACCTGACACCCCGGACCTCATGTGAAACCATGGCCGACAGGAGGCAATAAGCCGGAGAATAGCAGCCATCTCAAAGTAGTCCTCCATTTAGCAAGTGCTTTTTTTTGCTCTCTTTGCTCCAATCCTGCATTAAAGATAGAGAAGAGAAATCAATAGAGGTTCACAGCATTAGATAAAAGTCGCAGGCTTGAGGAGCAGCCGCGTTAGATGTGGTAAATTAAACCAATCAGAAATTTCCAGAGGCCCTCGGCACATAGAACAGTGCTATCTCACATCTGTCCATCTCCCTGCCCCGTCTCTGCTTTGTTTGTTCTTCATGTAGTTTGGTCGTGACACTTCATTTGTTGATCTATCTGTGATGATGTGCTTTATACTCTGAGTCAAACCCTCTTCATCATGTTTAGAGTAGGGAAAGATGTTTTTTAGCTGTGGGATATGTTCTTGGTTAAAAGCTGCATTTGGGCTAAAAGAAACAAAGAAATTCCACGGACCATGAAAAGATTCTAAACATCATTTTGTTTTGATGGAAAGAAAATGATAAATCTTAACAAACATTGACCTTGACAGAACTCTTTTTTCCTTTTGGTACAATACAACCCATGCTCGAATTGAAACCGTGTTTTGCTACACGACAAAAGAGAGATTTTTGATAGCCTATACGTAGATATAGTTTTTTTCACAATATGTTTTTAAACTGTAATCTGCGACTATGAGAAGAAGTTGTAGATGAGTAGAAAAAGCGATATCTCTTATGATCAGATTTGTTCGGTTTAGAGATCAATTTAGGTTCATTTCAAATCTGGTTTGTGTTCTGCGACTTAATTTTGCAAGTTTGTTACTCAAAACGTATTGTAACGAAAGCAGATGGAGAAAGCCTGTAGAAACAGACACTTAGTGTTAGAATTTCATATATGCAGAATTTTAAATATTTTATCCTTTAAGGCTTTTGTCTTCATCTGATCATTTTGTTTCATTTTGAAAAGCCTGCCTCTAATCCCACATGGAATGGATAACAGAAAAGCCGGGATAACGGATGCTGTTTTAAAGAGTTCCCTTGGGGCTGGATTTTGACAATTCCCCCCACTTTGTAATTTTATTGATAATGAAGAGGATGGGACTTTTGATTTTTGCCAGAAAAGCTAGTTAAGGACAATCAATAGTACATCATTGGGAGAGTTTTGTGATAAAAGCCCTTGGTTACCCTGGCAATCCATCACTTGGCCGTACAGATAGGTCAAACGAAATTATATTGCGCTTATCTCTCTACACCAGAAGAGTAACAGAGACGCGGATCAATAGGCTTATATATTGTTCTACTTGTGTTGTAATGGAAATGATGTATTGCTGATTTAGAGCCTTTTGGCTGCTATACACCCGCGATACTGGTCAAATGTCTGATCCTATGAGAACAGTTCAATATTATGGCAGACATTTAAGTTTTGAGGCACAAATTAAATATAATTTAATCAGAGAGTTATGTAAAGTTATGCAAAAAGTAAACAGAAAGGAGAGCAGGTTGCTGTGGGGTCTGTGTTTCTGTGATATCCTAGTGGTCGCCTTATGCAATAAGCTTAGACACATCAGCCCTCCTGCAAGTCTCCAGGATTTCAGCGGCTTTTACGCTTCTGTTTGCAGCCAAATTTCAGCGGACATCCTGGGTCTCTGAAGTATGTACTCCTTAGAAAGCACGGGCATAAATTATGTCTTCGGTAGTCTTGGATTGGTTGAGGATGGAGGATGCGCCCTCACCGTGAGCGTGCGCGCGGAATGAACCGACCGACCCAGAGCGGAACCGGTGTGTCGTCTACTAGCATTTCTCACAAATGGATAAAAAGCTGCAAAACATGAATCGTTTTTATAAAAATAGATCGATATATCTGCTTGTTAGAGCAAACTTTGCAAGCATTGACAAAAATTAAATAAGACTCATAGGAAGGAGGACTGTTGATCTTTTTGAATGCCGTTTAGAAATAAAGTGTGCTGCACGAGAACGCCGTGTTTTCATACTCATAGGTGACGTTGCTCAAACTACGGACGGACTTTACGCTGTAGACGCACTTGTTTGCGTCCAGTTTGTGGTTCTGCTGGACGTGAACAGAGAGCAAAAGGGAAAAAAACTGAGGAAGTGAAACGGGCTAATTACTCAGTCCATCCCTCATTTCCATATCCAGAGAGAGTGTCTACTGGCGCCCGGCCAATCCCTCATGCAGCGCAACGTAATACATGACCCTCTATCATTATAACGCCGACATGCGCAATCTGCACAACGGTAACAACATCTAATATCTCTTATTCAGTGACCCCGGGACTGTACGGGACTGCCTGCGTCCGATGCATCTGCAGATCGGAGCGCCGACGCGAGCGCAGAAACATGTCCCGAAGAAAGCAAGCGAAACCCCAGCATCTCAGATCGGACGAAGAGGGAGCGCCGTCGGAAAAGGGTCCGGATAACGGTATGCCTATTGCCAATTTCAGCATTTATGCGTGTTTAGATGCAAGTTTCCTTTGTCGGAATACAGCATCGCTTTATTGCTCATCTTGAGCTTTGCTGAAGCCACACTACGAGATGCATGGCATATGTTAGTTTTAACCGAGAGAGTACTTTTGGAGTATAAATTGTTTAAAAGAAGTTGATTTAGAGAGCATATGTCGTAGTGAGCTGAATTCGCATGAAGACGAGAGGGAACTACGGGCAAAGTTGGGACTGGAGTTTTATGAAACATTTCGATTAGAAAATACACGGTGTATTTTGTAAATCAAGTGAATGAAGTTAGGTCATGCTTTTAGTAAAAAGAAATATAAAATATGCGCTTTTGGACAGTTAGAAAGTGTTTATTACGTGGCATACGTCCATTAAGTGCCATTAGACCAAAAAGACGAATACTTCATCATGCAGTTTCTAGTATTTTCGAGCTATTAAATAACAATTTATGGTAAATTTACTTGAAATAGTTGTACATTTATGAACGCCAGCCCGCGTTTAATTCGCTTAATATAGGCACGGTACAAATACAGGCCTTACATTTATTAATTTCGTAATTTATAAAGAAAATGTAAAAATGTAAAAATTTAACATTATATTTTAAAACAATTTAGACTATAGGTTTTGATGTATCATTAATTATTAATAGTTATAACCAGAAACTGTAGACTGGAGTTATAGAGTTAGGCTATCTATAATGAAACACTACATCTAATTTGTGCTTTTGTGCCGAAATAAACTTTAATGATCTATGGAAATCTTTCCAAAAATGGCTCAAACAAAACCTTCTATAATCGTCTGTTTGCGTCAGAATAATTTCTTTTCTCATGGTAATTCGGTTATTTACGTGGCCACATGAAAAATCCTCACACTTGGTTTGCCTTGAACTTGTATCTTCATTTAAATCGTGTTAAAGTGTTTAATGCAAGACAAAGATCGACCTAAAAGAATAGATTCAGAGTTTTGGTCTGAGACAAGAGAGTGAAAGGCGTTTATTGTCCTTTAGATCGGTTTTAATCAGATGAATCCATTGTTAGCAGGCCTGAGCTGTTAGAAGTGTAATTAAAAGAGTCGACTAAAAACGTAAAACAACTCTGTGAAGCAATAAGAAATCAAATAAATAATATGTTTTTTAGTTATTAAAACTGATATTTTGTATTTTTAGAATTGATCAAACAAATTATCAGAAGGAGGGCTATTTATTTTGAAGTATTTTGAATTTCCCAAAATTGATATCCCCAAAATAAATAGAGACAGTGCAGAAATTCAAACTAAGCTCAAACATAAGCTGGGGATATGAATTTTTTTATTATTGTGAACTGTACTGTATACATACATTTTTCTATACACCATTTGTAAATAGTAAGCACACACACTGTTTTCTGTTAGTTATAATGAAATTATTGTTATATTTATATCCATTAAAACACAATAATAATTCACACTTGATTCATATTAGCTGATACATTTCTAGGGTTTTTTCCCCATATGCAAAGTACTTATTTCAAAATCCTAGCTGATGTTTCATTCGCATTTTGTCGAAGTCAAGACAACCATTCAGACTTTTGTATTTGATCTTGTAGTTCGCCTTAAATGCCATTCATCAGGCCTCTACATTAACGATTGTTCTAGAAAATAAAACATTTTAGCTTTCTTTTTCTTTAGTGCGTACAAAACTTATTTACAGACATTGTCTGTCTTGTGTCGAAATTATCCAGCTAGGAGTCTAAATCCCCAAAGCTAACAAAACCACGGTTACCAGCTGAGCACCCCAGGAATCTCCCAAGTTTTTTCATTCTAGCTGGCTCATGCAGCAGGGCCCCACAGTTTGTCTTTTTTCTGATTTAAGAATTTGACATATTTATCTCATGATCAAAGTTTTGTCTCTCTTTTTGTCCATTCAAAACATTTTTCCTATAGGATTTTTTTCTGCGAATCCAGTTGGACTATTGAATGAACTCTATTTTTCATATTGATGAGGCCAAGACTCATTTGAACATTTTAAATTGATTTCTAACACAGGCTTTAAGATAATTGGTTCATCTCACTTGATCACTTTCAGTAGGGTCTCACCTTTCCACGTTAGAGTTATTTCAGACCACACACATAGTTACAGAAATAAGACAAGCAAATGACCCACACTGTAACTACTCTAAACGGAGCCATACAAACATTAAGAAACATAACACTTGACCATCATTTTAGATATATTTCTGTGTCCTTTTTCTTTACCCATCTCTCTTTCTTAGTGTCCCTCTTGTCTAATGTTTTTACACTAGTTATGCACAGCTGCACGAGGGCAAAGAAAGTAAATCAAGAAACAACCAATCCGCCATTGCGTCGTATACAAATATTAAAAACTAAAAATCTAAAAAGCAATAAGAAAATAATAATCAACAATAAGTGAAAAAGGAGCACAAATACTTTAACACAAAAAAACGACTTACATTTTTTCTCATGTTTAGCTTTACTGATAATAGAAAACTTGTTTTATGATATAACTTTATAAATTAACAGCGTTTATTTATGAGTTTAAATTATTTATGAGTACATTTTTCTCTGGAATTTTCTGGCAAATAGATTGATTGCGCAAACCTCTTCCTTCAATCGTTCATCAGTGAGTCAGAAAGCCAACAACCTGTAGAGGTATTTAAGACTCAGTTGAACTCGATGTTACTATGTTGTATTTTTGGATGTGCAAATGCAAGTATCAGAATGAAAATCTTTAAATGATGCTCATTTATTGCATAACATGTATCAAATGTTTTAACTTCTATGATCTTGCATTGTAATTTCTAATGCTTTATTTAATTTATAATGTTCTTGTATAATATATATTTTTCACACAATAATATTTCTACACAGTATTTTTTAAATACCCAAAATACTGTATATTTTTTACATGGGCGAAATAATCCAGTTTGAAAAGGTTTGCAGTTATGTTTTCATTTTTAAGACTGCAACGGTTTAGTCAAGGTTTTAAATGCTTTGTCCTGAATTTAAGTTGCCTGTTTCACTCAGCAACAATGTCAAGTGGAGAGGAATTAGTTCTTCAGGAAATAGGAGTGTTTGATAGCAATGGAGAGTTCAGATTAGTCAATCAAAGGCTCAATTTGCCCTCAACTGACAGTGCAGCTGTGAATTGTATAAAAACATTGGAAATCAATATCCCATATAGAATTTCATTAAGTTTCCGTATATTCAATAGATAGGTCGCATAATTTGATGGATTGTGCAAAGAAAATTATCATCCGAGTCTTTGGAGCATGAGCACAAAGAGGCAGGCATTCAGTAATTGGTAAAGTAGTACAATTGATTTAGTTTATCTATATTGTTCACTCCTCCGAGAATAGCTGTGAAAAATCTATCATCTCTGGAATTTCTATTCACACGTTTTTCTCTCTGTCTTTATCTCTAGCACTTTTCTTGATGGGAGGCGATGAGGAGGACAGCAGCACTGAAAGCCACAGCGGGGGCGAGGAGACGCACGTGTGCGAGAAGTGCTGCGCTGAATTCTTCAAGTGGTCTGACATGCAGGAGCACCAGCAGAAGTGCACAGAGGACCCTCCCGTGCTGATAGTAAAAGAGAACGAAGAGAAGCTGCTGTCCCGAGGATCGCCCACAGAGTCCTTCTTAAGCACTCGCAGTGACTCAGCTGAAATGGAGGCCAGCGAGCACAACTCTGATCTGGCTGAGAAAGTCGACGAGAGCTTGCCTGAGGAAACCCAAGTCATTGACGTGGATGAAGACATGGATATTAGCATGGCCGGGCATGAATCGTCACACCTTAGCCCTCTAACGCTTGACAATGAAAACAACACCTCTTCGCCTGGACCTTCTACGACCAATCACTATGACATACCTAGCACTAACGTGACGCTGGAGATTCTTCATAGCACCAGAGTGGCCGTTGCACAGTTTTCCCAGAGCATTCACTGTGCGGGACCCGCGGGCAAGCTGAACTCGACTGCCATACCCATGATTCTGGAGCAGTTGATGGCTCTTCAGCAACAGCAGGTTCAGCAATTACAGCTCATCGAGCAGATCCGCAGTCAGGTTGCTGTAATGAATAGGCATCCTACGCAAGCTGCACTTAATCCTGCCTCGAAAAGCCTGCCCTCTGACTCTAACACTTACAATTTCCAGGGCATTGCTCCGCCCCCCGTACTTCCATTATCTGGGGTCATGCCCTCTACAGTGAACGGGCAGGCCTCGGTATCCCAGGCTTCTATGCTCGGAAGGCCAGCGTTACTCTCCTCCCGACCGAACAGTGGACAGGCCAACGCTAGAGCAATGGACAGTGCTTCCTTACCAAGTTCAAGCCCTCATCTCTTCAGCTACACCGGGTCTTCCCCACTCTTGCCAACCTGCAGTGGATCAATCTCTAATGTTAGTAACACCCAGTCCATAAGCACTCCCAACCCACTATCAGCTTGCCAGAGTAGCCTCCTTAGCCCTTCGGCCAACCTACCATTACTACCTCAAAGCCCTCCCAACGGAGTCATCTTTCCCAATCCACTGGCCAGCATAGCAGCCACCGCCAGTGCTTTAGACCCACTCGCTGCAATGATGAAGCGCAAGGGCAAACTCCCAGGAATATCCATTTTTGACAGCAAGCCCACTTCAGAAGACCCGTTCTTTAAGCACAAATGCAGGTTCTGCGCCAAGGTGTTCGGCAGCGATAGCGCGCTGCAGATCCACCTGCGCTCACACACGGGTGAAAGGCCCTTCAAATGCAACATTTGTGGCAATCGTTTCTCCACCAAGGGAAACCTCAAAGTCCACTTCCAAAGGCACAAGGAGAAATACCCTCACGTTCAGATGAATCCGTACCCAGTCCCTGAATATCTGGACAATATCCCTACCAGTTCTGGGATACCATATGGAATGTCTTTTCCTCCAGAAAAAGCAGGACCTACTTGGTTAGACAGCAAACCTGTTCTACCAACAGTGCCGTCGGCGATGGGTCTGCAATTGCCACCTACGGTACCGATTATTGAAAGCTTAAGTGATTCCTTTTCAAGTACGCCCTCTGAAAGATCGCCACACAGGCCCTCGCCAGCCAGAGGTGAACTAGCACCTTCGTCGCCCAATCCCACTGGGACCGAGACGGATATGTCCACCACAACATCCTCTCCGAAGTCAAACAGAGAAGGAGAGATCACGCAGACCACAGAGGAGGTGCACTTGCCACCAAATAATAATGTGACTAGGAACGGTAACAACCTCAGCTCTTCAAACCACAGCCTGCATCCACAGTCCATGCCAACAGCAACACCTTTTAAGAGCAATGCCCCCGAGTCCACTGATGTTCCTTCAGCGGTTAATAAATCCTCATCTCCCCCACTAATCTCAGATCAGTTTAAAGCCAAGTTCCCATTCGGCGGTCTCGAAGACTCTATGCAAACATCCGAGACATCAAAGCTCCAGCAGCTCGTGGAAAACATTGACAGGAAGATGACGGAGCCCAATCAGTGTGTGATCTGCCACCGCGTGCTAAGCTGTCAGAGCGCGCTGAAGATGCACTACCGCATTCATACAGGTGAGAGGCCGTTTAAATGTAAAGTTTGTGGCCGTGCTTTTACCACAAAGGGTAACTTGAAGACTCACGTTGGCGTGCACCGCGCAAAGCCTCCCCTTCGGATTCAGCACTCGTGCCCGATCTGTCAGAAAAAGTTCACTAATGCCGTCGTGTTGCAGCAGCACATTCGTATGCACATGGGCGGGCAGATTCCAAACACTCCGCTTACAGAAACCATCTATGAGAAAGATACCGATATGGAGAGCTTTGACAGCATGAGTACTTATGATGATGACTGCCTTGATGATATTTCATTTGAGGATGAAGGCGATGTTGTAGAAAACAGTGAAAACACTCTGAGCTCTTTTTCAGAAAGCCTACCACCCATTCCATCGCTCCCAACCTTTTCACCGGAAGCTAAAAAAGCAGAGGGTGACTCATCTATCTGTCTCAGCCCATCGAATGGGACAAAGACGGTCAGGTGTGGACCTATGGATAACAATCATCATATTCTTGGCCGCACCGGCACGGGCGAGATGGAGAACCACAACATGGTGACTAGTTTAATGCCACCGTCAAGTTCTGTTCACATTCCGCCCTATCCCACGAACAGTCAACCCGAAGGCACACATGAGGACTCCTTCTCTCTGAACCTCTCCACGAAAATTCAAGAGGGAAGTGCTAGAGTCAAATCTGAAATGTTGGATTGTCCCGCAACAAATTTAGTCAATGGGATGAGTCTTAATCAAACAGGAATCCAGTCCATTAATTCTACAGTCAAGAAAGAAAATCCTTTCAACGTGCAAAGTTTCAGTAAGGAACTCGGTAAGAAAAAACTGTTATACGATACCAGTAAACCAACCAGTTTGTAATTGTAAATACTTAACATATTGAATCATGGTATTTCCTTATGTGATATTTTATATCATGATTATAAAAAAGCTGCTTTATCATTTTTATTCTCAGAAAATCTTCAAAGGACCACCGAACAGAATACTAAAAATGCTCTAGTTAAAATGGAGATGTCTGTCTACAGTAAGCCGTACATGCTAAAAGAGGGGCTTTTTCCTGCATTTAGCCTTCCGTCTCCCACCGCTCGCTCTGAGGTGATGATACCAGGCGTCACCTCGCTTACTGGACCACCCGCTCCTCGACGGACCCCTAAGCAACACAACTGCAACGCATGTGGGAAAAACTTCTCCTCTGCTAGCGCCTTGCAGATCCACGAGCGCACACACACAGGCGAGAAACCCTTCGGCTGCTCTGTCTGCGGTCGAGCCTTCACTACAAAGGGTAATCTGAAGGTATGTGATCGTTACCGACGCTAGGGATGAAATGAACGGCTTTAATAAATTAAATTAGGTGTAATTCTTTATTTAAAATTAATATATATTCAGGTGATTTAAAATGGTATAAAATCATATATTGTTTTTTTAATAGAATGATTTTTTTCTATCATGAAGAATTTACATATGCACATGGTGGTCTTCATAACATTGGCCATTTTTTCTTTACTGTATGTTTATAATACATAATCACACGACTAGTGCAAATACTTACTAATAAAAACAACAATTTTGAAAAATTGTCTCTCTGTTTATATACAGGTGCACATGGGCACCCACATGTGGAATAACACCCCTGCCCGTAGAGGTAGACGTTTGTCTGTGGAAAACCCAATCGCCCTGCTGGGAAGTGATGCCCTGAAATTCAGTGAAGCATTTCAAAAGGATTTAGCGGCTAGGGCCATGAACGTGGACCAAAACTTCTGGAGCCGATATGCAGCAGCTATATCTAATGGCTTAGCAATGAGGAACAATGAAATATCCGTCATTCAGAATGGAGGAGTTCCTCAGCTTCCTGCCATTAACGTAGCCACGGATAAAGCTAGTACTGGAAACAGCCCACCAATCACGGCTCTTGAAAAAACAGGCATAGATAGGGGAACTGGACAACACTTTTCCATGATGATCAATGACAAGAAAGACATTGGAAACAATTGAAAGTAAAGGTGACATTCTTTCTCCTTACTTAAGGTTGATATTAAAGGTGTCTTGATTTTTTTAAATAATGTCTTTAGAATATGCTTTATTTGTGTGGGAAAGTACTCAGTTTATCTTATCTTGTAGTGGCACTTGGTTTTTATTTCTTTGTTTTAACAAAGGCCGCGGTTAGTTTTACAATTATGCTCACTGACTGAAACCTTACACTTGATTCAAGGGCATTTTGATGAGATAAAATTATTTTATGTTGTAAATATGTATTTTATTTTCTTGTCCTCTGATTTTGCTGTTAAATATCGTCCCATTTATGGGAAAGGGAACATGTTCGCGTATATTAAAGAAAGTTTTGATTTCCACACTGTGGTCTTAATATTGCTACAGTTATAATTATGTAACTAATCCCCAGAAAGAAAAAAGAGACATTGCAGTGTCTTTGAAAAGAGATGTATTATTCTTTGACATCCCACTGCTTTGCTGCTATGCATTGGATGCAAACCATTTCTTTTTTTGTAAATTAAGAACACCACTATGAAAGCTAGTTTCATTTTAGCTGCAATCAACAATGATGTGTTCCATCTTAAACAGCCTATGTTATTATATTAATAATGCAGATTATGTGTTGTATGTTTTATTTCCTGCTTTGTTTACCTTTACATGCAAACCTAATTAGCGGGCCAAACTCTGAAGTATGTCTTAATAAAGATCTCACATTAAAAACGCTTTTGAACTTCAGTTGTATAGTTATCTTTGAAAGCCCTTGTAATGCGGGACAATTCTATTTCTCAATTTTGATTTTTGTAAGCGTGTTTTACAAATAAATAAATGTTTCCAGAAACGTTATGGGACAAAGGAAAG
Organism: Triplophysa rosa; assembly: GCF_024868665.1. Classification (NCBI taxonomy): domain Eukaryota; kingdom Metazoa; phylum Chordata; class Actinopteri; order Cypriniformes; family Nemacheilidae; genus Triplophysa; species Triplophysa rosa. The sequence goes on along the minus strand of NC_079905.1, from coordinate 6,019,175 downwards.
AAAAAAGTTAAAAGGACTTGTCTTTAATGGTAGCTTATGTCTTATACTGGGAGTGTCATGTTTTAGATCTCTCATGTAGCAGGTCATTTTAGTGTTTTTCTTTTTATAGTGTTTTTTTGTTTATAAAATATATTGTTTAGATATCAGTTAGTGTTGGGAAAAAACAGAAAAAAATCAAAGGAGCAGTTTTTCATAAGATAGGTAAGGATGAAAAAGGGATGGGGTGTTTGATGTGTCTTCTGCATGAATAGGAGACACTATTTTTTTACTCAGATACATTATAAGAGGATTTAAAATGTACTCCATTTCTGTCTGCACATCAGTATTTTTACATGGAGCGACTGAGGTGGGCTCTCAAACATATACTGACTGAACTGGATTTATTTCTAAGATGCAATATTGCCACCTCCCTCAATAAAAAAAATCTCAGACTAAATATTTTGTTTGTTTTAATTTATTATGAGTATATGGAGAAAGTCTCTCTTTCCCTCTCTCTCTCTCTCTCTCTCTCTCTCTCTCTCTCTCTCTCTCTCTCTCTCTCTCTCTCTCTTTCTGTGTGTGTGTGTGTGTGTGTCCCTTTTACATATTAATCATGATCTTATAGTAAAAATTACCATATATTTTGTTTAATTTATTTACATTGTAAATAAATGTATATTACGTGTGTGTGTGTGTGTGTGTGTGTGTGTGTGTGTGTGTGTGCGCGCGCGTGCGTGCGTGTGCGTGCGTGTGCGTGTGTTTGTTTAATGTGACCTTGAATCAAACTGTGTTTTTATTATATAATATGTAATAATTGTTGTAATTAAAAGATAAAACTTGTTCCTCTAAAATAAAGTACAAAATAAAGTACAATAAAGTACAAAGTTACTTTGTTAAAGTAACAATGGTATGTCCTAACGTACAACAACTCCTCAAGCATAGCCTATCAATGAAATGAAGTATTTAGAGATTTAAATGAGGGAAGTGACGACACCACCTACGTTGTTGACGCAAAGATGGCGGACGGCATACCTCTGAATCCCGTACGGAAGAACTCGAGAAAACCAGCGTATTATAATGCTGGCAGACCTGCCAGGTGCGTAGACGGTTGGATATAGATTCTAAAAGCCGCGTTATAGCACAAGGCTCTCGTGTGAGTTGCTATTACCATGTATACTGTGATATTAGCTTTGTTTACGGCGCTGTTCCGGGGTTGAGTGCTAACAGGCTAGCCGCAGTGTACATTCAGCAGCGCGAGCTGTCAGTGTCAAATTACAGCTGATCACGACTGTGATGGGACACGAGAGGATACAAGAGTCCTCGGGCCATGTGGGTTGTCAATATAACGTGAAATATTTATGTGAGATGTTATGTCATGTTGGTTCTTTGCCATGAACGTGTAGTTAGTCTACATTCATAGAACATAACATAATGTTCGTGTTTTATCATTATAGATACTTTCACATTGGCCTTTGCTACGTCTATGTAACATACTTGTGATACAGAATATCTCGTGCATTATAATTATGTAATACAAAAACGTTCTAAAGAATCCTATACAAAGACGATACAAAATCATGTCTTATCTGTTTAGTAACCATGGTGATTTGAACCCCATTAAGAACGTGTTAGATGTTTATTTGGGACTTGAGATTAGATGTGTTTGTAACATGGCCCCTGAAGAACATTCTTGAACATCTCATGCAACATCTCATTTACTACTGTATGCTTAACATATCACGAGTCTTAAATACATCCATTATATGGCATGCGGTTTGCTGATACCCAGCGCTTTCATTATCTCTGAAAACTGTTTTTCCCACGGTTTACGCTAGGCAAAGACGCCAAAGATATTCATTTAGACCCTAGATGTCCATCTGGTTTTCCTGAAGCGCATAAACAGCCTAACAGCAGACAGGATCTGTATTTATGGCATCCAGCTGTTTGTCAGATACTGACATTCTAAGGACCACTTGTGGTATTGCTTCTTGAGAATATGGATCTAAACCAAAGTGATTGCTTAATTTGATTTCATTGTTTGGGGTAATGCTATTGCACATGATCACTTTGTGAATCATTTCGTGTTTTATTGAGGAGGAAAGAGAAAAGCAGAAGAGCTGACCGCAGTTAGGATAGATTAATTGGACCACCAGCTATGCTTGGCTCATACTTTGCTTATGCTGTTGTCCTTCTTGATTTATATGGGTGGTTAAGCAGATTTGATGGTCATCTGATTTCTTTTATCATACAATTGAATACAAATATCAGTGGTAGGCCCACGGGCTACTAATGTCTTCCACCATCCCCGCCGCACTGTATTGTTTATGATTACAAGAATCCCCAAACAAGTTTGTGTCATTTTCCTTTCGCTTTAGGAGTTTTATTTAGCCGCTATTAAAACGGCTTGCTATGAACATCAAAGGCTAAAATCCACATAGACACATGTCAGAGTGATGTGTTTTTGTTGACATACCTCAATAATAAATGGCCTGTTGTGGCAGGAACCGATTACCCTTTGTAGAGCTAATATTTGTAATTTCCCTTTTGTTGTAAATCTCTTATAAGAGTCAATCTCACGAGACCTGTCCAGAACATGCCTGGGTGATATTTCATTCCAGATTCAAAAGAATGGAGGGATAGTTCAATCAAAAATCAAACGTCTGTCATCATTTACTCACCCTCTTGTCATTTCCAACCTTTATGACTTTCTTTCTTCTGCGGAACACAAAAGAAGATGTTTTGCAGGAAGTTGGTAACCGAACAATGGTGGTACCCACATACAAGTACGATTATTACGATCACATACAAATACGTTATTGAGTACCGCCGTTGTTCAAAAATGTTCATTTTTGGGTGAACTGGGATTTATGTCCGCATTTGCTAGATCCTTTTATCCAAAGTGTCATACCGTGATACAGTCAAGTCAAGGTATACATCGTGTGCTTGTTCCAATTGGACCGCTTTAGTTTACTGTATATTCAAGTGCAATCATTTTAACTGCACAATGTAGGCGTGCGGCATGTTGAAGCAGCGTAAACTATGATTCACACTCCCTGATCTCTTTCATCTATTTTTATATCGATCTCTGAAGCACTACAGTTTGTAGGTTTTTAGTGTTCACCGTTGTTTCTGTATCTGGCTTCTATAATAATTTATCCGACACGACATCACTATCTGATAAGGCCTGTTCAGTCAGCATTGTCTGGATCTGGTATGTGTTTTTATGCTTCTTTCATTGTTTAACTGCAAAAGGCTGTCTGTGCTTGCAGCGGTCACCAAGGCCTAATTGCATGAATTAAATCTATCCACGGATAGTTCGAGAGAGAAAGGGGAACGTGCAGGTTTTGACGCTGAGGCCGAAGTGGAGATGGTGCAGAAACGGCTTGGCTTTTGTTTGTGTGGAAGCTGATATCCTCGTGGGACTTTGGCTGTTTCAGAGTGTCACAATAGCGTTCTGCCGCTCTGGATTTGAGATGTGTGTGAGACTCGTCTCAATGCGGGGGAGCTGAATGTGAGAGAAGATCAGTTCCTAAACTTCAGGAATATTTTGAAGTATTTTGTTCTGTTCATTCATGTAGGTGATTTTAAAGCTGTCCTTTCTTTTTGTTATAATTGATGATAAATGATCAAAATGAAAATACGTTGTGGGTAAGGAACACGGACAAGGTCACTGTTGATTTTATATGTGCCGTTGCATTTTACTTAAACTAAAGATAATAAAAAATAAGATTGTGTTGCACTTGTTGTTTTGCAGGCTATTTGGCTTTTTATTAATTCATGTATTATTATAAAGTGCTACATTTGGTGTTTGTAAAATCATTTCTGCAGAATATCATGATGCTGAGCATCCTTTTAACTTGCAGTTTTGTCTTCTTGTTACACTTCAGGTATGAGATTGAAGACGAATCCTCAAACCTTGATGAGATGCCCTTGATGATGTCAGAGGAAGCTTTTGAAAACGATGAAAGTGACTATCAGACACTGCCCAGAGCCAGAGTAGGTCAGAGACGGAGAGGATTGGCCTGGTTCCTCTGTGGTGGATGGAAGGTCCTGTGCAGCAGGTAACATCCCGCATAAGAACTCATGCTAAGGGCTAAGATCTTTCAAAAAAATGACAAATTATAAATCGTTTTTTCACCTTCAGGTCATTCTAAACCTGTAGGTTGGACAACAAAATTGTTTACATAGCAGACAATCCAAAGGCTGCTTCCCTCAAAATAGATATAGCAGTATAGTAATATAGTATAGAAGAATAGAGAGATAACGGGATGTTGAGCTAAGAAAGTCCAGACATTTCCACTTTGACAATTTTGGCTTAACTTTTTGTTAATAAAATGTGACCGCTATCGTGCAGCTTATAGTGTGTGTTTGTAGCGCTTGTGCCAGGTTGGCGCGGCTCCTTTTGAACGCACCGGTAACTGTGCATGAAATGCACACACAAGCGCAGGTTGTGTTTTTGGATTGAGGTGCTCTCCTCGCATCATCAGTCAGAAGGTCAAACGTTCTGACAGAAAATGTGCTTCTGCAGCCAATAACATCACCGCTCAATGTCTATTTTGGGCCGACATTCAAAGAATATCACAATGCCTTTTGTCACGTCAATGACACATGACACAAGTGCGATGAAAAGAGATATTAGCGATATTATGAAAGCGTCCTCTTGACTCTTCCACTTGTGCTGGTTTATCAGCGACGCATCTCAATTGTAAGCTGGGTATTGATTTTTTTTCTTCTAATGAACAAATGGGATTTCGCACAGCTGACCAGTTTGATGCTTTCCAGTAATTTTCTGTGTGCTTAGGCGGAGGATTATGAAATGAACAAATAATTCAAGCAGAATAACTCTGCTTATTCAAACGGCCCTATTATTTGCACTGCGTTCATTTGAGCAAATAATCTCTCTTATGAATCGGAGCGCTGGCACTTACAGACAAGAGGCCAACGCAAATATTATTATATTTTGTTCAAAGTTTATGTAATTTAGTTCAATGCCAGCCAAACCAATCGGCATGACTGTGTACACTGAGCAGAGCACAAGCTCCGCACCTGCACGGCGTCACGCCATTCTGCAGGGAACCGCTACAATATAAAATGATTATGAAGGTCAACAGAGTGTTTGGTGCCGTCTCTGACCTTCACAGCGAATCAGGTTTGATTTTAATAGGGAGGGGTTTATTTGGCAGGGGTGGTTACAGAGGACATCATCTAAAGGTTTGTTGTTCACTTTAGATATCGCTAGGCCCGCGTGGAATCTGAGCACGCAGAATTCAATTGCTTATTCCCCCTTACCCTTTTGTTATTTTATAATCGCATTTTGGAAGAGCAATACTTCTCGTATATTTTTATAATCACTTTGATCTGCAATTTTGAACTTCTGCCTCTATATCGCCACCTCTGTTAAAAACAGTTAATTTTCTTTATGTGGGTGAAAATTACGGCAAACTGGTATTGTCCGCAAAATCCGATTATTCATAATTATAAAGTAAAAATGGTTTACGTTTACTTAAGGTATGAAGACAGTTTTGACTTTCTTATGCACTCATCCAAAATAACCTATTTTTATTAAACCTAACCAATGTGAAGGATTTCAGCTTTGATTCCTGGTTTATCATTGTCCACAAAATAACAGTACACTTGTATGTACACAATATTGAAGTGTGGGTTGCAAACACCATTTCGTGTTGACTTGAATAGATTTTTCCAGGTTTAAATCCACACCAATGCTTGCCTATACAGTGCAAACAAGGTGAAAGAAATTGCACAGTCGGAATTCAGTCACATAATGTCACCAGACCGTGTAAACACATTTCCGTTACTTTCACAATGTTGAAGAAGGACGATATGTTACAGAGAAGATTTCTCTTGAGCAACCTAGGGTTTAAGTGGCTTGCTTGCTGAAGGGCACAATACTGATAGCTATTAGTAAAAATCGTTCCTTGTGGGTTTCAGACCTGCAACCATTTGGTTATTAGCCTAGAATGTTAACCACCAGGCTTAGACCACCCCCCATCCGTGCAGAACGCATCCGTGCATTCTGTACTTTCGCAGGGGTTTCGTAAAAAACACCTTCTCTCTCCTTTTATTGTGTTCGGTTGTACTTTTACTTCCTAGTGGAAGTGCTTTGCGTTGTCTGCCCAAAGTTCAAGTGAAACTAGGCTGGCCTCTCTTTACCGTCACTTGCATTAATGTTGCATTAACGCCAGTGGAGAAAACCCTAAAAGGCCTCGCGTTTGTGTTTTAAGTGATGAATAAGAAGATAATTATAAAATAACCAGTTTTCAAAATGAGTAAAAGCTTAGGAGCAATGATCAGCCGTATTTGTTAAGTATTTGGCCGGGGTTGTGTTAATTAAGGCCATTACCAGAGTCCAGGCCTAAACTGCGCCTGTAGTGCTGCGTCCTCCTTTCTTGTGAATCTGTCTAATCACTGGATGATCTCTTTCCTCCCGTGCTCTCTGTCACGCAGCTGTTGCGAATGTCTGGTTCACACATGTCGCAGGAAGAAGGAGCTAAAGGCTCGGACAGTCTGGCTTGGACATCCCGAGAAATGTGAAGAGAAGTACCCCAAAAATGCCATCAAGAACCAGAAATACAACATCGTCACTTTTGTGCCAGGGGTAAGGCAATGTCAAAAACTGTGATGCATGTTGTTTTGTTTTTTGCATGTTTTGATGTTACTATTATATTTATTTTGTTGTTGTTTTAGCTGTATTTTATTAATGTTATTTATATTATATACATTTTAATTTATAGCTAGACATGTGCTTTCTATTAAAAGTGTAGAAAAGCTGTTTTGATGTCGATTTTCCATCGCGGTTTGTGCCTGCGTTTATCTCTCGCCGGGCTGTTTAAAGTGAAATCTCTACCCTGAGTGCTCGCAGCAGATTTGCTCGGTAATCAGGTTAATGTGTAACTAGCTGTGAAGTAACAGCAATCTAACGTATCTTTTTCCACTGAGTGTGTAAGCGATCTACTGTATTATGACTGCTGGCAATGTCTTATTCAGAGGAACGCGCCTTGTGTATATGCACTTGGCAAAGTATTTGCAGCTTGTACGATGAATTATGTATAAACCAATCAGGTGCACTACTGTGTTTGCATGCCACGTGTATCAGCAGACTGTGCTAAAACAGATCTAAAAGCTTTTATCATCGTTTTAACAACACTGCATACAAAACCACGTTTTTTAATCATGTGAAGCATTTAGAAGACGTTACATCAGAGTCTCTTTAAGAGAGTATTCATTTCAGTGCTCGTTTCTTTTAGGTTCTCTACCAGCAATTTAAGTTCTTCCTCAACCTGTATTTTCTGGTGGTGGCTTGTTCTCAGTTTGTCCCATCGTTGAAGATCGGATATTTGTATACCTACTGGGCCCCGTTGGTAAGTATAGCTAACCGGATGAAGTTAGTCATTCAAACCGCAGCATACAGTGGCCCCAAAAAGTATTTGGACACACCATACTTAAAAATTGCATTATATAACAAATTGTCAAACCAAATACCATTTATTTTAATGATAGTACAAATGCACTTCGTAAGCAAAACATTTCCCCAAAGTTTATGTTGCAAATCATAATAAATAGTTGAGATACACTTTCTGGTTGTCAAACTTAGTGGAACATGTTCATCGTTGATGTGATGGATACGTCTCTGCTAGGACACCTTGGTAAACGTACATCCACTAAAAAAATGATCTAAAGTCATTGCAAATATGGATGTGAAAGTCGTCTCTTTTTGACTGGTGTTTTGTTATCGATTCTGTAAAATTCATCCAAATACTGTTCGGGACAACTGCATGTAAACCCTGTTTCCAGCGCTTTGAGTTTTTTCATTCATACGTTACTTTGGTTGTTTCTTTTGTTGTTGTTGATCAGGCTTTTGTGTTGTCCGTCACCATGGTGAGAGAAGCAGTTGACGAAGTTCGGCGATGCAGGAGAGATAAAGAGATGAACTCGCAGCTGTACAGTAAACTTACAATGAGAGGTGACCACAGTGATGACAGGAGCTCTGATACCTAGACACAAGTTTAGCTGGACGTGTTTATCACGATCTAGATTAGCGAGAACTACTTTGGTTTTGTTTAAAAACCAGCTTTGATGAAGTTGGTCGAGTGAGCGGTGTGTGTTGAGTGTGCCGAGCTGTAGTCTAGGCTACTTATAATAGAAAGTAAAAATAGCTTTTGTATGATTTTTGGTCCTAGTTTTTTTATGTGTGTTATTTCAAAGTTTATTATTTGTTCTAAAATGTGGAAAATGGTAATAATAAACAATGAGCAGAGTAGATGTGTCCAAGGACTGGCAAATGTTGTGTCATAGGCCCATACTACTGTATGATGGGATTCCTGTAGGGCTGTATTCAACCTTTGGAGTTCATGAGAATGATGTAATAGTAAAAATAAATGATATTGTGTTTTTCGAGCAGCCATGGTTATTTTTGTTTCAAACAGTTTGTGTCTTTTAACAAAAGATCTGTTCAGCAGCAAACAGTTTTTCCCACGTAACAACACGATAGTCTTTCAGGTTTCTCGTAAAATTATACATTTATCAATGTAAAGGTATTTTAAAACGTCTGCATCAAAAATCAAAATCAGTGACCAGATACATTTTTTAATTGAAATTATTTGTCCATCTGCTTTTCAGGGAAGGTTCAAGTCAAGAGCTCAGACATACAGGTCGGAGATTTAATCATTGTGGAAAAGGTTTGTTGTCTCTTTTTTAATCTCTCCCCCTCCTTTGTTGTTGAAGGTATCAGCATAAACGTGCTGCTATGTGATCCGTCACATGAAATCCTGTCATTCTTTCAGTGGGACATTGTGTCTGTCTCTCTCTTGCTGTCTGTGGTTCACTTTAATTGCTTGCTAGGGAAACGACCTTGTTCAATTATTCAACAGAACGCGAAAAATAGGACTATTGTTACAGGGCAGAGTCACTAACATCATATATACCATATATTGTTGCAAGTTCAGCATAGCTAATATATTAATATCTCAAAAGCTTATGAGCAGTAGTTTCATGGGGAAAAGACATCGGCTCTGTACTGAAACTCTGTGAGGTGCCGCGCTATTCAAGGTTCCTTGTAGACCCAAGGTAGCATTTTAACCGAAATTTAAACCTCAGTGAAGTGGTTTTAAAGGAAAGCAATTCTGACTTAACGGTCATGTAATGAAATGGTGTACCCCACAAAGATTCTCTAAACAGTTTTTGTCAAATGCAACAGGAAAACTTTTGAGAAACGTTTTAGGCAGCACTTTTTCGTATGATGGCAGCTGTGAATACTCTTAAAAAAGAAAAGAAAACAATGAGAAATCACTCCTCTTTCAAAGCTGTCTTACAGCATTAAAGGTGAAAAAGAGCTGTGCGAAGATTCTTTTAAAATGGTTCTTTTTTTGTGTTTCATGGGAAGTAGAACAGCATATGGGTTTAGACCGTATTTTTAAAAAAAATTCTAAACTGCCCTGTTAACAAATTGTGCTCCTAATGAAAAACACAACAAAACTAACCTAAAGCTCACAATTTATCAGAATTGAATTTGATTTGGTGTTTTACAAAGCTCTAAAAAGCATAATTCAATAGACTAAAGGTACATATAGGAAATGTGAAATGTTGTTGCTTGCTTAAATTTGTAATCCACATTTACCTGTTTTGAACCCATTGGATCTGCATGCCTGATCGTGATGCGCTGCTAGCAGGGTTTTAAAACATGGTCAGTTTTTCTTACTGTGAATGGCGTGGACATCGTTTGTACCTTTAACCGCCGTCTAATGATTTGTGTTATAGAATCAGAGAATTCCTGCTGATATGATTTTCCTGAGAACTTCTGAGAAGACCGGTGAGTTTCAACTCTTGCTGTTACATTACAGCTTTCAGACCTCCTTGATCATTTCTGCTGAATGTCATATGTTATAATTTCAGTGTTCTAAAACACCTGGCGGCTCTGAGAAGCCCAAAGAACACGTTCTATAAAAATGTTAACAATTTAAGCTATTCATATTTTATCATTTTAAAATAGCTTTTCATACAACAATAAACATTTCATTCGTATTTGTATGTATAATCATTCCTCGAAAAATGAATTGACTAAATCTCACTCTGTGCTAAATTCTGCATGAACTGGCAAATAAACTTGCTTTAGTAGATGTTGTGTGGTGAAGATAAAAACAGAAGATGATAATGCATTACTATATAGAGATCGGTTTATAAAGACTCGAGAAAAATGTCTAGAACATGTCCAAATCCTATTTTCCCCAAAAATCAAAAGAGAAAAATGCTTACATTTAGTCAGCCATTGATTGGAAAAAATTCCCTAAGTTTCCTCCAAAATTATAATTACTGCAAATTTTCTTATTAAAATAATAACACCTTAATTCTTTAGATTTGAGATAAATATGATTTGTTGATTTAAATGTTTTGTGAGACACACACACAATATGTTCAGTACATTATAAGTGAACACTGATTCTTCTTAAACACTGTGACCTTTTCTGTCCACTGTCTGCTGTTATATCAGTCTTGCTTCAGATCAATATGAACACTATGTTGAGCATTCTGAGTTCTTTAATGCTTTGACCCACCACAGATGTTAAATGCAGTGTCCTTCACACATCTTCAGCTCTCAAGCGTTATCTTTGTTTAAATAAAGAGGAGAATCAATTGCATCAGCACATCAATGGATATTGAGTCAGGTCATACAGTATGTGATGAAAAATAACCAGACATTTATATCTGATTTATATAAAATCTGTAATATTCTTTGCTTCCAGGGTCGTGTTTTATCAGAACAGATCAGCTGGATGGAGAGACGGACTGGAAACTGAGAGTCGCTGTTCCTTGCACTCAGAGACTATCTGCTTTAGGGGTAAGAACACAGATGCTTACACATTTTTGCAGGTATTCATACTAACTTTGTTCTCTAAAAAAGGTTTGATTATTAATGTTATGAATGTTATGAACAAACAGTGACAGCGCATCATATACTATTTTGTGCTTATTTTATAAGACGTTATTTTGACTTAAAATCCCGAGGGTCTTGTTTCTCACTTGCCATGAACAGGCATTTAACCAATTCTATAAAATGTCCTCGCTCGAAATAATAAATGATATATGTCATATAAAAAAGTGATCATCAAGGTGGCATGGTTTGAACTGTCAAAGACATCGACAGCATCCCAAATCAAATTTCAGCTGCTCGTGTTCTCAGATGAGGCGGTAACTTTACCCCCGCAGGCAGTGAGTGATGTGTCCACATTCAGACTCTCTCAGGATGATGGTAGCGAGGCTCATGTTTGATATCACTGTGTATCTGATTTACGGGCCGGAGGGTTTGTTTCACAAGGGCCGGTAATTTTACCCCGATAGACAACTGGAATCCGCCAAACGGCCTGTCTCCCGGTGGCATCGGCGTGGAGATGACACTCACCCCGAGCGCGGGTTCACGTTTGTATTTGTCTTTCCGAAACCACTTAATGTGATCACAGAATTAAAATTTCAGCGAGTCGTCGTCGAATGATCGCCATAGTAAAGCAGCGGGCGGATCGGGTACCCGGTGGGCTTGACTGTCAGTTGGTAAAACATGCCTGTTTTTCATACTCACGGACACGTCATCAAATGCAAAAGTCATTATAATTTGTAAGCAGCCTGTCAAAGTTTTGTTTCGTTTTAATTACTTTTGTTTCGTCTGCAATATCTGGTCTGTTTGAAACGCAGCCTTGTGGCAGGATGTCAGAAGGGGCTTATTTTCATGAGAATCTGTGATTGTTAGTCAGTTTGAGTCCTGCCATAATACTTGCACGAACAAGAGGTTGGGTTTGGGTCCGGCCCAGAACTTTGTTCGCCTGACATTTCTGTTGTTGATTTACTGTTGACCTTTTCATTTGTTATCTGCAGGATCTCTTTTCCATCAGCGCTTACGTTTACGCCCAGAAGCCCCAACTGGACATTCACAGTTTTGAAGGAAACTTCACAAGGGTAAGAGAAACTGCTGTTAATGAAGGAATTTTCACGAGGCTTTTTTTAGCGTGTGGCGTGACGTCACGACCTCAATTTATACCCGCTGTTAGATTTTTGTAGAGGTATTTAATGTTGTGCCGTTGCCCGGCGAATGAAACCTAACCGTTTTTTTTTTATTGCACATTAAAATAACATGGATTCTCAAAGTGTGTCCGTTCACATGACTATGAGCCGAAGTGTCTCTGGAATGCAAAACCGGCCGCATTCCTTACAACGGCGATGACATCACTGGTTGTTAGGCTCACCCTCGCCCCATTGGCTGGACGGAGTTCCTTATTAACAGCAGATTAGCGCGGTACCGGGGAAAGTGAGAGAGAGAAAAAGGAAAAAAGAGACCCCCCACATGAAGCCTGTCTTTGTTTGAAGTCTTTGCTCTCGGCCACACAGCACGCAGGGGCAGAAGATCACTTCCTGTGCTGAGTCACCCTCCTGAGCCCGCTTTCACAGATCCGCAGCTACAGTGACTCGCTTCCACATGCCGTTTCCCACAGTCCTTTACTGTCGCACCTCACTGCCACAAAAGCTTTTTTACAGCATGTCCGATGAAGCACCTGTTCAACATTATTATTTCATCTCTTCAGTTTGACATAGAGATTGTTTCATTCTCTTCTGTGATTTGATCAGATTATTTGGAACTGATTGAAATGATCAAAGTTTAAGTGTCCTACAAACAAGTCTCTAGCAGAACATCTGTTTATTAGCAAATGATGGAGAAAGCCCCCTTACGGGTCATTTATTATAAATCAAACCCAGATGAGGCGAATGTGATTTCTACTCTTTGTATGGTGGAATCGGTGGCATGACCTATTAACCTTTATCTCTTATGTATCTTTTTAAAAACAGTTTAGGATTTTCTTAAGACGTACTTTGTGAACCAGTTTATCATGAGAAGCTATATTTTACCACTCCTCTTTGGGACGTCCTCATTTGGAAAAACAAACAAAAAATAAGTGTAATGGTTTTTCATTCTAAAAAGTTTTTTTTGCCAGACAATACAGTGAAGACAGGAAATGATGCGATGAAAGAGAGGGGTACACAGTGTTGCCAGGGTCGCGGTTTTCCCGCACAATTGGGCTATTTTGAAAATGCAATTGCTGGAAAAATTATGGACCTGCGGGTTTTTGGGCTACTTTCATAATGTACTGCGGCCGCCAAAATGTTTATTTATATTCTAAGGATAAATGTTAATTGATGAGTTTCTTAATGTATATTCATACTCAGAATAAATACCTGGCAACTCAAGGACCAGACCTCTTCTCAAAAGTGTGGGGAACGAGCGTCTGACAGGTACAGTACAGGGAGGGAGCTCAGCTCAACCAAAGAGGAAAATATAGCGGTGGTCAAACTGGGGACCGTGGCCCCCTGGGGGGCCCCAAGATGGATCTAGGGGGGCCATAGATGTTGTGGCATTTTATGAAATATAGAAATTTATCATAGATTTTATGCAATCAAACATCAGAAAAATGACACCACCAACCAAAAGAATTGAGGTTCCAGCATTGTATAACTGAATGTTTTTGGTTTAATTAAAATTCTAAGTTTAAGATTATACGTCTTTATATGGGGGGCCGCAAAGCGATGCACTTAACACAAAGGGGGCCTTACAACGAAAAAGTTTGAGAACCACTGTATTAGACAATGCATCCAAATTATGTTTTTACCAATGCGTCGTACTAAGGTGCATGTCACGTTGCTCATTGAGAGAAATCACGCCTGAGTGTACAACAGTTGATTCTTCCGGCTGCCAAATATCACGTTTGAGTAGCGCTATACGCAGTCTAGAACAACTAAAACATTGAGGTGCTTGTACACATTATACATAAGCAATACGTTTAACCATGCTTATTTCTTAAGCAAGTTTTTGCATGTCTTACGAAGAGAAAACACGTTTCTCGTACATTTCCGTGCGTGGCCTCGAGCACACATGGGATCTTTTTTAAAGGGACACTCCAACCAAAAATGAAAATTCTGTTATGAATTACTCACCCTCTAGTTGTTCCAAACCTGTATACATTTCTTTGTTCGGTTGAACACAAAGATATTTGGTAGAATGTTAGCAACTGAAAATTCTTTGGCATCATTGACTACCATAGCAGAAAAAAATAAATGGTAGTCAAAGTGACCCAGAATTGTTTGCTTTCCTAAATCCCCCAAAACACTTTTTGTGTTCAACAGAACAAAACATACCTAGGAAACCATTCAGATAAGTAAATATAGCAATTTAGCAATAGAAACGTATTTTGGCAGTTGTTAACTTAGATTTGACACTGGAAAAAATTGGGCTAGTTTTCATTCCTTTTGGGCGGGTTTTGAGGGGTCATTGGGCTGGAAATATTTCTTGGACCTGGCAACCCTGGGGTACAGGAGCCAGGAAAGGACCAAGCGCCGGAATTCGAACCGTCCACTGGACCACCGGCACTGACAAAATGCAAAATCTTTTATCTTAGTCTGTAGCATTTTTAATTCAAAAGAGTGGAAGTTTATGCTGTGTCCTCTTTTATTCATAATAATATTTAGAAGCATGATTGTTTGTGTGCACATGCATGAGGAAGAAAGCCTCTTTGTAGATGCAGATTAAGACATAAAACCAAATGCATTGCATTCCATTAACTTAAATTGAATGCATGATGCAGACCAAACTTTCTCCGTTTTTTTTTGCATAACACTTTGGAAGAAGCATTTTGAATGTCGCATCTTCATCTTCGAGTTATTAACCATTTCCAGTTATAAAATATATGTTTATATACCAACGTTGACTTGCAAAAATGTTTAACACAATTATCATAAATGTTCATCCTTTTCTTTAACCACCACTTCTTTCTAGACTAAATTAACCCTGCTTATTGCTGATCAAAGGTTGTTTTTGATAAAGCCACTCTTAAATTTGAAAGGATCCCTGTTGGCATTGCTACATCTGCTGGCCAGATAGGGACAAATGACAAGAGCAAGTGGGCCGTCTTGAATGCGCATGTCTCTTCAGCCTGCGATGTGTGTGGCCCTCTTTCTCAGTGCCCAGCCGACAGCAGATAATAGATATCTTATTCGCTCATCTGCAACATGTTATGCTGAAAAAGACATTTCGAGATTTCATTTCTGCACTTCTCCCTGATTTATGAAATTCTACTAACACTGAACGAGGCTCGTTTCGTAAACAGGGCAAATCAAGTCAAACCGATTTCGCTGTTCCCTCTAAATGGACTGTGTCGCTTAACCGGGCATTAGTGTAATTCAATCTTTCGGCTAATTCCCTACTTACCGTTTGTTGTGATGAAAGTTCATCGATTCATTTATTTGTGCTGGGGCTTTTGTCATTTTTATTGACCCGGTTTTTAAAGGCCATAATTGATAACCGCTTTTTCCTGCGCTAGATAACCATGCAGGCAAAACAGATTAAGATGTATAAAACATGTCCCGCTTGCTGATTCACGCTTTTTTCTTTTCCCAGGAGGACTGCGACCCTCCCATCCACGAGAGCTTGAGCATCGAGAACACGCTGTGGGCCAGCACCGTGGTGGCATCCGGTGAGCTTTTCCACTACATTTTTGCCTCCCCTGAATGTATTCTAGAAATGAAAGATGAAGGTCTGAAATATTCATCGCAGGTCAAATATCTTTCGAGTTTATTGTGTTGTCGAAGAGTGTGCCGTTGGTAGCAGGGCGTTCTGCCAGCATCACTCAAGACCCCCTTCGCGCTCCCATTTGTTTGTCACTTGAGCCCGCCAGACTCATCTGCAACTATTCAAACAATCTCACAAGCAGAGAAATATGAGCAGTCGTTAATGGGAAGCCAAAGTGTCTGGCTTTTTGCAGTCCCGTCCCTGCGGTGTCGATGAAACTTTTCCCCAAAGAACAGGTCCGAGATCAGTTTTGCTGCTACGCTTACAGCGACGACATCTAGGGGTTTGTTGTTTAGAACCTGACCCCGGTCCAACAATAATAGCAGGTCCTTTTCTTCAAGCGGCATGCGTTTGTGCCAGCGATCGGCCCCCTCATTGATCTGTGGTTGCCCCGTCTCGATTCTCCAGGGGTTTTTAAGGCTTCTTCTCATTACTTGACTCGTTGCGACCTTCAGCAGAAGAAAGCCCTTCTGCATCTCCCCGCAAAACCCAGTCTAGTGACGTCATCCCGTCCAGACAGAGCAGACCCAACACTAAACACCGTGGGCCGGTAACAGATATCCCCAGTAGTCCAAGCCCTTAAAATACCCCCCAGAGAGCAGCCTGGGTTTCGTTCTTTTTTAGACACAAAACAATGTAAAGAAACTGAAAATTATTCAAGCTTTGTGATTTCAGTTGTGTTTTATCAAAGTTGAACGTTGGACCCTGGAGCTTTCTCATTTAGCCGTGCGTCCACACACTCCATCAGTAATTAGTTTACTTTAACCCATCAGCCCAGCAGCACCATTGATCTGACTATAATAGGCCTCATTGTAACGGTTTATTTCTGTGTGTCCTGCATATTGAATCATTTGTCTGAGTCTGTGCTGCATCCGTTAACTGCAAAACCCACTTTTTGAGCTAATTGTTCATTAGAGCAGCCAGACACACACGGCCTGTTTGTTTTTTATTCATCTCATTTTATTCTTTACTTCAGGTACTGTCATAGGTGTAGTGATATACACCGGGAAAGAGACCAGAAGTGTGCTTAATACTTCGCAGTCTAAAAACAAGGTGGGTAATTTGCCTCCCAAAGGAGAAAGAGAATATTTGTGTAAATTATGAGGGTAAATCTAACAAAGCCAAGAAATGTCTTTCATATTTTAAAATGTTCATTATTTAATAAATATTTGATATTTATTAATTAGTAAATGGAACATAAACATTTAGGACCATTCAAGCATTACACGTTTTTGAAAAAGATACTTATTCCTATTACTGTTATATAATAGGGCTAGAAATCAGTCCTATTACTGGGATTTTTTTCTTTTTTTATAGGAACAGTACTTTTATAATTATAATATTTTGCATTGAAATTAAAATACATTTATGTATAAATACTGATTTATAAACAATTAATAATTTTCCTTATGTAATGGTAGCTAGAATAGATATAAAAATTGTTCTTGCATTACAGCGATGATAATTTGGGAGAATAAATATGCTATAAAAATAATTCTAAATGTTTATGGTCCAAAATTAAAATTATGACATTATTTATATACAGTATTAATCACCCTTATAAGTATGACTTAATTTTTCTCCAGAACTCAAAAGAGGATATTTTTAGAAATGTCAATTGAGGCCAATGTTGTTTGGTTGTCAGCATTTTTCAAAACATCTTAAATAACAGAATTTACATTTTTGGGTGAACTATTCTTAGAATTTTCCCTAGGCAGAAGATAATTTCTTATTCATTTCTCTTTCATTTAAATTTGAATGTTTTCCTGACAGTTTTTGTGAGACTCACCCATGATCAGTGGCAAACTGTGACATTTGTGTTGTCAATATACTTTGGATTTTGCCCAGGGGGTGTTTTTAACCTTTCAATAAAGACTTGAAGAGTACAGAATAAAAACTGTGAGCCGTTGAGGATGTTTTCAACTTTGATTGTAGTGACGAAGTTAGACCTGTCGATGTGAAAGGTCAACCCCAGAGAGATTAATCTAGTGGGAAATTAACCAAGCAAGCACTTATGTGACATTTGTGGCAGAGCTTTAATCCTACAGAATTCCCTTTAATGATTACATACAGTGGATGTCGATGCTGTAAAAGTAAACAAAAACGCCAAATCCCATTACACTCATTACCCCTCCTCTAGCTGACCCCGCTGTCTTTGAGATCTTTCTTTTTATAGCTTGTCCCGTTTTGAGAATTGTAGTATGTTTATGTGCTAATTGTGTATTAAGTGTGTGTTCATCTTTTTCCTTCAACACTGGAATTTTCACATACATTATTGACTCAGAAAAAATCCTTTAAACTGGTGAGCATGTAGGTTTCCTGCAGGGCCTTGAGTGTTTTTCGCCTTATTAGTAAAAAATTAATATATTGCTTAACCGATTATTGAAGCAGTATCTTCATCTTTTTGAGTCATTGGCAAAGACTGTCTGTTCTAACGAATATTTTAGCTCCCCCTAGTGTCAGAATCACTCATAAATATTATGTGCATTA
The DNA here is from genome assembly GCF_024868665.1 of Triplophysa rosa. Taxonomy (NCBI): domain Eukaryota; kingdom Metazoa; phylum Chordata; class Actinopteri; order Cypriniformes; family Nemacheilidae; genus Triplophysa; species Triplophysa rosa. Next base: position 6,001,087 of record NC_079905.1, on the reverse strand, counting down.
TTTTGGTTCATTTTTAGTCAAAACAGCATCAAACAAGTCAAATCAGTTTAGCAAAAAAACCCTATCGGTAGACCGCTAGTCTTCATGCTGTGATGCGTTTCAGACCCTGTCATGGATGCGTGATATCAGCGGCGCTCATAGATCCACCACGTGTGAGAGTGGAATTCAATATCTCAAGGAGATGATGTCAGAGGTGCCAATACGGAGAACGAGATGGGGCGGGAAAGTCAATACGACTCGGCGAAAGTCACAGAGAACGTTTTCGCCTCTTATAATCTGTTGTGACATTCCGTGCACGAAGCTGTGAGCTCTCACTAGAAGCTGCTGACAGCACATGAGCTATCACTTTACACCGTGTGCGTGCGTGTGTCTGTCATTGCAGTAATATGGAGCGATCTTTGCTTCCAGGATCGAAACCTGGGTGGTTTGACTGCGCGTACGGAGTCTGTGGGCCGGTCTCTAACGTGAACACTTACTCTGAGAGAGCAGAGAAGAAAACCTTGTTGTTGCTTCCATTAATATTCAAATGTTATTTTTTGCTACTTTGTTTCAACTTTTTTAACGTTGAGAATCAGGTAAAACAAAACCTTATTTAAGCATGTCAAGGCCTTCCTGAGCCTCATCCGAGGTCTTGCGAGTTCCATTTAGCCGTATTGCATATCCAGTTTCTAGAGCAGCGGTATAATGCCATATTGTTGTAACAGCCTCCGTATACTTGATGGATTTCAACCAATGAATATTCATTATGCAGGCACAAAGTCGTCATCAAATTTCACACACAAAACATACAGGCAGGTTGAATCATTCCTTTCACTTTAAACGAGGCCCGGATGAATAGAGTAAAATATGCGCTCTCGATTCATTGATAGCATCTTCAGCTTGAGGTAATTGAGTCGCCTTTTCCTCTCGGCTCGAATGAATAACGACTTCACCCGATCCCCGGCCAGCTTTGCAAAATTTAGCCACCGCATTGTTTTGCCCCCATAAAGGGGGATTCCTCCCTTTCAGCTGCTCTGTCTTAATTTTTCTTCATTTTAATCCTTCCATTCCCTCCTTTTTCCTCACTAGCTGAAGCATGAAGTTCAGAGTGGGGCAGCAGGCCATCGGTGGGGTTTAAAACTTCAGCTGATAAATCAGACAGCAGACTTTCCCTTCCAGTGTCTCCCAGTGTCTCCCAGTTTGCACAGGGACGGGGGGCTGGCGGGCAGTGGGGGATTAATTTTCTTCAATTTTTTTTGGTCTTTTCTGTTCAATTTGTCCCCCTCCTCCCGCGTCCCTTTCACGCAGATTCTTCTTGTCGGGGGACGGTGTTATGTGTTGCTGTTTTTATTAGCGCGCTGCCGAGATGAAAGGCCTCAGTGTTTTCGCACGGGCTGCGCCGTCAGCCCTCGCCAGAGGGAAACAAGAAAAACTTCTTTATTTGACATCATTTTCCCACATATTCCATTGGCTGAGGGACATACTTGAGAGAAAACTCGAGATCTTTTGTCAGGGGCCCGTTTTCTATGAAGAGGCGTTCTGCTTTTATTTTTCCGGTTTTGCCTCCTGTGCTTTTCAGGGAGAGACCACAACAGCAGTGGGCTTCTTGGTTAAATGCCTCTCATCTCTTCTCTCGTCCACATACATTATTAGCATGAGAAAAGCCTGCGGTCTGGATCAGGCCTGAGAGGGCGGGGGGGCATTGATCAATGCTGGCTCATGGGCAGGTTGTTTTATTTTTCATAACATTTCAGATGAGAAGAACCCTCAACTTGAGACTCTTGTACTCAGAGGGGATATCGCATGCCATGGTTGAGAGTTTTAACCAGTGAATCATTTAATTATTTAAAAAAATCAAAAATGCCAAACACCCCCCCAAAATATGTACACCAAGTTTGTATGGAAATATTATTCTATAAATATATTAAAAAGACATATTTTTTTCAAAGAATATTGGAGTACATTTATTAGACAAAGTAGTAAAATACACTCATTTGTCAAGAATAAACACAAAAAAGTTAAATAAACTTATTTCCATTGTGGTCCATTGTCCCACCTTGCTTGTATTTTGTTTATTATTACACATAAATATTTACTTTTCAAGACCTACATTAAGTATAAAGCATCAAATGAAACTCAATCCAGAATTGGAAGGAGTGTCACAATATCTCAGAAGTCTCTATTCATCTCAGATTCTTCACCCATGCGTTGGTTTATCTCTTTTTCTCTCTCCTCTCTGAAGGTGGGGCTGCTGGACCTTGAGTTAAACCGCCTGACGAAAGCTCTGTTCCTTGCTCAGGTGGTTCTGTCTGTTGTTATGGTCGCTCTGCAGGGATTTCTAGGGCCTTGGTTTCGTAACCTCTTCCGTTTCGTGGTTCTGTTCTCGTACATCATCCCCATCAGGTGCATTTTCTCCATTGACGTCTAGATCATTATAAAATAAAATGTTGATTTTGATTCACCAGAGCTTATATTAACTTAATCAAAACCTTTTGTTTGTATGTGTGTGTAGTCTGAGAGTAAATCTGGACATGGGGAAGTCAGCATATGGATGGATGATAATGAAGGATGAGAATATTCCTGGTACTGTGGTCCGAACAAGCACCATACCAGAGGAGCTTGGACGACTGGTATACCTTCTCACAGACAAAACGGGTACTTTTTAGATGTCACATGACCAAGTGTTGTGTTATGGCTGTGATTTGGCCTCAATAATACAGGAAGTATTTTTTATTGTGGTACAAAACTCAATGTGATATCAAAACAGCTAAGCTTCCTAGTTCAGTTCTGGTTATATATCAGCACTCTTTGAATGCCGTTTGTCCAATCAAATTTGAGGTCTAACACTATAAAAAATACAGCATTTTTTAATTCCTCTTTTAATTAAGTAATTTATTAAATTATATCTTATTATATTTTTGCATTTTATTTTAATACCATTAAACTTGGGATCAAAACTTAAAGTCCCAGTGAAATAATAAATGACAGTTTATTTTTACATGAAATATTGCAGTGTTTATTGTAAATAGTTTATCAATGTGGGTCATTCTAGTTTTAAAAATCGTGTGCCCTCATAATCTTTAGTTAAAATCTCAAAATGCACTTTTGTCTTGTAATGACTGTCCATCTTAGATGACGTATGTTAGACGGCTTGGGCGGAGCATCCGTTAACTCCTCCCCTTCATCTGTCAGTCTGCTGCCAGTTCCATATCAAAATTCAACGGCTGTTTTTATACATCCAATCAAATCGCAGAGAAAGACGAAAGCCACGCCCACTATTTTTTCAAAATTCCATTTCACTCCGTAATGCGTCAAAATACGGAAGTAAAAACGTTCGCGGGGACTTTAAGATCCCCAAAGTACCACAAATATTTCCAGAAATATAAATTAAAATAAAAGTTTACCCAAAAATAGAAGTTCTGTGGAGTGCAAAAGAAGATATTTTGAGAGACCAGCATTCTTCAAAATATCTTTTTTTGTGTTCTGCAGAAGAAAGTAAGTCATATACTGTAGGTTTGAAATGACATGAGGGCAAATAAATGACAGAATTTTTGGGTGAACTCTCCTTATAAATATTTATTTGTCCTCACAGATATAAAGGCTTTTTAAGGACGTTTCTTTTCAGTGTGACTTTTTTCTCTAGGCACTCTAACGCAGAATGAAATGGTATTCAAACGCCTCCATCTCGGTACCGTCTCGTACGGAATGGACACCATGGACGAAATCCAGAGTCACATCATACAGTCCTATGCTCAGGTTTGTTTGACATCTGTCTCCTTACACATTACACTTTCATTATCTTTATCTCGAATGTAAAGGCCGTACCTCTCCCAAATCTTTCTCTGTGTGGTCTGTATTCAGTCACTCTAAGCAATATCTGTAAAATGGATGGCAAATGTACGTTCTCTAGGAAAACCAATTATAAAGCCACAGTAGCAATTGATTTTGATGCTTCATGGTCCTTCATTACAGAGTGATGGGCAGGTTTGAAATGTACCCGTGATATGAGCGATCATAGCATCATAATCTCCCCCCGCAGGACGTGTCCAACAAGATGTGTGAAATCGAGTTTGACAGGAATCAATAAACATAATGTAATTTACAGCTTAACATGCTTTCATGTGCGCCAGGCGGTTATAGCTCCGATTCTCTCTGGAGGATTATGCGTATGAAAACGTTGGTATTAAAAACAGCTGTTATTTCATAGTGGTGAAACCTTGTAGTTGCATGTAAAGCCAGGGTCTATCCTGCTAGGACATTTAACCAAGTTAAACTTATTTTCTGGTTTTATAACACTTTGTTTGTATCGTTCAGTATGTTAGTGAGGGAGTGTCTTTATGTATCTGTGTGTTTGACTGGAGGCAGGTCATCATATCTTCCTATGAGCATCCTCTTCCAAACACACACACCTCTCACTGTATAAAAAATGGATGAATATCAAAGAGTGGGATTGAAACACCATTGTGTGTCGGGCACTGTTAGAATCTCCGCATTTTTTTCCAGCGTGTCCTGGGTGAGACCTCGCAGTACAACAGCTGGAAGTCTGAAGTGAATATCTGCACACACGTTTTGACCCCGTTCCTCTTTTACTACACACTTTGTCATTAGGTTCGGACATAATTTGGCTGATTTATGAATGTGTTTTTTTACATTTTGTTTTATGTAGTGGGGGAAAAGACGGCTTGTTCGGAAGTGTTTGTTTATTATTGGTGACTTAAAGGGATAGTTTAGAAAATTCTTTCAATTATGAAAGAATTCATTTATGGCCTTCATGTCATTTCAGATGTGCATAACTTTTCTTTCTTATGCAGAACACAAAAGAAGATATTTTGAAGAACGATGGTAGCCAAACAAAATTGGCCGCCGTTGACTTCCATTGCATGGACACAAAACCACAGAGACATTTCTCAAAATATCTTCTTTGGTGTTCAAAGACATACCGGTTTTGAATGATATGAGGGTAAATAAATGATAGCAGAGTTTTTATTTTTAGCTAAAACGTCCCTTTAGCTGAACCACACACTTGGTATGTGCTTTCTATCACACATCTGAACTTTGGAGTGCACACTCTCACATTTGAATATTACAATTCAAATATTGACCAACACTTTTGCCTCATGTGGCGTCTCTTCAGGTGAGCACGACACAATCCAACGGCAGTAGCGAGAGCTCCACGCCCTCCCGTAAGCCTCAGCCACCTGCGCCGAAGGTCCGGAAGAGCGTGAGCAGTCGGATCCACGAAGCAGTGAAAGCCATTGCTCTCTGCCACAACGTCACGCCGGTGTACGAGTCCCGATCTAACGGTGCCAGCTCTGAGCCAGAGAGCACAGAGGCCGACCAGGACTTCAGCGACGACAACCGAACTTATCAAGCCTCTAGTCCTGATGAGGTAAGAGATGTCCTAAATTAAGTCAGTGCACCTTGTCAAAATCAACGCATTCTTCTATTAATTAATAGAAAATAATAATTAAAGGAGTGGAAAGGGAATTTTGGCACAGTTGTGGAAACGAACCTGTGTGTCCCAAATGAGCGCCATGACTCAACGTGTGAGGAGCACACCTCTATATCATTGAATTTGACAATTGTATGCAATTTTCTGCCTGAGCGATTCAGTAAAAGCAGGACGGCCTTTTATTTATTTATTTTTTATTTAGAAATCTGATTGCATTGACTCTATCCTCCTCATTCCTCTAAAGGTGTAATCCTATATATCGCTGCTTTAGTATTTATGACTCCCCCACTTTAGCCTTGAATTTACTGCCTTATTGGATGGTAATATAGACTCTGTGTTAGTAGAGAAATCTGAGAGGGCTCAATAAATATCAGAGGCAGAGGGTGCAGGGGTAGGTCACACACCAGAAAGGACTCGGTCATCATTTGTGTTGAGAGATCGTAGATATTTATAGATCCGTTGTAGAGAAACAATATTTTGAATGAGTTGGTGGTAAGGAAAGCGCTAAATAAATACCAGAAGCGGCATTGAGGGTGAACGTATGTCACGTTGGCAGCAGTGGTCTACTGATAGATGGAGGGATATCTTATCGTATACCTTATAAGAGGACCAAAAAGTTGTTTGTGCCTTGACTTATTAAAAAGTTCACCCTAAAATGATTGTTTTTCAGTTATTTCCTTTTATGATGCTTTTTTGTCAGTTTAGAGCTTGACCGCACGGGGGTACCGATTTACTTTTATTTAGGGTTCTCATAATATCACATTTTCACTTCACGGTTATTGTGGGGAAAAGAATTCATGATGGTGATATAATATTATCGCAAAATCAATTTAAAAGATTTAAAATACTTTAAATAATTCAGACTTTTATATAGATTTTTATACAGTATTCTCAGTGTAGTAGTAATAGAATATCAGTAATCATGGTTATTACTATTACGATTATACGGTATATTGTGACACCCCGTTGTATAGAAATTTATCTCTATCATCCTCCGTAACTACAGATTGTCATGAGAATTAATTATACATTTTGTTTGAATCATTTCATTTGGATATTTCTGTACAGTCTTTCCTGTTCGGTCACAGTATCAAACAATTGCATGACTAATTCAGGCTAATCGTTTTCCAAGCATTGATTGTTTCCAAGAAAACGTGTTGCTCTTTAAATAAATTAAGAATTTCCTGGTATTCTTTTTTCTTTAGAGCCTTCTGTAAGCGTAGATATCTTTTGAGAGTGATAAAAGGAAAACGAAATCTGTCCATCTCACTCTTTAGTGGAATTGCCTGTCCTCTCTTCTCCCTTGATGTGTCTACTTATTTATTTTCTTTAATGCCCGGGTCTTATCTCTCCAACGTCTTCACTCTGGGATTGATCAATATTTAATTTTCTCGGAGAGACTAGCGGTTAACACAAGTCCTTCTCCACGTGTCACTCTCATCAGGGGCCGTGTCGGTGTCTCCTCGCTGCAGCCGTTTCTCCTGTTAATATGACGGACGCACATCGCCGATGTTCCAGAAGCGAGCCGAGTTCAAAGATTAAATAATTAAATAACTCGCTTTAACTCATTTGTGACCTTTGACCCCACAGTGTCAAGGGTCAGGGGTTTATCTTGACCTTTAATGATCGGATAGGCTCGTGAGCAAGAGCGTTTTTTATGTCCGATAATGAAGTTTTACTTATGCAGGGTTATAGAAGTTCACTGATGGTTTTATTAGTGGTTTTAGGTTATTCAGATGCGATGACAGTGATCGGAGAGTATTGACCTTTGGTTCTTCTAAGGAAAATATGGCGTTGACCTTTAACCTCTAGCCCATTAAACTCAAGTTCCCTCTGAAGAGACGGGTAACTCGTACAAGAGAGTTATGACATGTTTCGCTTTTAGGAGCGGTTTCAGTTTATTTATTTTGCTTTTTTGAATTTGAATTTTTACATTTTAAACGTTAATGGATTCAGCAGTCACTACTGCTCCAGGCATTCCAAAATAAAGCTGCCCTGTCAAATAAAACCATCATAACTGTGCCGTTTTTATGACGTTGTATCATATTTCCTGTCACATCTGGTCTCTTTATTAAATAACAGCCATGTCTTCATGTGGTTGTAGGTCACACGGTGTGGTTGCGATCCTCTTTGCCTCTCAGCTTGGTTTATGACTACAGCTTTTCTTTCTGTACTATTGAAATGATTGATGAAGTATATTAAATGCTCTCCTCACTGTCGTAAAACCCTGTTCGCCTCCTAAAGGCATTTCCCCACTACCTGAGACACTTGGGTATGTGTTTGTCTTGTGTGTTCTCTCAAGAGCGTCAATTAGCACTGTCAGGTTGACAAAGAAGAAGCTAATTAGTCACATCAGCATGGAAATGTCATAGATATAAGCGGTGTGTGTGTTAGAGAGAAAGCAGATGTAATTGGAGGACTACGAGGAAAATGAAAGACATAATTTGTAGGGACGGTTACAATCTCGTCTTGAGATAAACAATATGTACAGGCCACAAATTATATTATTAGCGTAACAGTTTGAGGCAATAATTAAAGTGTACAATGAAAGTCAATTTAATTGGTTATGTCCCTCTTTGCTTATTAAATATGACAGCGTGCACTTGAGCTCGGGGCCGCTGTTGGAATTCATAGGGCCCTGGACAAAATTAGGGCTGTTCAACGATTAATCGCGATTAATCGCATCCAGAATAAAAATTTGTGTTTACATAATATATGTCTGTGTGTTGTGCATATAAATTTTATATTTATAAACATAAAAATATTTTACTAAATATATAAATATGAATGTGTATGTTTTTATGTATTTATTTATTTATTTATTCATATTTACCAATCATTTAAATTCTATATACGTATTTTATATTTTATGTTTCTTCTTAAATGAATACATGTATGTGTATATGTTTATAAATACAAAATGAATATGCACAATACACAGACATATATTATGTAAACACAAACTTTTATTCTGGATGCGATTAATCGTTTGACAGCCCTGCAATATTTATATATAATTAAAATTGGTCACACTACAGTGTAGGGGGCAATTCTTGCTATTAAACCCTTAACTACGACTTTTCCCCCAATAAACTCTTAATTTGTTGCTTATTAATAGTTAGTAAGGTAGTTGTTAGGTTTAGGTATTGGGTAGGATTAGGGATGTAGAGTATGGTCATGCAGAATATGTGCTTTATAAGTACTAATAAACAGCCAATATGCCAATAATAGGTGTGCTAATAGCAACTAGTTAATAGTGAGAATTGCCCCCTATACTGAAGTGATACCTTAAAATTATATATAAACATTTATTCATTTTTATATTTTATACTTTTCTTAAATATACATGTGTATGTGTTTAGAAATACAAATGTAATATGCACAGTGCACAGACATACTGTATATTATGTAAACACAAAACTTTATTCTGGATGCAAATAATCGTTGAACAGCCCTCCTTGCACTCCCCCTGTAAATGGTTAAAAAAAGAATAAAAATGATATCTACTTATTGATTTGTCTAAATTATCTAGCAAAAACAATAATTATGTTTAAAGCCAACAAGAAACTGCATGATAAGCATGATTATTAAAGACAAAAATTGTTCTTCACAAGTATACTCAATCCTCTACACATTTCTGTCATGTGTTGTGTAGGTGACCCTCGTGCGTTGGACAGAAAGTGTTGGTTTGACTCTAGTGAACAGAGACCTGACATCCCTCCAGCTGAAGACCCCAGCTGGACACATCCTGACATACTACATCCTCCAAATCTTCCCATTTACCTCTGAGAGCAAACGCATGGGCATCATCGTCAGGGTACATCTCAAAACTACACATCTCTTTTGAAACACAGACCTTTTGCAACATACAGATTTTGGATAAATTGTATTTTTTTTTATTTTGAACCCATTTTGAACCTTTTCAATTTTGGATGAGTTATATTTTTGTTGCACTCAGCTTGGTGAAGTGCATTCTGGGATAGCTCCAATGCCTCGGCAACTCACTAGTTTTTACAGCAGAGATAACCTCTTTTGGTAGTTGCTTGTTTCAGTGCAAAAAAACCCTGCTTGGAATATTTGTGTTTTTGTCTTATGCATTATTTTTGAGTAAGCCATTGTATTCTTTAGGACTACTTTTGTTTGTTTCTGTGAGGTTTTCATATTGTGTTTGTTTTCCTTGTTTGTTTGTTACAGTGCATGAAATGCATATGAGTATTTGTGGCAGAGCTTTGATCGTGTGTTTGTGTGTTAGCTTGTGCATCAGTGCAAATCATCTCTGTTTGGGTCCTTTTGTGCCGATACCGTGTGGGATCAATGGTTTTGTGCTCCTCTGTTGGACACGCTAATATTTCAGATGCTGTTTTGGACGTGTTTTTAAAGCTTTCTCTCATTGATTGCTTTTCAGGAGGAGGCTACCGGTGACATCACGTTTTACATGAAAGGGGCCGATGTTGCCATGGCGAGCATTGTACAGTACAATGATTGGTTGGAGGAGGAGGTAAGAATGCATAGATTATTGTTGATGGAAAATTGTCATGGGCCTGTCTGTGTGGGCTGGTGAGCTCGTGAATAGCCTAATGTCTGTTGCTTTGACCCTTCCTGTTTTGTATTTCTTGTTTGGTTTGTTTTACATTGTTTCCGTATGCAGTTCATTCTTCGTATTTTGGATCGGAGTGTTTTGGCAATGTTTACGCTGTCCAGTTTGCATACACAGTGCATAGGCTAATGTTAAAAAGACAATAAACGTCGTCAAAAAATGCCACATTGGCCATTCCCCACAAATTTACATTTAATAAGGTGAACTTGTGTATGTGGGTTATTCACAAATAATGATATAGCAGACGCTTATATCTATCATATCATTTATTCTTTTATCTATAACTATAGATAAAAGACTATAACTATAACTATAACAAACAGCTTTCCTATGGCTCAGTGGTTAGAGCATGGCGCTGGCAACTCCAAGGTCATGGGTTCGATGCCAGGGGATTGCACATAGTCAGAAATGTATAATAATGTAAATCGCTTTGGCCAAATGCATAAATGTAAATGTAAACAGGTCTTTCTGTTCTGATTTCAGCCGTCCTAACCGGTCTGATCAAGGACAGAGCGCGCGGCTCATCATCACACACGCATTTCTCACTTTGATGATTATAATTGTATTGGCAATATGCAGTCAATGAAGGGCGGAGATGATGTTTATTAATTAATGAATGACCCAAATAAAGGCGTATGACTGGGAGCAGAATCATGTCATAATCCTCTGATGTCCTTTGCGTGTGTGTGATGTTGCTATGGGGACAGGTCAATAAGTAATCACAGCATCAGTTTTGCCTGTTGGATATTCATATAAAAAATAAACCGCTGTCCCACATCGTTTTACAGCGTGCCTAAAGATCCCACAGGCAATTGTGTATTGTTCACAGTTGATCCTTTCACTTGTCTGTGTGCATGTGTGTGTCTGCATGGGCGTTTCATAATTTGTCCAGCAGTGTTGTGATGTTTCCCTCGAACATAATCGTGTTAAAATCATTGTTTACATCTCTGTTTCCATGCTTTCTGTATACTAATTAAGATCTTTGTTTAATATACAACCACGCACTGTAATATGTGTTGTATTGTGTTGTTTAGTGTGGGAACATGGCCAGAGAAGGACTGCGGACGCTGGTGGTGGCCAAGAAATCACTGACTGAAGAGCAGTACCAAGACTTTGAGGTATATGAATACTGTACTAGCTTTGTTTCTGAATTTAGTAGCAGTATTAAATAATTGGCTTATATATTTAGATCCAGACGGTCAAAGGTTTATCACAACGTGATTTTTACATGAAATGTATCTTGTATCATCATTTGTTCCCTGGAAATCGAATTCATGACCGAATCGAACGTAATTGAGCTGAACTCATAGTTCTGATGTCAGACTGTTTATTCATGTAAACTTTTTCAAAGAATTATGAAACTTTGGTATCTGGTTTGAGGCTAGTTTTTTGTTTTGGTGTGAAAATAGATTTTTATTATTTTATAGTTGTTTGTCATTTAAAAGTATAGTTCACCCAAAAATTTACTCGCTCTCAAGTTGTTCCAACACTTAAATTCTGTGTTCTCTTGAACACAAAAGAAGATATTTTGAAGAATGTGGGAAACACTTCTGGGGCACCATTGAATACCGTAGTAGTTTTAGTTTTCTTCCCTACTATGGAAGCCAATAGTGACCCAGAACTGTTTGCTTACGAGCATTCTTCCAAATATCTTTCCTTGTGTTCAACAGAACAGAACAAAGCATTGAATACAGTGTTGGAACAACTTGAGAGAGAGTTAATGATGACATCATTTTCATTCTTGGGTGAACTGTTCCTTTAAATAGGTTTGAAATGTCATCTGCAACTTATTTGGTTTCTCTCTGCGTGTTCAGAGTCGGTATAACCAGGCGAAGCTGAGTATTCATGATCGCGCTCTGAAGGTGGCAGCAGTGGTGGAGAGTCTGGAGAGAGAGATGGAGCTTCTCTGTCTCACTGGGGTGGAGGATCAGCTTCAGGTTGATGTCAGGCCCACGCTGGAGCTCCTCCGCAACGCTGGGATCAAGGTGCGCAACACAATTGCTTTCAATTATATACAATAAACCTGACGTTTAACAGGAGTAGAATAGTTTTTCTCAGGTTTGTTATATTCTGTCTGATCTGACCTGAACTTTGACCCTTGGGTTCTTTATTTCAGATTTGGATGTTAACAGGAGACAAACTTGAAACTGCTACATGTATCGCCAAAAGCTCCCGTTTAGTGTCCAGAAGTCAAGATATCCACGTCTTTAGACCGGTAAGCTCCAAATGGCTCCTGATCTGGATTTAAAGTGAAGTAGATTAAGTGTGAACACTCAAAAGGAAGTCTTTCGTGTCCATTTTGTTCCAGGTGTCCAATCGTGGTGAGGCTCATTTAGAGCTGAACGCCTTCAGGAGGAAACACGACTGTGCCCTGGTCATCTCCGGAGACTCTCTGGAGGTAAAACACAATCTATATCATGTTCAGGGTTGTTTTTTCTCACACTGAGCATTTCTGTTTGTGTGGCTCATCAGGTGTGTCTACGATACTATGAGCATGAGTTTGTGGAGTTGGCGTGTCAATGTCCCGCTGTGGTTTGCTGTCGCTGCTCTCCCACGCAGAAAGCTCAGATTGTTCGATTGCTTCAACAACACACGGCCAACAGAACATGTGCCATAGGTAAGCTCTCTTCTTCTGTCCTTGTCACTCCTTTCCTTCCTTCTTTTCACCTCTCCTGTCTTCAAGTAAGTATCACACTGTGAACTTTTGCTGCTACGGAGGTCAGGGTACGGTTGGGATAGGGTTAAGGTTAAAAACAAGAATGTACCCACAGATGCAGGTAGTCGTAACACAGGTACATTGTAACTACTTATATGTACTCATTGTATCAAACGCTTTCATTTCTTATGTAAGTGGATAGTAGACACCTTATCAAACCCGCACCCCATGAATCTTTGAGAGCGGTAAAGATGACTGGTTTCACAGTGTCTTCTCATGTTTTCTTGCTATCATCTTTCTTATCTCTGTGCTCAGGTGATGGAGGAAATGATGTCAGCATGATCCAGGCAGCAGACTGTGGTATCGGTATTGAAGGGAAGGTGAGGTGTTTCTCATTAGCATAGATTCCTATCTTTTTTCTTGTCCCTTAAACACCAGTTGGAATAAACGTGGGACGAAATGGCCTTCACAGAGCTGCACGTTTTTTGAGAAGATCCCACTGAAAATCTCGTCTAACAGACCTTAACTTGTGTTCCAGGAGGGAAGACAGGCGTCCCTTGCTGCAGATTTCTCCATAACCCAGTTCAAGCACATCGGCAGGTTGCTGATGGTACACGGCCGCAACAGCTACAAACGCTCGGCGGCTCTCGGCCAGTTCGTCATGCACCGCGGCATGATCATCTCCACCATGCAGGTAACACGCAAATGGGAATACACACACATTCAGAGCCCCATTCATCCACAGCCCCATGAGATCATTACAGCAGATTGCTTCGCTCTCAGAAATTAGAGCAGCACTTGTATCTGCTATGCAGGCTCTTGATTTGAAGTGATAGCGTCTTGATTTGAATGCTGATTGGCTGTGTCTCTCGTCTCAGGCTGTGTTCTCATCCATCTTCTACTTTGCATCTGTTCCTCTGTATCAAGGATTCCTCATGGTTGGGTACGTAGAGTCCTGTGCTGCTTGTGTTTGTGTAGAGATAAACCTATTTAAGCTGTGTGTTTGATTGACAAGTATGTAGGCAGTCCTTCATTGATACTTTTTCTATACCTGATGCTTGTTTCTAGTTATGCCACCATCTACACCATGTTCCCTGTCTTTTCTCTGGTGTTGGACCAGGATGTCAAACCTGAGATGGCTCTGCTCTATCCTGAGCTCTATAAAGACCTCACCAAGGTAACGACATACATAACCTTTTAGCGGCAATGCTAATCAAAACTAACCTCCCAACAATCTGCATGATACAAGTCATAAGTAGAGGAATGAGATCTAAGAGCATGAGTCTGTGTTTGCTGCATGACAGTGATGTTGACTTTGGTTTTCCCTCCACTAGGGCCGCTCCCTGTCCTTTAAGACCTTCCTGCTTTGGGTTTTGATAAGTGTATATCAAGGTAAATGGATGAACGGTGTCTTGTGTTTTTGTTTGGTCCTAAACAACAAGTCACCAATAAACCTGCACTGCCGTCTGACGGTATGTTTTTTGGCATGATGTGTGTACAGTGTATAGAATGAAGCTCTATCTGTATATTTAACTCTTGAACTCTGAGAGCCATTGAAAGGGTCACAGTGCATCAGTGTGAATATGTACCGTTAATGTAACTGTAAATTTGTAAATGAAAAAAATAGTTTCTTTGGGTATTTATTAGTAATCATTTGATAAATGATTGAAAAAATACATAAATAATATACTTTTTTGTAGAAAATATATAAAAATACGTTATGATGATTTCTAATGTAAAATACAATTCCTATTTTTTTATCCTTTTTTATTTATTTTTATAATTATTTAAGAGTAATACCATTGAAAACCAACATTTTTTTGTTATCATGTTGTGAAGATTATAGAAATATTACTGAAATGTAAATGAAAGCCCAACCGGTAGGTATGTGATCAACAATTATAATAACTTAACTTAACTTATAACTTAAATACAAAAGACGAAAGCAAACATGCTTCGAAAAATAAATCCTCGAGCCTTTCGTTGAAAAAATAAACGTTGAACTCCAAAGTAACTTCTCCCACAATTTTAAAGGAGCTTTTTGTCGTGAATGTGACTTTCGGACCGTCGCCAGCTCTCACGCGCACGCGGCGGGCTTATCCGCACTGTAAATCGACCCGAGCGGCGAGCGAGAGAGATCAGTGTCCCTGTCTGACAGCTCGTGCTTTTTAATTAAACCTTAATACAGAGAGTCAAGAACAACAGGGAAATATGAGCAAAGATTTCATTTAGTCCAGTGAGTAACCTCGAGGAATGCTCGCCGTATGAAGAGAGGCAATTATGTGATCAGTTAGAGGCCATTAGGCTGGATCGCGCCGGCGTTATGATTAAAATGAAAGCAGAGACGGTTACAGTAGGCTGACCAGCCGAGCGAGCGTGGAGCGTTGCGAGCAGGGGTCAGGATTCGACGCACTCATGTGTGAATCTGGATCTCAGACGTAAGGGTTTCAAAATGGGAAGGAAACTGTGTTGTTGTAAATAGACATGAATCTTTAGTCATTTGCTAAAAACGTTAAAGCGACACTTCTGTCATGACTACAGTATTATTTGTTCGTTCTATTTAATGTGATAACTACTACATTGTGTTTATATGCTCAGAATAATAAACTGATAACACTTCAACCAGAATTACCTCAGTTCTCATTGCGTCACTTCCTCTGTTTGGCCACCAGGGGGCATCCTGATGTACGGTGCCCTGGTGTTGTTTGATCAGGAGTTTGTGCATGTGGTGGCGATCTCCTTCACTGCCCTCATCCTCACCGAGCTGCTCATGGTGGCGCTCACGGTTCGCACCTGGCATTGGCTCATGGTGGTGGCTGAACTCTTCAGTCTCGCCTGCTACCTCGCCTCCCTCGCCTTCCTCAATGAATACTTTGGTAAGCAGAAAGAGTGTATGTTATGTATCTATCTGAATAATAAAGTTAAAGGAAGGTAATGTGTATTTGTGTTTACCAGCTTAAAATCTTTGGTTCCAGCTTAAACGAATAGTTAACTTCAAAATGAAAATTCTGTCGTCATTAACTCACCCTGTTGTCATTGTAAACCTGCGCGATATTTTTACTTCTGCAAAACACAAAAGACGATATTTTGAAAAGTGTTGGTAACCAAAAACCGCTGGTCCCTATTGACTTCTATTGTTTGAACACAAAAGCAATGCAAGTCAATGGGGACCAACTGTTTTCTGTTACCAACATTTTTTAAAAACATCTTTTGTTTTCTGCAGAATAAAGAAAGTGTAAAAAATGACAGAAGTTTTATTTTGAGGGTGAACTATTCCTTTAATACAGGGGTTCCCAAAGGGTGGGTCGCAAGGGCGGGGGTCGCAAGATGATTTCTAGATATAATTTTTATTATTATTAGAAATAGCGTATGTAATCAATAAGTGTAACAAAATATAAAAACATTAGTTAAGTTAAAAATAAAACCATGCAAATAAAAAGCCATCAGCCTTTGGAATTTGCTCCCCCTCGATCATGACCCCTGAGGTGATTACGTCACATTAACGACATTAGCAAAAGCATTATCTTAGGTGCAGCACGTCCATTTACATCACCACGTTAAACAGCCCCATGTGCACGCAGATCATTTTTCAGGCTTTAAGTTTAGGATATTCTTATTTGTTGAAATGAAACGTTGTTTAATATCGACCAAAGACAACGCAGGGAAGCCAGCGGAGGAGGGGGGAGAAGCACCGTCAGAGGGGCCATCTTCCTCAGGTACGAAAAGAGGCACATCCATCAGCACTCGAATCAGTTTGATGAAATTTGACCATCTGTAGTAATAGTTCATAGTTTATGTATCACAACAAGTAAAGTAATGAGTAAATAACTATAAAATAATATTATGTTAGACTGTGCACTTTTGTGTTGTCATTATGCGCTGTTGGGTAGAATAGGTGCATGTGCGCATTTGACCGCAACGTTTGTATACTTTAACCACCTCCGAGGATAGTAGGGGTCTCGAGTCACTGGCACTGTTATTTTGGGGGTCGCGGCCTGAAAAGTTTGGGAACCCCTGCTTTAATACAAAATCTTTTTGTAAAAAAAAATTCTTGAACTTGAATATTGATAGACAGTTATAAAAAATCAATTTATGGGTTTAAGGGATTGTTCACTTGAAAATGACATTCTTTCATTATTTACTCACCCTTATGTCATTCCCAAGCATGTATGAATTTCTTTCTTCTGCAAAACACAAATGTTTATATTTTGAGCAACGCTAGTAACCAAGCAACACAGGCCTTCATTGACTTCCATTGTATGGTAACAAAACCACTGAAACATTTCTCAAAATATCTTTTTTGTATTCCACTGTATTGAGTCATAAACAGATTTTGAATGACATGAGGGTAAATAAATAATGACTGATTTTTTGCCTCTTTCTCACCATCTCGGTTTGTAACAAAACTGCAGATTCCTTTAAAGGAGTAGTTAGCTTTAAAATAAAAATATCATGATAATTCACTCAACCACATGTCATACTTGTCAGTGTTTTTAATTATTCTGTCGAAAACAAATTGAGGCTTTTGAGGAAAGGTTTACAGTAGGGATACACCGATGTATCTGTCACCGATATCAATCGGCCGATATTGGATTAGTTTAACACCATCGGCAATAGCATGAAAAAGGCAGATACCGATGGTTTATTAATTAACTGCATGGAGGCAATGAGTTGCATGTCTGAATAAGCCAATGTTTTTCTCTGAGCAAAATAATAAAGTAGCAACAGCACAGACTTTAAGTTTATTAAAGAAATGTTCAATGTTAAGTCAAAACAGAAACAGAAAACAGTTGCAGAAAAAATAGCTAGTATTGTAAAGTACTATGCAATTGACCAATATCGGTATCGGACGATAGTTGTGTGTTAAAATCTGTATCGTATCAGTGCATCCCTAGTTTCCAGGGTTCTTATCCATATAATGCACTTAAACGGGATGCTGTAGGTTAAGGTCCCAATTTCAGTTTCATCGCAGCTTCAAAAGGCTCTGCACGACACCAGCCGATGAATAAGGGTGTTGTTTCGCTAGACAACACTCTTATTCATCAGCTGGTGTCGTTTAGAGCCTTTTTTGTTTTTGACAGAAGAAATAAACACGCGAACAGTTTGTGTGACATGTCGGTGAGTGAATTATCATGCAATTTTAATTTTATAGTGAACTACTCCTTTAAAATTGCAGGTTGCTCAATTGATTTTTGTCTGTTTTTTAACCAAAAAAGGTCATGCATGGTAGATTCAAACACACAGGCGATAATCTATTGACATTTATTTATGTAATCTGCTGTTTTGCTTTTTGGCCAGTTTTCCCTTAGCTGTGATCATACAGAAGAAGGTCAAATAAATGAAAATATGCTCTGTAACAGATGACCTATAGCCTCTGGTTTTAATGTTCTACCCAAACATTCATCACTACAGCCTTGTGCGGTGTAACCTCAATTTTAAAGCTCTTTGTTCTGTCTTCTTTCTCCACCTGTTTTGTGACTGTGCCTCAGGCATAGGTCGTGTGACCTTAGGAGCTTTCCTGGGTAGGTTTGTCTTCTTCCTGTGTTCCCTTTGTCATCTCACCGGTTGTCATTTCCTGTTTTCACACATGACTCTGTTCTCCTCCCTTGGGCTTTACTCTCACAGCCCCTGGATGAGACAGAGCCCGTTCGAATGTGCCATGACCCTGCGATCGCTCATGAAACGTTCCATCAGTGCAGTGCATCTACTTCACCCACAACCTGATCGTCCTCAAAAATCACGATTCTTATCCTGACATCTTTTCTTGATTATTTTCGTCTTATCTCTAGATCTTTCGTTCATCACGACGCGGGTGTTCTTATGGAAGGTGTGCGTCATCACGCTGGTCAGCTGTCTGCCTCTCTACATCATCAAATATCTGAAGCGGAAGTTCTCGCCTCCCAGTTACTCCAAACTCTCCTCTTAAACTTTCCAGTATTCACACGGTGCCAAAAGGCATGTGATTGCATTTATAAGCACAGGTCATGGCTACATCAAACTCTTTAGAACAGAAATGATGCTCGGCTTCGTAACGCTGGGTGTGATGTAACCTCTCAGTCATGAAGTGTTATATCTGCTTGATGATGCTGTTTATATTTGCTTATGAATGCTAATTTCATGGCATGATGTGGTGCATATATGTATGACTACTATGTATATTTCTGTACAAAGATGCTGCAGAGGGGGATAGTTTAGAGGAAGTTGGTGAGTAGTATTGAGTACTTGAAAAGCACAAAAAACACCCAAGATGAAAGAGAAAACAACCAGATAGTTGTTGTGGGGACACACTGGAATGACGGGCTTATTGTGAATAATTCACACAGAAATGAAAATCCTCACATGCAGAATTTTCACTTTGTGGTGAACCATCCCTTTAAATGAAGGCTAATATTTTTTATTGATTGATTTTAATATTTTTATGAACGAGATCAAGTGAATTTTCGATTATTCACTTCATTCATTATTCACTAGTGTTGTTGTGTATGATCGCACCCGTCAGCACTTTCTTCATTTTTGGGCACTTATTTTGTATTAAAGAGATGGGTGGGGGTGTGGCTTTATAAATAGCCATGTTGTGATTGGAGGGCTGATCTTGCGTTAATGTCGCGTACTGAAGTTGAGTTTGGACAGCTCTGCAGATCGTTGTGTAACTGTAACAACACAGTATTTGTTCTGCGAACAATCGACTCTTAGCTTTGACCTCTAAATGTATTATCATGACATTTGACTTGTCAAATTTGTAACCATTTGATACAGTGAGCTATTTCATATTTTTAAGTGGTAAATTGAACGATGCGTGATATGTTAATGATTGTTTCATCAGTTACGTTGTAACTCTGCGTTAGACTGTCGCATCTTCAACGCATTCATGTGAATCAGCGCATGAATGTAGTATTTTCGGTGGATTGCTGTTATATATTATTGACTTTTATAAGATCGCAAATAGTGTTTGTTTAATACATAAACATGTACAAAGCTGCTTATGCTGCAATTTTTGGAATACTGATATGGATGTATGGCATTCATTTGCCAGTTTTGTCATAGCCGATTCAAGACGACAATTTCATTTATATAGACAATGACACCCTACAATCAAAAATTATTTTGGCGGTCACAATTGACGTACAGAAAAACTGCGCTGCACTATTTCCCCCCAGTAACTGTACTGACGCCTGAAGCTGGGTTTATAATGTACAAGATCATTTGCCTTACCTTTATAAAGCAGTCAGCTGGTATGAGGAATGAGTTTTATCATTCACATTTTTTTCTATACTGTGTTGGTGTGTGTATTTACAATACTGAACGAGACAATGCCAGGCACATACGTCACACATGCTGTTATTTTCTTTCAGCTTATAACTGGGTTTATTTTCTTGTGAAAAAAAGTTGAGTTGTTCTCAACTCAGGAAAATAACCAACTACATTTTTCATGTACTGTATATAAAAGCTTAAATTAACCCTGTGAGAGTCTAACAACAATAGCTTATTTATTTTTGTGTTTAGTTATTAATTGTGCACTCTTTTTCTACTATAATATTACTTATATGTGATCTTTTGGTAGTATTGTTACTGCGGCTGACCACTGCTTATACTCTAAATGTTATCAGCATTACAGTTTCAGCAGTATCATTTTAATAATCTTGATGTTTAATTAAAAAGCAATATGTTTCCAGATGGTCTGGAAAGAGGTGTGAATATTTTTGTTTTACAGGTTGGTGAAGGCATAATGTGTGCGGCAATTTCTGGAAATATGGACAATTGTTGTCCATAGAAAATGCTGTGTTTAATACTTTGAGAGAGTACTGATTTTGCCCTGTCCCACCAAAATGTTTGGCATCTGTTCAATTGGTATTCAGTTCATTGTAGTAACCAGTATTTTTTAGTAAATCATTTTATTCCCAATCATTTTATATTAAGCTACCACACATTTTATTCTGTTACCTGCAGCATGCCCATTACAACATTTAATTTTTAAGGTTACTAAACATAATTTAAAACGGTCTAAAACTCAATTAAAAATAAATAGGAAAACAAAGCGTAAAGTCTAATATTTAGCTTGACATTCTAAAATAGATGACCATCATCCCCTTTCAAAATGATGCTGGCAACTACGTGACTACTAGAATACATTGAAGGGCACACATCGTGATGAGTAGTATCATGTTAGTATTGCTTATAACCACTAGAGGGCGGCATTTGCACAGCATTTCCCATTCCTTAAACCAATACTCTGGGTAAAATGTATCTACATGTAAAACTATGGTTGCTTATCAAAAATAAGCTGTCAGACTCTTATGGTTTTAAAAACACTGACTAAAGGTCGATCTTTGGTCGATGGTTTTTAATCATTTATGTAATTTGCAATTATTGTTCCAGTTGAAATTGTATGCTGCTTAAACTCTGTATTTTTATTTGCTTTGCTTTAGTTTTTGCTCTCTGCTTGTTCACTCTCAGCAGACTGTAAAGTATATGATAACATTAATAATTTGCACCAATACAAATCATAAAAGGATTTCGGAAAACTGCATCAACCATTATTGTAATTTTTTTTAAGAAATTATATTGACGTTCACAAGGGCGTGTAGTAAGGGATTTTACCCATAGCTGTACACTTCAAGTTCAAAGTTTAGGCACACTTAACTGATTTAAGTCCAAAAAAACTAACGGTCCGAGTTAATTCATTAATTTATTAGCTAAACTAAAATAATGTAATATATAATGTTATTCTTTTTAAGATAGATAAATTGCACCAGGGAGATACAGCTGTACATTTAATGGGGGCTATTCTGCAGAAGCTAAAAATAAGAACAACATGAACTAACAATAGTCGGATTCAATCTTTTTGTGATTGCATGATTGCTCTTCATTCATTTCATAGAAAATATTACTCTTATTTTACAATGTAGAAAATAATAAATCAGAATTAAGCTGGTGTGTCCAAAGTTTTGGCTGGTAATGTACTGAAAAATCACCCTTAAAAAAACATTTGCAGAGATTTGTTATCGACCCCCTCCCCCCTCATCTTTCTCCACCCGTCCTCACCCACACATGCTGCACAGATCAGGAAATGTGTGTTTTACAGAGACCCTGTGCTTGATGTGATGGTCCACTGGCCCCGGCGTGCCAGGAAGTGTCTTTTATCTTATCTCCTTTTCTCTCTGCCTCCCTTCCCCTTTTTCTCTCTATCGCTCCATCTACCTTTGTACGTCAAAAAATGCTCCCTGGCCTTATAAACAGATAAAAGCACAATCCTGCATTGTCAGCGATGGCTTAAAACGACTGTAATGTTCAGCACGTGCCCTATAGGGCCTCCGCCCTTTGATGTGTTTGTACGCCAGACATGTTGCAGAGATTGTAGGGCATTTCTGTTTTTTTATCGGCCACATGTTGTGCACAACACGCGTCATACTGTTTTTCTACCATCTCAAGTGTATCTGTTTTTCCAAAGCATTGTGTTTCCTGTAGGTGGACACAGATTGGGATACGCCCTTAGCTAAGCACTTTCTTACTGTAGATTAAAAATGTTCAGCTGTCCACTTCAGCAGTTTTTTTATCATCCTATATGTCCTTCAACAAGGTTCGTATGAATTCAGCATACAAGAATACTTATGTTTGTATTAGATGATCAACATTATATTAAATGTGACTGTGAAAACCAGGCTAAAGTCTCCAAATTTTGAAATAATGTGCATCAAAGTTTGATTTCATTTATAAATTTCACTATGATTTTAATCTTTGACATGCCCTTATGCCCTGTGTTTTCACAGACAGAGTCACAAACTTTAAAATAATCAGTTTAAATTCAGTCTCACAGACAAGTATATGGAAAACATATATAAGTCCACAAAAACCTATGAACTTGGAAAAACTGTAATGATAGGCACTAATTATATTTTGGGGATATTTACAGTATAGGTACATTTATTTTTATTGTCTATCTGCATATCATTATTTTAATTTAGTTTAGTAAAATGTAGGAGTGTCAAAATATACGAACTTTGAAATTAATAACAATTCGTATTGATGTTGTGTTAATACTACTCAAATTATAATATTGTTAAAAAATCCGGTATCTGGTTGATGCTTTGACATAGTAGATAGTAATTTGTCACCTGTTTTGCATTAGTGTAAAAACCACAATGCACTTGTATTTCAATTGTGATCCAATGGTCAACAACAGAAAAAAAACAAAATAATTAAAATAAAAGATGACTTTTTAACAAATAATGTATATTAATATTATCATTAATTATTTTGTTAATGTTAATCGTACTGAAAATCATATATGGTGACAGCAATTAGTACATTTAAGCAACAAGTATTTTTGTAAATGTTAGACAAAACATGAATTACTAGAGAAACGCTACAAATGTTTTTCCAAAAGTTGTTTGTTGATTATTTTTGCTCAATTTCAAGTCAAGTCATATCAGACAATTCCAGGATAATTCATTTTCATGGGCATCGCATGCTCAGTAATGCTGTTAAAAATCGATTAACAGCTGCTCAACTCGCTGTGTTGTGGATTTGTCACTGTTGTGTCTGGGCCCCGCAGTGGAGGTCCGCGCGGAGGGTCTGTGTTTGCTCACTCAGCCTGTGGGAGCCCATGAAATCCCTCCCTGCTGGAACCCATCCACGGTTGCTCGGCAACAGCCTTACACAACAGGAAACAGACTTGGGGATTCCGTCACTGCACCGAGTCAAAGAGAGCATTCAGTGGAGACAGGAAGCCCCAAGGTACGGCAGGGGACAGGTCTATAACCAAGGCCATCGTCGTGTAAATACCACCCCAAATTGCTTTTGCTGCTTCTACTTTAAGCTTTTTTATGTTCATCAGTTTACTTTTAAATGTGGTCTAGATTTTATGACCTGGAGTCATCAGGCACGTCGTAAAATAGCTAAAATAACATATTTGATTACAATCCCATTGTGTGTGAAAAAGTAAAAACAGTCTTTCCTGTTCTTCATTATCTTGATACTTTGTGTAGCTTTTAACCTGCCTGGCATGGTCAGATCACAGCATGATGCTCATTTTGCTTGCTTCTGAAGTCTTCTGAAATTCACCGTTTGTATCCAAACCCTAGAATCTGACCTGTTTTATCTATCACGGGAGAAACTTGAGGTCTTTTCCAGACCACCAGCATCAGCGTCATTCCCGGTATACTCACCCACAAACCTGCCGGCCAGACAGAGCAGTCACTTGTAAGAAGAGGTGAGTGGACCTATGACATCAGTGACTCCCCCTCTGTGGACCAATCACGGCACAGATAGAGGAAGAGTCGGGGCAGATGATGGGTCAATGTGGTTTGGGTTTATTTTAGCCATTTTTAAACGCTGACACATCATTAGTGATGCACATGCATGTTATGATTCATGCCATTGTTATTAGTGTACATGCTTTTTTTAAACCGTCTCCGAGACAGGCATTCAACATCTGTGCCATTACTTACGCACACGTTTCTCGAGTTACATAGTGCCAAGTCTTCGCTGGATGCAGTATGCCATGCTTTCATATATCTATCATTGCGTCATAACGTATCGCTGCTCATGTATCCTGTTTGGAAATGTAATTTGTCATTTGTTTTTTCCTTATACAGTAAAAGCATCATTCGTTTGACCTAACTGTATCCATGTTTGGACCTTGCATGAGGTTACCTTAACAGGCTTTCTATTTTTATCATTAATGATTATAGCTATCAAATCATCAGTCGATCACTGGAACCACGGCATTGCAGACACCTGCCACTACATGGATATGGCAGCTGATGAGGTGACTTTAGACAAAAAAGGATATAAATAATTTCTCAGAATACTGTAACGTGAGCAAATCAGGTGACCTTAAATTAACTAAATGTACCAATCAAGCATGGATTGCTTAAAATACCCTCTAAGCACGCGTATGGTAGTTAATCATACATCTTGTAGTCATGTACACAGCAGAAAGTCCTTGCAGAGACATATTGAAATTCACCAGCTTTTGGCATGTAACCCAAAATGCAAACTCGTAGCAAACAACATTTCCGGAACCATCCGGTCGGCACTTAAAAACTCCTGCCCTAGCAACGGGCAGGCAGAGTGGAAAAACCACAGGCCAACTGACGTACAACTAGGTGCATGTCAATCAGCACAGTTAGCTCTATTTATTACTTTCAGGTTGGAAGCCGTGTTTACAGCCTTTGCACATAGCCGGGGAGGGCAGGGAGGCCGAGGCCCCGCCCAACACCCCCCACCTCCCCCCCAGAGCCCACTTAGGTCCCCAACCACAGGGTGAGAGCTTTCCATGAGGTCAAACAAATACATTTGACCCATAGAACAACAGGAGAGAGCGAATAGTAAGACTAAAGGCACAATTACCATGTTCCCATGATGAAAGAAACAGCTTGTGTTTCATAAGTGCACTCATTCCTGATGAAATTATGGATCATCCTGAGTATGCGGGTGGAAGGTTATTTGGCTCCCTTTTGTTATTTGATGAGATAAATTCTTAGTGGGGGCAAACACCGCGCGCGCGGCTACTTCAAAACATGCTCGAGTCATTAGAGAGGCTGCACAACTGCATTAAATAAGACATGAATAATGATGAGATAAGTTACTGTAGATATGCAGTTATAATTTATATGTATATAATGCAATTGTCTTGTATTATAATGTATTCTTTTTTAACATCCTAGGCATTCGGCCAGTAAGGATGAACATTTTTAAAAGCTGTATTTTAAAACTATTGAAATAACTTTTATGGTATGTGTCTTCATCATTTACATCCAAAAATAAACCTACATTGAGAAAATGTACAGTATGACAGCTGCATTTGCATGCTGGGCTTATATGTTAAGCATAAACGTATTCAGTATTACCAGTTTCATTTAGCATAGCCTATATGGCCAAAAACGGTTTTTTTTCTGGGGGCTGTGACTTATGCGTACTTGAATGACGAGAAAATGACGAGAAACAATGATGAATGCGGTGCTCGTAACCGTAATTTTGCTCATTCTTGCTTTTTCACCAATGCAAATGTTTGCCAACATTTCTTGGCTTTAAAGGTCCCTGGTAATTTCGACGACACGGCGAATCGCGCCCTTCTGGAAATCTGTCAAAAGCGGAATCACAGCCAGCCGAGCTGCCAACAACGTCTTGTGATTTTCAGATCCCGTTGCGCTGCGATGTCCTAAATAAAACAACTACTGGATGTCTGTTTATTCAGTCCGTATCAGTTGCTACGCGATGAGAGACATCTCACAGAGGCGCCATTCGTTGCCATTACCAACACAATGGAAATTAACATGATAATGGCTTCTCTAATCGACTTGTTTGAGTTTGAGTTCCCGCCATTTCCTGCGCGCGCGCGCATGCGCAGACGCCGGATCTTTCGCCCCGCGGTTTCAGCTGCTCCACATCTGGAAATGTTGAGAGGAGAGAATCCCTCTCCTCTGCTGCTGAGCTGGAGACGTGGTGCCTGCGTCACACCACGGAGGGCGGGACTTCACGGAGGTGTTTCCCGGCTTTATATAGACACAGATAGACCTTTCCATCGCAAAGCAGTGCGTCACCAGAACCCCTGGAAACTAACATGCAAATCCAGAATAAAAATACTACGAGTTAGAGAAATTGTATTAATATATGAATAATCTTCCTTTTTGCGTTGTTATTGCATGCGCCTTACGAGTTACCCTTTGAAACCATTCGCGATTTTAAATTATCTGTGCAGTGTCTGGAATACACATTTGTTGCGGTTGAAGTAAACACATTTCTATCAAAGTCGACATTATATTGGGAACTAAAACGCTATTCGGGACACAGTCGTGCGTTTAGAGAAAGTGCGTTGAACTTGGTGGCAGAGTTCACCCGACACTCCGACAGCATGAAGTCCGCAGATGAAGGTAACGCATTCTCTACGTTTTATGTATGAAGAATGACTGCATGTGCTCGGTCATCACTGTTGATAGCTGTTCCGTTCATTTACGCATTTATTTGCTTGTGATTTTACCTGTCGTCATGATAAACGAGAATAAATGACTGCTATGCGATCGCACCTATCATTCTTCTCTTAGTAACCTACAGAAATAGCTTCAGTTGATTTATTTTAAATAGCGAACTCTTTTGAACTCCCCTAACTGAATTGTGGTTATTCAGTCATTTGATTTAAAATAAAATAAGCATTTTTCCTAAAAGAGACTTCTGAAAGTATTGGTGGGCGTGACGAAGCCGCAGGGAGGCTGTAAGATCGTCGTTTAGCACCATTTAAGTATTTCACAAGAAAACTTGTCAGAGTTCATAGCTTATAATGACAAACCTAAAAATAACATTGACTAATAGTTCTTATGACTACAGTTTTAGTAATCAGTACGCCTTTTTAAAAACGTCATTTATCGTTGTTGGTATACCAGACTCGTATTCCTTATTAAAACTAATCAAGGTTTAACTATAGTATTTTATTTGTATGTATTAAGTATTATATATTTATTTAATAAAACCACGGTAACCACAAATTTACTATGGTCTTACCACAATAACCAGTTTAATGGTTAGGCTACTAAGCTTTTACTATATTAAAACCATAATCTTTCATAAGGGTTGTGGTTTGCATTGAAAAAAATCTAATATGCCATTAAGTATCTTCAAAAGCGATGCATTCATCATTAGTATGGTAATAAATAAAGGATGCAGCATGTGGTCTGTGCTGTCACGTTTTCAAGTATTCTGTGGGCGTGGCCTCACAGAAGCGACTCCGCCCATTTTTATCATCTTCTGAAATAGAGTGAAATCGTTACAGATTTTTACTGCAGTCGGAGCCAATGGCAATTTTGAGTCAGTTTGGACTAACTTACATTACATATATTTCCAGCAGGTTCGACTGGCAGACTGCAGTGACTCACTCAACTGCCCATTTTTCCTTTTTTGCAAAGATCACTTCTAGTTCTCATTAAAATAACGCATCTTTCAATATTGCAATTCTGTTATCAATAAAGTATGGCTTGACGGCAAAGTTCACATGCAGACAAAACTTTAATAGATGACTGCATATAAGATGACGTACGAATACTGCTTCAAAAATGATTTAAAAGTTTATGGATAAGCTACAAAGTGCCCTTAAAATCTTCAAGTGGCAGTGATTCAACCTCTTCTATCCAGGAGGCTATAATTATTATCTTTTAGCGTTTTAGTTCTCTTCTTATTTTTCTTTTTTATTGGGGGAGTGGTAGACAAGACATTTTTTGTTAGTCTCTTTGCGTGTCACTAAAACGTTGCACTGCACTCTAATGTTAACATATGCATTGCATACAAGCAAATGTTTGCCCTTGTGTTTAGATGAAGATTGCTTATGTGTATTGGTTTTCCGTCTGGTTTTGTCATCAGGAAGATATTTTTAACGCTTTGTTATTTTTGGCCTGGTATTTGTGTATCACTCACCTTGCTTCCTCTGCAGAGGTTGTGGCTTTTAGCCGCTAAGGTTCTTAACTCACAGTTAGGTATAGATGAATGTCTTTTTTTACAGTCCCCCAATCAAATGGCTCTTTATAAATTAAATTATGTATTAGATATGTATATTTGTAATAGCAGCAATCTTTACAATCTTCACAAAGTCATTCTAAACCCTCTGTCCCATTTCACCTTACAGATGCGTACAGTTACGGCCAAAACACCAGCATCTCCCTGTCTCAGAGCAACCCGTGCCCACCCTCCCAGTACCACAATCTCCAAAGCAGCTCTTCCATGTCAATATCCATCAGTCAGCCATCGTCTTTTCCTCCCCATGACGACATGAGCACAGTGGGCTACTTCCAAACATCTGGGCCTCGGTCTAACGGAGCACCTACGCTGGAGAGTCCTCGCATTGAGATCACAGCCTATGGGCAGTTCCCAGAGGACGAAGTGGAGGAGAACAGCATCCCTGTTGCCAAGCGAGTCAATTCCATTGTGACATTAACATTGCCCTGCATCGATGGTTATCGTGACCCCAGTTGCCTCAGCCCGGCGAGCAGCGTGTCCTCCCGTAGCTGCCACTCGGACGCATCATCGTACGAGTCAGGCTTCTCATACAACTACGACAACTCGCCGCAAAACTCCCCCTGGCAGAGTCCCTGCGTCTCCCCTAAAGGTTCGTTGCAGTCTTGCACCCTAAGTGCTTCTCCAAGACATTCTCCGTCTGGTTCTCCCCGCACCAGTATCACTGACGATAGTTGGATGGGCCCTCGAGGATCGCGACCAAATTCCCCTTGTGGTGGTAAAAGGAAGTACAGCTTTAACGGCGGTCAGTCGCACAAGTACCATCCATACTCACCAAACCAATCACCGGGGCTGTCGCCTCAAACTTCTCCCCGTCTTAGCGTGACAGAGGACACCTGGCTGCCCAACACCAATCAATACACCAACTCCGCCATCGTGGCTGCCATTAACGCCCTCACCACCGATGGATTAGCAGAACTTGGGGAAGGGATCCCTTTGAAGGCCCGGAAGACCAGTCTGGAGCACAACGCCTCAATGAACCTGAAAGTGGAACCAGGTGGAGAGGAGACCGGATCTCTGGAGCTTTGCCAGGACGAATTCTCCTCAGCCCGTCTGCCCTTCAAAAAAGAAACGTATTGTAGTGGCTTCTTGGACGTTCCCCAACACCCATATTGGTCCAAGCCAAAGCCTTACATGAGGTATATGTTTGAGCTGTAAAAGACAGTTTATGTTAAAATATTATTTGTATTATTGATTGAAATGAGTGTTGTTGTCATTTCTTCTTTTGTCTTGCTAACCAAAGTTTCTTTTTCTCACCTTTTTCCTGAAGTCCATCTTTGCCTGCTCTCGACTGGCAGTTGCCTTCTAGTTCAGGACCCTACAGTCTACAGATTGAAGTTCAACCCAAATCTCATCATCGTGCTCACTATGAGACTGAGGGCAGCAGAGGCGCTGTGAAAGCACTAGCAGGGGGACATCCAGTGGTCCAGGTATGTATTCATAATCTCTAAGAGATGATAGGGTTTCTTAACGTGAAAGCAAACAATTATAACACACCTACTGGAGAGGTGGTTACATCAAGTTGCTCTTTAAAGGTCCAATGTATTATTTTTTGGCAGATCTTTTGACCAAAATGCAATATAATATACATAACTATGTCTTCAGAGGTGTATAAAGACCTTACATTACATACGTTATGTTTGTATTTTCTTAGGATGAGCTATTTCTATCTACATACACCTCAGGTCCCCTTGCATGGAATTCACCGTGTTGTTTCTACAGTAGCCCTAAACGGACAAACTGCTCTACAGAGCGTATTTCGTAAATACATCTCCTTCGGCAAAGATGCGAAAACGTGACGACACCTTAGTTCTGTGTCAGCCGCCGTAGTGCTTTGAAAGGGAGAGGTGGAGTGTGCCGTTTGTTGCAATTCGCAACCTCACCGATAGATGTCGCTAAATTTTCATACACTGGACCTTTAAATGGACAAGCATTCAAGTAAACAATGGGGTAAATGTACTATGTGTATAAATTCATCCTTTTATTCTATATCTGACATGCAAAGCGAAAATCCTCAAAGAATAGACTTATTTTGAACCAAAAAGCTGTATACTCCACATCCTGCAACATCATCTTCCTGTCTTTTCTCTCTGTAATTGTTTGTTTATTTTCATAGCTGACTGTAGGTCAAAGGAAATTTCCTTATATTGGTTTTCTCACTAGTCATGATGAGAGACCGTCCTTCTTGTTGGTTATACCGACACGTGCAAACTTGGGAACATGAGCGAACAACTTCTGATATTTTACAAGTCCGCAGTGTCTTAATGTCAGGCCGTTACAGTCAGCAGACACTGGTGACTCACACACCTCATTTGCTTTTGTAGCTGAATCATGGCTATCCGCTGCAGTTGCAAATCGTCTTTAATGGCTTGAGGAGTTCGCAAATGTTGTATCTGAAAAAGCCTGTGGTTGGATGTGACTCTTGGGCTTTTCGAACCACAGACTCTGAAGGCTCTTTTATAAAACTTGCCATAGAAGTCTGAAAACACTGAAGGATTGGTTCACCCAAAAATGAAAACAGAAAGAAAGATAACTGAATGAATATCTAGTTTGGGAATTAAGCACAGTGGTAGTATATTATCACTTAATATCACCAAGACAGGCAATAGGTTTTTTTTGGTAAATAAAGATTCAAGATTTTTATTACATTTCCATTTCTGGGTGAAATGATCATCAACAGTCAGAGTTAAAAATATTGTAGATAAGCGTTTCCCAGTCC
The DNA here is from genome assembly GCF_024868665.1 of Triplophysa rosa. NCBI lineage: Eukaryota > Metazoa > Chordata > Actinopteri > Cypriniformes > Nemacheilidae > Triplophysa > Triplophysa rosa. Next base: position 5,970,183 of record NC_079905.1, on the reverse strand, counting down.
TTCCCAATGGACCCCAAATTTGCTCATTTTTGATGTCTCCCTCCTAATAACACACCCATTTTAGGCCTTAATATACTCTACCAACAAGCTGGTGTGTTAAATCAGGTGTAGAAGATTAGAAAGACTTTTGTTTAGGGTCTTTCAGGAACCAGTTTTCTAGTCACCCGGTGAGCTCAGCATCATGGTGTCTGGGTACTTTAATTCAACCTAATGAGGTGCTAATGATTCTGAACACGTGGCTCTGCGCATCTCCCGTCTGAGAAAACACGACCCTCTCGCCCTCGTTTTTTCAAATTCATTGCAGTTTCCGGCCTAGCGCACAGACCGTCTTTTGTTTAGCGAAAGGTCCTGGTGCTGCGCTGACATCATGTGCAACAGCATCGTGTGGAGGCGTCCAATCTCTGCCGCGCACATTTCTGGCAGGCGAGTTTGGAGGGGAGGGTTCGAATGAAGCTTGTCCCATCCTGTAAAACATCAGATTAGAGATTGTAAACATCTTTTTAGTACTAAAGATTCTTGTGGGGAGATCTTCACTGAGTTAGTTTGAGTTTCTATACTTTGACTCACATGTAGTCTTTCATGCCCACATCTCTCTCTTTGTTACTTCACTTGGATTTGGTGGTTTCTGGTGGTCAGGATTTTTGTACCGAGACTGCTGGAGCCCCATCTTTCTTTTTCCCTCCCCCCCTCCCCGCTCTGGTGGTTTCTGTCATTTTTTGTATCCTGGATGCAGTTTGACCACATGCGCCATCGGACCGCCGGCATACGTGAGTGCGTAGCCTCTGAAGTAAGCCTGCCGCACCACAGCTATGCGCTTCCACGTCTGCGTTTAAGTCTCTCGGGATGTAAACTGCTCAGAACAGCTCTGTCAACAAAAATCAGCGCTGTAACTGGAAGAAGTGACGAAATCCCTAAATATAGGTTTGTGCTTCCACATTTGCAACATTCAGAGTAGTTTCTCTCATTGGCCATCTGCGATGATATTTCTTTTTCATTCAGCACTTGTAGTTGAAATTTTCATTAAGGCATTTTTGTGACCCAACACAATTCGAAGAACAGATCGTCTTGCTCAATATCACATGAGACACAACCTTTTCCAGTAAGAATTTGCTCACCGTATCTGGCCTCCTTCAGAGACGTCCGTGTAAATAGTCTACTCTGGTTTTTTTTCTCAACTTGTTTCCCTCATCTACCACAGATGTGCCACGGAGGTTGAGGGCTTGAGTGGGTGAGAAGTGACCGGCAGAACTCAGAGGTGCAGACTTACGGCTCTGAACTCCGTGCCATGGGCGGAAAGAGTCTTGGCATTCCTCTAGTGGGTGATAATGTAATGAAGAGGGGGAGGCCGTGCGGACCGCTCAGTGCTGCTCTGTGCTCTTTGGCCTGTGCACTCCCTACTGCCTGAATAAACACAAATGCCAGGCTCAAACGTATCCACTTAAATAAATATACAGGCTTGTCCAACCCTTTCACCACAGATGCTGACCACCCTCCTTGAAGATCTCTATGGATCGGCCGTGTTTATAGGGATAGTTCACCCAAAAACGAAAATTCTGTCATGTATTCACCCTCATGTCATTCAGAACTTTAATATGACTCCTTTATCTGTGAAACAGAAATTTGGCGGTGGGTTTGTGTCCGTACAATTCAAGGGTCACAAAAGTCAAGGGGGCCCAAATTCTTTGGTCATCACCAACATTCTTCAAAATATCTTTTGGCATGAGCGTGAGTAAATAATGAAAAAGTTTTCAATATTTGCCGAACTATTCAAACAGATGTTGCTGTAGCTTGGTTTAGCATTGCATTAGCAGGACAAAGGTTGTGGGTTCGAATCCCAGCTTTATACCTTGAATGTATTGAAAGTGGATGAAAGCATCTGGCTAACGCCTGAAAGCAAATATAAACAACTCTTTCAGCTGTGAAATCCTCCTTCCGTCTAAATGAGCCTATATGTCTTTCAGCTTCACGGCTACATGGAGAGTGAGCCTTTGACCCTGCAGCTGTTTATCGGGACGGCAGATGACCGTCTTCTGCGGCCTCACGCCTTCTACCAGGTTCACAGAATAACCGGAAAGACCGTGTCCACCCCGAGCCACGAGGTCATGCAGTCCAACACCAAAGTCCTGGAGATTCCTCTGCTGCCCGAGAGCAACATGAGGGCCATGTGAGTATTCCCTATGCATCTCTAAAAAAACAGAGGTACGTGATAGTTTACACCACCGGCCGTGGTGAAAGCAATTGCTATGCAGAAGTCTGTATTTGTGTGTGCACGGAGTCCCGCCGCACCAGGTCTCCCTCATATGAGCTCCAGGGCTCGTGTTACAGGAGGCCCCTGGTCGCGTGGAGCTCGTAATGGGGCGCGGGGGTCTGTTCTGTGAGCCAGGCAGTAGTGGTCTTACCAGCTCAGCACTTTCTTCACCGCTCTGTAATGGATGTAACATTTTACTTAAGAGAAAAACAAACCCAAACCCCTGTGGATCCCGTTTCTGAGGAACATTTCCACTTTGTCACGTTTCAGTAGCGCAGCCAGAAAATGGTCGAGCTCATGTGTCAGTGCGGCAGGGGCGATTTGTTGTGAAGTATTTTATACCACTTTCTTTGATATAGAAGCGATTTGATTATTATTTTTTTTGTTTGTTTTGCCGTGTATACAGTTTTGTTCGGACTGCCAGTCCTAGAAGTGGGAAGCAGGCTGCTTTACTCGCCGGCTGCCTAGTTTCGCACATTATAAAGGGAGTATATTGTAAAAGTCGTGATGAATTACAACCAAAACTGTGTATCAGGTGGCTCTGTTCGTAAACACTTAGAACACGATGTGCTCTGCCTCACCACATACACGACATGTGGGAATGTTATATGTGATATTCCAGGGTCTGTGCTGGGTTGGCAGGTAATTCGTAATCGTAATTATTTCTCCAGTTTTTAGACTTCCTGTTTTCGCCAGAGTAAAGCTTCAAGGTTCATTTGGCTCAGATGGATTGCACGCAGATAATAAAGGGTATGCCCTTAAATGCCTCTTCAGTGAGGTGCAAAACTTTGACAAGTTTTAAATATGTAAATATGTCAGCCTTTTGGAATATGAAGTAAACGTTTTATGGATTTAGCAATGGCTTTATGGATTTACTTTGCCAATTCAGAACTATAAATTGGAAGGGTAAAAAAGGGCATTCATTTACGTGGGATAGAATTAGAGTCCAATTTAGTCAAAAACAGTCAATAAATGAAACTTGTACTCTGTTCTAAGATAATGTTTATTATCTTAACAGCCGTCCAACAATATTAACCACATATTTTTGTACCTCTGAGACGTACCTTCATCAGACGTTTAACTTCATTCTTAACCACAGAATCGACTGCGCTGGAATTCTCAAGCTGCGAAACTCAGACATCGAACTCCGGAAGGGAGAGACGGACATCGGACGGAAGAACACGCGTGTGAGGATGGTTTACCGTGTTCATATCAACCAACCCAACGGCAGGACTGTGTCCTTACAGGTGGCATCCAACCCCATCGAGTGCTGTGAGTTCAAGCTCGTGGTCTTACCATGCGATCTCAGAGCAAACATTTTTTATTCTTGACAGTGGGCCTAGATTGTCCTGATGGATTGAATCAGTGTTTCTGCTCATATAAATGAATTGTTTGGCTTCAGTAATTGCTGTGGCGAATCAAAGGCTATGATGTAATAAGACTGGAAAGAAAGTAATAAAATGTGTGCGATTTTTGGCGTATAGCCATTTAAAAGCCAAACACACATGAGGCATGTGAAGCATATATCAGAGGCCTCTGCATGAGGTGTCGTCTCTGCATGTTTTAGAGAGAAAAACTAGAATACTTTAGTGTAATTGATGTTTAATGTTCAGATAATTTTGCCAGAAACGGCGTATCCAGTTTATTATTTAAAAATATGTTATTTACACAGAAAGGTCTGAAAGGCTGAGAAATGCTTTGAATCATTACAGATATTCTCAGCAGAACGGTGTAATTCAAATGTTTGGTAAATCCTTCTTTTACTCAAACATTTTTGTTATATTCTTTAAATACAGAATCCTAAATACTGCTTCATTTGATTTCCCAAATTTGGTTTTTGTATCCAACTGTACATTCAGATGAATTTAGTTATACTCTGTTAAAACAGTATTAACATTACGCATTATGTATTAAGAGATTTGACAGGTTTTGCACATTTTGCTCACTCTCTCTTTCTGTCTGTCTCTCTCTCCTCCTGCAGCCCAGCGCTCGGCACAGGAGCTGCCCCTCGTGGATAAACAGAGCATGGAAAGCTGTGGTGCCTCTGGAGGGGAACAGATCCTTCTCAGCGGACACAACTTCCAGCCCGACTCCAAGGTGGTGTTTGTGGAGAGAGCACAAGGTAGAAGACACGCTTGGAGTTGTGTGTGTTTGAATGAGCAGCAGAAATTGTTTTGAAATTGCCTTTCTTTTGGAAGTTTTCTGAAGTTAAAGCTATTGGGACAACGGCTGAATCCCAGATGCTAGATGGTAAAATACATACTTTCATGTATTAAAGAGATTGTTGACCCAGTTCTGTCATCATTCATTCATCCTCATGTCATTTAAAACGTGTGTATGTATGATATCTTGAGAAATGCCTCAAGTTTTGTGTTCATGCAATGGAAGTCAATGGGGACCAGTGTTGTTTGGTTACCAACGATCCTCAAAATATCTTCTTTTGATTTTTGCAGAAGAAAGAATGTCATGTCATTTGGAATGACATAGGGATGAATGGTGAAGGGATTTTCAGATTTCAGTGAACCATTCCCTTTCAGTGAGCGTGTACTGGTAGCGTATACAGCGTATACAGTATTGGTTCATAATATTATTATAGGACATCACCGATCACAAAACTGGTTTCTCTTGCATACTGCAGGGGATTGTATGCAATAATATGCTGGCTACTTTTGGAATTTTGCTTTTTATATACTGTAATTTTCTATCCACGTATTCTATTCTAGCGTACTGTATAGTGGGGATAGTATATAAACTAAGAGGCAGAGACTGTGTAGCTGCATTTAAATGTGCCATGAATAATGTCTTGGCCAATAATGTCACCAAACCAAATTGCAAAAATATCGATTGTTTCCTAAATTTCTTTCATTTGTCTATATTGCAGTATTAGCCTGCTTAGACTATTATTAAAATCTAGTTTTGGTGCTATTAGTTGTGCAGAAATGATACATTTGACCTTTAAAGGTGTATAATTTGTGACACTGAAAACCAGGCTAAAGTCTCAAAATCTAATGCTGAGAATTTTTGACATTTACTTAATACTCAATATTAGGGATGTCAAGGTTTTTACAGACTTGGTCACAGTTTTTAGTATTTTAACAGCACCACAGTATTTTAAAATGGTTCAAGTTGTCTCTGCATATTAATATACGTTTTTTTGACCTTCTAAAAATAAAACACTTCAACTTTAACATTTTCTTCCAAAGAAAAAACGGTATGTAGTATGCAGAATTAATTTCAACCACCTCCTCCATTTCTTTTCCAGTTTCTGACATGGACCGCAGTAGCTTGTCAAGTTAACAATGATCACATGTTTAGACATAAGAGCATGTACAGTTTAAAGTGAAAGGCCCATAGAAAGTGCACAGGATACATATGAATATAAAAAAAGTTCTACTTTGTCGTGTAGTCACATTGCAGTCTTGAGAAATGTGAATCGATGCCCAGTTTCTTCTCCAAAACCAACCTACCACTCCGTCCGTCCCTCCTCCTTCCCCTCTCTTCCGTCAAAATATCACTCCTTATGCCAGAGTGCCACATGTGGAGCACATTAATGCGCTGTATTTTTAACCCAACAGATTTACATTTCCAGAACTTTCCATTGCCTGTGCTGCCCAGGAATGGAGCCCAAATAGAGAACGTGCAGTCTGGGCTGTCCCTCGTGTCTGGGCGTTTGTTTTGATTTTTTGTCTGTCTTTATTCAGGTTTTTTCTGCCTCTTTTCCATACGGAAAATAGAAGCAGTAGCTCTCTGCTGTTGATACCCAAGATTTACAAACAGTTATTTCCTTGATGAGTTTGTCAAAAAGAAAAGAAAAAAGACAAGGCCAAGGCTGAGCGGTGTAAACACGCTTGATGTTTGGCAGCCTGTGATAGAAAGCCAGAGGAAATGGGTTTATTGTTGTATCTGTGAGGAAAGATGTATGGACAGATGCTCAGACAGACAAATAGTTTAATAAAATCACCCTAAATTACTTTGGATATAAGCGTCAGCTAAATGTGAAAATTTTTAAATTAACTTTTATGTCTCCTGTTCAAAAGTCCAGTCTTTGTAGTTACATACAGTATAGTGTGTAGCTGAATGACGCTACAGATATTTTACATTTCATTTTTTGTAAGTGACAGCATCACCAACATGCGGTCAGACATTTTTGGTGTGTTTGCGCATACATGTTTGTGTGTATTTTTGTGTTTCTGATAGATAAAGAGGGCATGTGTGTGCTTGCCGACTCAAGGGTGTGTGCTCTTGTTTTTGAGAAGGGTTTCCCCATGTCTGGCATCCGTTGTGGATTCTTGGGCACTCCTCGCACGGAAACACCCCTGAGCCAGCCCACCGTTGGCTTTCTCTCCTTCTCTCTTTCTCGCTGTCCACTTTGCTAAAGACAAATCTTTTCCACTATCATTTTTCATGAGCTCAGTCACATGCCCTTGCCTTATTGCCCCATAACTTATTCCTCTATATTTGCATTTAACATCATCTATAAAATATTGGCCTTTTCAAAATTGGAAAACAGTCTTTTTTCAGCAAGGCAAAGATGAAAGTCTCTATTTGGATTGTGATGTCTTCACATCCTCGTCTAAGTTATGCATATGCATATAAAATTCATATTTATTTGATCTGAATCATGATTTCTATTGACAAGGTGTTGTAAACACGAGTTGAAATGTTCAAGTGCCGTGTAGCCGATCTCTGAGGGTTAAAGCTCAGCGGGAAGGCTTGTTTTTGTTATGAGTAAAGTGGGGGCTCCCACAACGTGACTCACACACAGGGAATCCCTCTCTCGTTTTCTCTCCGTGTGTCTTTCTGACCATTGTTTCCTCCAAGCTGCAACGTGACTTCATGCTCTCTTTTCCCATCTGTAGCTGGAGCGTGTCTTAAATGGAAAAATCATAAAAAGAATCTAATTTGCAAGAGAAGTTCAAAAAGAGGTTGAGGGAAAACACTTTTAAAACTGACCAGAGAGAAGGTTTGACTAGAATACACATTTAAAACTCATCAGAATGAAGCAGAATAGAATAGAATAGAATAGAATAGAATAGAAATTCTTTCAATATTTATTCACCCTCATGTTGTTCAAAACCTGTATATGACTAAAATATATTTTGTGTTTTGTGCTCATATAATGGTAGTCAATGGGGTCCAATGTTGTTTGGTTGTCTACATTCTTCAAAATATCATCTTTAAGAAAGTCATACAGATTCGAAATGACATGGGGGTGAGAAAATGGTGAAAGCATCTAAGATAATGTTGCCTTACAGTTCTAGTTGTAAGTTCAATCCACACAAGGACTAAATGTCATCTTTTGATACAAAGAGCAAAGCATTTTCTCGTGTCATTTCTGTGCCAAAGAGAAAGTCAAAAATATTTTTTCAAAATTTCTAAACATTGTTGCACATTCAGACTTAAAAATGAAGGTGCTTCAGGATGCCATGGAAGAACCTTTTTTGTAAATGGTTCCATAAAGAACCTTTAATATCCAAAGAACCTTTCTGTTTCATAATACGTTCTTTATGGTAAAAAAGGGTCTTCGGATAATAAAAAGGTAAGAAAGAGATGGTTCTTTAAAGAACCTTTGACTGAATGGTTCTTTGTGGAAGCAAAAATGGTTCTTCTATGGCATCGTGAAGAACCTTTTAAGCACCTTTATTTTTAAGAGTGTTGGTCATTGAAACAGTGGTCACATTGGTCTGAAGCTTAAGCTATTAGAAACAGAAGAGAACACTTAAACAAACAAAACAATGTTTTAAAAGTGGCACAATATTTACACAAAATGCCGCAATCTCTGCATATTAAGCTTAGATCTGAGAAATTATCATCATTGTCTATTTTTATTTTTTGGCCTTTGCATCTTTATATAGATAGGACAGTGGAGAATGAGACAGTGGAAATGATGGGATGAGAGAAACAGGTGTCGGGAAAGGACCATGAGCTGGGACTCAAACTCGGGTCGCCCGAAATGCTGCTGCACAACATGTCGACACACAGTCCACTGGACCACTGGTGCCAACCTGAGAAATGATTTTAACATTGAAAACATTTACACACCTCACTCTCTGTGTGTCTGTTGAAATGATCCTTCCATAGTCATCTGTGAATAATGTGTGTGTTGCCGAGTTGTAAGTTCAAGCCTCAATCTTTTAGACATCACACATAATCAGATATTTGCGATGACTAAAGATAAGGCATTTCTCATTTTCTTCCCCTGTAGACGTGGAAGGAGAGATCGCTTAACTCTTAGCTTCGTTAAGTTGGCATCCTCAGATGACTATGAAGTTGATATTTTTGGACGGCTCGTGGTGCGAGAGGCGAAGTAACGTGTTGACTTTGTATGCAAATTCGTAACAACAGAACATAATGATGTTTTCATTCCCTTTGCTTTACTTTGGCCGGACATGTGATCTATGGTGATTGCTTTTAAAATCTCACGTTTTTCCATTGACTGGAAAAGCCTGCGTGTGTGTTTGGCCCAGATGTGTTACAGTTAATATGTGTGCGTGGGTGTGTTACGGAACAGTGGGGATTCCTAACAGAAGGAAAAATAGAGGGCAAAAAACAGCGAATGAAAAAGAAAGACAGACACAAAGAGTCTCCCTTATGAGACTGAAACGTTTTTACATCTGGACCCACTGGACTATACTGCCTGCTCAGCTGCGAAACCGGTTAAAATTCTTTTTCCCCTCTTTCTTTGTGCATTCATGGGTGTGTGTGCGTGCGCATACGATAATGCCGTCACAGACAGCGCTGTGTGACCTGGGGCATCTTATCCTTGCAGATTAGATTAGTTATCCAGGTGCTGTACAGACCTGTATGTATGTGTATGTGTATGTGTATGTGTATGTGTATGTGTATGAATGAGTCAGTCTTCATTAGCGCTGTTAGGTACAGATCCGTCTGCAGTCAGAGGTGGTTCCAGACTCTGCAGGTGAATATTGGACTTGACTTCATAAAAGCTTTCTGAACTGAAGTTTTTGCACTTAATCGGAAAGTGAACAGCCAGATGGTTACAACCTTCCCATGCTCCAGCCTCAGACTTACCTTAAATTATCTTATACATTTGAATTATATATCATTGTTGGATTGTGTTGTCGTTAAAGTTCGTGCAGGTAATGATTGTTAAGCAGTGAATTTGTACTGTAAAACTCTAATGACGATTGTTTAGATGCTACAAGTTGGTATATTTGAATATCGATATGATATTATTTATTCATTTATATTATTAAAGGCTTTGTCATGTTAAATCTACTTTAAAGGCCTCAAACTGCTCTTCTTGTGTGTTTGGATTGTTGTCAGGATGTTACTATGCATTTGCTGGTGTTCTTCTGAATGGATTTTATCATGTTTCTAACATGTTCTGGTTGGTTGCTAGGGTGTTTTCTCCCATTTATTGGGTAAAAACAATATATATTTCACCCTGGTGAAAAAACAACATAGAACCCTGCCCAAATCACCATATAAAATGTTATGGTGTATTGGATATAATGGGAATTGTATTGGTTTTAATGGAAACTATAATGGTGTCTAGTGAGTTGTTATCTGGTATATTAATCCTATAGGAATAATGCCCAAAACATACTAAAAAAAGGAATTTTGTAATGATTATAACGGCTCATGGTTCATAATCGTATTTTATAGAAACCGTATTTCTGTAATGGTTTCTACTGGGTCTCTATTGTTCTACTGGGTTTTTCAGCAAGGTAGTAGCCCACATTAAAAGAGCCCATGATATTCTTTGTGATACATTTTTGAGTCTTACGGTGCATTCAAGGTATACATTTTTGTATGTGGGTAGTTGACAAATACAACGTACATGTGTCCTATGGTGTGACAGCAAAAATTTAGAAAAATAACAATGAAGATAAATCTCTCTCATTAATGTAAAAAAATATATTCTTAACAGTTTGTTTTCTAAATTTTGCTATGTCACACCAAAAGACACATGTACGGTATATTTGTTAACTACCCATGTGCATTCCCTGTGTATCAAACTTATTGCCTTCACACTGCTATTGCAATGCTCCACCAGTTTAGCTACAGGAACATCTATACTCTGATATCGTAGCCCCCAGATATAGTCCCCCATTCAATATTATGTTTTGTTTTTTTGCACATTTTTAATCTGATTGCTTATAAAAGCATTAGCACACCTCTCCTCAACAAGCCATTTGAAGTAGCATTTGTGGTTTGTGTGTCAAAATGCAACACTTAGTGTTAGCGGTTCATACTGTAACGGCTTAGCAAGCCCCGCTTATAAGTTTGAAAGTTGTTTCTATGAGTCTTCGCTGTGAGACGAGCTAGTTCGAAGGCGCTTCGTGAATGAAAGTCTCACGTGGGAGTCCTTCTTTCACACTTCAGAACAATAACCTCCGTGTGAAGGAGCCCTGAGGTTTGGCTCTTCCTCAGCCCTCGGCAGCAATGGCGCACTCTCACAAACAAACCAATCACAGCCACAAGCCTCAGGGAATTCCTGTATTGTCTGCTCATTAAGAAGCAACAACACAAAAAAATATATTAGACATTTATAAACACACCATCCACAACAATGGCCTGGCATGGTTCGGCTCCTTTTATTGTTTTTCATTTGAACGCAATGAAAATGGATATTTTCGAGCACAGCAGCGTTTTAACGTGGCATAAAGAGGAGCAGCGCTCCTCGCCTGAAGACTCCACAGCTGCTGTTCATTAGCACGTTCTGGAAAACTGGCTCGCTTGAGCATCTGCAATTAGGGTCATCCCAGCCTCGCTCTCGTGCCATACGCCGATCCCTTTCGCCCGGAGGGGGGGGGTTGGCGGGCGGTGGGTGGGTTGGTGAGTTTGCTCTTCGATGCAGCTCAGGGAAGACAAGGGAATCTATTCAGAACGTCGAGGAGAGCAGGTCTGCGTTGCCGCATCTGTGGGTGTTTACAGTACAACAGTCTGAGGGAGGCTTTGGGCGCACACTGCCACCCAGCTCCCTGCCTGCTTCCCTAACCGCCTGGGGCACCAAGTTTTCTTTCTCTGCGGGCCACCCTAATCAACAACACAACAGGCCTTTTCATTCTGAGCTGAGGTGTGGGGGGGGGGTTGGCAAATCCGAACTGATCTAGGAACGGTCCTTCACTTTTGAGTTGAGGACATAGAGTTGTAATCTTTGGGTGTGGCGGGTAAGATCTGAGAAACAAGACATTGTTATTAGTGGTTCTTGCTCAGCATCCGTATATCAGTTGCTCATGCTTAGGGTTAGAGATTTGGAAAAAACCTGAACTCTTAAGTATTAAACTTATACACGTCTCTCATCGTTTGTGGTATGAAATCATTCTAGCTTTCTGGAGGATGTGCTATCGGTTTTCTAAGTGATTAGACTTTCACGATTTGCTTGGCAGAGGGAAAAATAGTAGAAAAACACATTAACGTATGATGTATCCAAGAAGTCAAAGCCATGTTTACTGAAGTAACCATAATATCATACCATTAAGAAAATTTACCACGTTTTTATAGTAAAAGTGTAGTAACCTTTGTTTTTTGGTGGATTGTTACCATTTGTATTACAAAGGTTTTACTACAAAATGACACGTCTAAACTATGGTTGCGGTAGTCCGACAATGGAAAATTTGTGGTTACCATGGTTTTGCTACAAAAATCATGGTTAAAACATGGTTAAGTGTATTCAACCATGGTTAAAGGGATAGTTCACCCAAATATGAAGATCCTGTCATCACTTACACACACTCTTGTCATTTCAAACCTGTTTGACTGTCTTTCTTTCTCAGAACACGGAAAAAGATATTTCGAAGAATGTTGGAAACCGAACAACGGCGGTACCAATTCACTTCTATTATACGGACACAACAGCAATGCAAGTCAATAGGTACCGCTGTTGAACATTCTTCAAAATATCTTCTTTTGTATTTTGCAGAAGGAAGAAAGTCAGACAGGTATGAGGATGAGTGAAATTTTCATTTTGGGGTGAACTATATAGAGATGTATAGTAAGAGATTTAGGCGTGACTAGGCCAGTGAGCAACTACCCAAAACACTTTAGCAACTTTAAGCAACATGCTAAAAAAATCTTAGCAACTGCATAGTTACACCTTGGCAACCGTTCACTCGTCCTTGCATCATGACGACAGGTTTTGTAGTGCCACTCGTGTTTTAATCAAAGAGGGTAAAAATGGATTTAGGATGTTTAAAATGTCATACCGACCCTTTCATCTCAAGTAAAATATCTCTGGATTTACGCTGGAAATGGACCCGTTTTCCTCTCTCCGAGTGACGTGACATGCTCAACGATTGAGTCCTAGGTTAGAGGATTTTCTGAGCACCTTATAATGATGTTGCAGAAGTACATGCCGTGCTCATCAATTCTCCAGCGCAGTCAGACCGGGCAGGTATTCCACTCATATGGTTCTCATGGAGCGGAGATGAGGGCTCTCTGACCACAGACTCCTGTGCTAGCACTTAAGGACGTCCCGCTGGAAGTATGGCTCCAAGAAAGGTTTCACCTCTGCAGTTCCAGAGACGAGAGAGAGCTCAAAATAAGGGCGGTCGGGGGGTGAGTGAGTGACTGGGCTGGAATGTGAAAAATAGATCGATAGTGTTCATTTACAGAAGTACTGGGGTTGAGAGTATAGGGCTGAGCAGGGATATTCAATATGTCTCGATATGTATATAATTGCTCTGAAATGGCTAATAAGGATTAGTTTTCTCAGTCAGAGTAACGAAAATACAGTCAAAATCGAATTTGAAATAATCAAGGTGTGTTTTCCACGCTGTGTTTTCACTAAATGAACGCACGGTAGAATTTCAATCATTTTCATTTAGATGAACAAATGCAACAATACACAATAAGTAAAGGAAATAAGTCAATATTTTGTTTCACGGGTGATTTGCAGATCCTACTTCCCCATTTTTGAAACTGCAGTTTAAACCACAGATGCTTTCAACAGATGTCGTTTATACTCACAAGTTTAAACATTAGAAAGCATGGCAAAACTATTCGTTTACCCTGGTTTAACCCTCACGAAATTAACCATACACTGTCAGAAAAAAATGGGTGACAATGAGTACCATCGTTGTTCGATTACCAACATTCTTTAAAATATCTTCTGTTTGGTTCTGCAGAAGAAAGTCATAGAGGTTTGAAATGACAAGAGGGTGAGTAAACGATGACAGAGTTTTCATTTTTGGGTGAACTATCCCTTTAAGGGTACCACCCTGAAGACGGCAAAGGGTACACTTTTGTACTTTTTTGACAGTGTGCCATACTTTTTTGCTTTTATTTGTAGTAAAATCATAATAACCACAAATTAACCACTGACTCGCTTTAGTAACCGTAGTTAAAACTTTTGTAATACAAATGGCAAGCCCCACAAAAAATATGGTTCCTAAACTTTTACTATTCGCACGTAAAAATAATTGCACGTGTTATTTTAAAGCACTGAGCAAACTCATCATGAATACCACCCTTGCCTTAGTTGAAATTTAACGTTTATAATCAGTTAATAACAGCAGTCTGGCATTGTGCTACCTTCCTGGCACCGCTCCAGGAGAAAAAGAGAGAGTGACATAGTGAATCAAAAGAGTGAGAGAGAGCGAGAGTGGAGGTTCCCTAGCATTGCATTACCCCCCAGCTGTAATGACAGACCATTTCACCACATCACAGACCGCAGCTCAGCTAGCCAGGGATGTCCTCACTGTCTGCCCATGAAACTAGACCCCACTGTCTAACCTTTCTGTTAAAATGCAATCAAAATAGTCTCAACATTCCATCTTTAACGTTTGAATAATATGTCTGAAAGTTTGAAAAGCTCTAATGGAAAATGATCCCAGATGCCAAATTCACTTTCGTAAACGTGCGTTACTTGCAGTATTGTTAGCAAGCCTGCAAAAGTAAATAAAACGGCGCCTTATCTATTCGCCGTACGTGTTGATTAGCAGACAACTTGACAAGCCATTCGTCTGGAAATTTGACGTGTAATGTGTCTGACTTGAAACTCGGGACCTCATATAAATATTTCGCTGAGGTGAGAACGATACATTTGCGCTCAGTGTCCAGGAATATAAAGGGAGTCTAGTCTTGAGGGTCCACTGGAGCATATTTGTCATAGAAAATGATCATGGAAAACCAATACAGTGCTTTTTTCCACCGCATTCTGTTTAAACCCCGGAGCATCATCGATGTGAAATGTATGCTAGCAATGTGCAATTATGTGAAAATATTACAGCAGACAAGCCAATGGAAAGTTTCAAAAGATGCGTTATCTGTTGTTTCAAATGAAATCAAAAGATTTCATTCCTCTACTTTTGTTTTCTTTTTTAAATCTTGCTTAGACACAATGGTGCATGATTTCATGTGTGCGCCTGTGGTTTACCCTAACGGTCGCTGCTGCGACCAAACTACTGCGGTTTTCTCCTGTTTTTTACGGGCTAACTAAAAACGTCTTTACAGTGATGTCTTAACTAAAAATAGCAAACGAGATCTTAATGCGTCTTTTGTTCCCGAACGTTTGTGTGGGAAAGCCTGTTTGCTTCGAACGCTGGAGGCAGAAAATAGTTCAACAAAACTTTTTACAACGAGCAGAAAAGAAGCCATAGAGTGGAGACCGAGAGAAAGGACAGATCGCGGTCTGTGACGCATAAGCGCGCCGTGCGCTCTTTAGCCAAACAGCCGCTGCTCATTATCTGAAGCAGAGTTTACCGCTGCTTTTATTGGACCCTTCAGACACTATTTGTCATGAGTTGCGAGATTCCACAAGGGACTGATGTAAGCGACTGGTCCCCCCATAGCAAAAGCACGTCATGCACACACACGCACGCTTCTTGGCTCTGGTAAAATCATTAGGATTGCATCAGCCCCCCATCTGCCCGAGCGGGTCAGAGGCAGACAGGACATGATGTAATCTAAGGCCTGGCTGCAGTTAGCGATAGCTCGCTAAAGACTTTTGGGATTTGTGCGTCTTTGTTGTACCGAAGATTGTCTAGGCTGATATGCAATTGTCCGTGTGTAAATTCAACAGTATTTCTGTTGTAAAACTTGATTTGTTCATTTAACAACTAATTCAGTGTCATTCATATTTTGTTCTGTTGTGTTGGTCTGTGTGTTGGTTGGTAGACCTAATTTAGAATAATGCAACAATATTTTAATTTGCTATTTTTTTTAACTTACCTTCGTATTTTTATTTTTTACAAAAAATTTTGAAAGTGGATTTGTCCACTTTACAATAAAAAGTATTTCTTAATAAATGTATTTCTTAATCCCACTTGTTATAATGTTTTATTTAAAGGGTTAGTGTACTCAAAAATCTGAATTCTTTCATCATTTACTCATGTCATACCAAACCTGTATTTTAAAGAACATTTTTCTTTGGTAACATTGGTCATTCATTGACTTCCATTGTATGGACACGTCAGCACTGATATTTCTCGTTCCACACAGAGTCATATACAGGTTTTGAATCACATGAGGATGAATTATAATGAAAGAAATAATAATTTTGGAGTGAACTTTGCCTTTAACACAAAGGCATTCAGTGTCAAAACTATTTAGTACAACTTTATTTGAAGTTTAATATTAAATTCACTATGGAATAAAACTCAATCCATGGTGTAATTTCTCAGATATGCGTGGTGAGTTTTAATAATGTTATCTTTTTCTCCCTGCAGATGGCCATCACATATGGGAAATGGAAGCCAAAGTGAACAGAGAGTCCTCCAAATCTGTAAGTATTTTTAATAATACACTTTAAACATTTTATACACTATATGAAGACATCAACTCTAAAAGATAAAATCCTGATGAAAAACAAATTTAAGTATATACAGTAATTATAAAAAAAATTTCATAAAAGAAGGTTAAATATTGAAATAATTGTTTGTTGTGTTGAAAGCTGGCTGTTGTTTTTTGTCTCTAAAGCGGATATAATGTACACGTGGCATCCTATTCTCTGCCCTCTGGGGAAAACACACACACTTGCACTGGCATACGCAAACCTGTTCCTTGTTTTCTCCATGGAAGAATCTTTCTATGAGAGCTTAGGGACCACAGTTTAGACTCTGGGATTAGACAATGTTTGTGTGCAAAACACTGCACCTGCTCCCCATACTACACCACACACACGCAGACACACACACGCACACTTGTTAGGTACACCAGGTCTGTCCATAGACTTCAGCATTTGTGAAAGCGTTTTAAAAGTGTCTGAGAAAAGTGTAACGTCAATAAAGTTTTCTGGAATGTGATAAGACGTCTTATTCAAGGACAAGGAAATCACAAGCAATTTAGCAAGGCAGCTTTGAAAATTGCTTTGTAAATGTATAATTGTGTGAATGTTTAATTGAATCCCGGCAGATTGTGGGCACTGCATGTTGGGCTCTGTTTTCAAAAAACAACCCATTCCTCAAAACCGTTTTATAAGCTTCTGTCTTAGCTCACATGTTCATCATAAAATGAAGAGAGCTCTATGGCTGTCATATATTTTCATAGGACGCATGAATGTTTGTTTCTTCCCCGCATGAGCCAAACGCTCTCTGAAAGCAACTCTTTGTCTGGTGTCTCCTGGTTCATAACTTTATTGGAGCCTCCACGCCTGGTTTCAATGCTCAGGGAGTTGAATGGGGACCATCTGTTTGAATGGAGTATTAATGTGTTAGACTATTTTTTTTACAAGGGCGCCTTTGATTTCTGCCCCTCCCGGCTCTGCTGTGTGTGTAAATGTATATTTATTTAATGCGAACCATTTTCTCACACATTCTGAACCACATGGCTCTTGGTTTGGTGAGCTGGCTTGTGCGGCAGAGCCCTTTTAGAAGTTTTGGGAGGAATTTCTGGGTCTGTATTCTCGCAAATTCGCATTAAAGCTTGAAATTAAACCGGAAAATAAATAAAGCCTAAATTGGAGTTTAAAAGCATTAAATGGGTAAAAATGCATTGCGATCATTAAAAGTAAAGCGCCACTAGCTTCACCAAATGACATTGCATAGTAAGGAATTATTAACTATATTTTTGTTTAGTTAAAGACTTGTGCATTATTAGCATTAGCATTATTACTGAATATTTAACTTGCAATCTACTCTGCTTTTGGCCAAGGGTCCCGAGCACAGCTGCGAATCGGTCTAATGGCTGATATTCGTTAAAAAACACGTTGAGCTCCATCTGCCTTTGCTCTTGGGCTAAGGCGATGTGCTAATATAAATAGTCGGGGAGCTCACCTGCACATGGCTTTAAAACCTACAAGAAGACTGATGACTTCCTCTCTGGCTACTGTACAGCACCTCCATCAATCTCATCTCAGCCACACAGGGTTCATCTCAGGGTGGAAAAGAAAAGAGAGACATTGGGGCAGTAGATAGTAAGTTTGACACCCCCAGCACTTCGTGCATACTGTAGTCGTAATCGCAGATGGTGTGGCGGTCAAAAGTTCACTGGTGTGTGGAGACGGCAAGGGTAGAAGTGTAAGGAAATAAACTGTCTGGATGAAGTCCCCGGACGCTTTCTCATTCAGGGTGAGAAGCACAAAAATAACAGCGTCTGCTGCGTGCAGTTTGGTCTGTCTGAACCTCATCTGCCCCGAGCTCGCAAAGCCACAATGATTGGACGCTCGTGCAGCTGTTGTACATCGCGCATGGTGTGAAGTTGAATAACGCAGACAGTGCAGTCAAGGTTTCTGGCGCTTAGTAAGGTGTTTATTTTCTTAAGCAACATCTGGTTAAACTAGCAAAGTGATTAAGAGTAAAATGTGTCCTTTGAAATGTGTGTTTTATGTTATATAAAAATAATGAAATATCTTATCCTAGCTGAATGAATGAATGAGGCATTTATATAGCGCTTTATTGTGTATTGCTGTACACCCAACGCGCTTTACAATCATATGAGATTGATCTCTCCTCAACCACCACCAGTGTGCAGCATCCACTTGGATGATGCGACGGCAGCCACAATACAACGGTGCCAGTGCGCTCACCACACACCAGCTATAGGTGGATATGGAGCCAATTCAGAGGGTGGGGAGCTGAAAGGGATAGTTCACCTAAAAATTTCAATTCTGTCATCAGTTACTCACCCTCTTGTCATTTCAAACCTATATGACTTTCTTTCTTCTGCAGAACACAAAAGAAGATATTTTGAAGAATGTTGGTAACCAAACAACGGCTGTACCCATTGACGGGCATTGGTTTTGTGTCCGTACAATAGAAGTGAATGGGTACCACCATGGTTGGGTTACCAACATTCTTAATAGAAATATCTTCTTTTGAGTTGTGCAGAAGAAAGAAGGTCACACGGGTTTGAAATGTGTGTGTAAAAGATGACAGAATTTCCTTTTTGGGGTGGACTACCTCTTTAATATGCAGTGACAGATATAAGTAAGCCATGTATAATTTTACTAAAAAGTGTGCTTGAAAATGGTCATTGGTGCAGAAATAAAACTGTAATGCAGAATAGCGCAGTTTAGACAGTCAGGAGTTAAAATCAGTCTTTAATCTCATTTGGGATTTTGTTTTGATTTTTTCAGGTGTCTTTGCTTGTGGAAATTCCACCGTACCGCAACCAAAGAATATCCAGCCCGGTTCAAGTGAATTTCTACGTGTGCAACGGCAAACGAAAGAGGAGCCAGTACCAGCGCTTCACATACCTGCCTGCAAACGGTAATATACCGCCTCTTTCCCCTTTCATTTACACAAGTTCCTCTTTCCAGTCTGCAACCGAATTATTCCCCAAAAAAGTCAGAAAGCCTTTTTATAGCAGCAGGAATTGTGGGAAGGTTTGTTTTCGTTGTTAAAAGCATTTCCATAAAACTTGTTCTTTTCCATACCTGCTTCGGGAGCAGTGGAAGGGCAGTGACAGGGTGGGGTTCAGTATGTGAATGCTATTATTCAAATCCAGACTGGTTGCCAGGTGAAATGTAAAAAAAATACTTGACATCTGAAAAGTCCAAACCACTGCTAATTCCCTGAGGTCCGGCGTGCGTAACCAGTGGGTGGTTCAAAGGCTTGACTCAGACCCGTCTTGTCCCAGCCCTGTCTCCTGAAGTGTGGGCACTCACTCACTGCACTACTGTCTTTTTTTAGACGGGGTCCTGTGAAGATTAGCACGCAGGGGGCTGGTCCACTGTATTTTTTTTTATAAATTCAGGGTGTTTCAGGGCAAGATTCTTCAATGTTTTGGAACTTTTGGTCCTTTGGTTAAAGTTAACTTAATATTGAATATTTTTCCACAAATTAAATGAAACAATGACCTCTGTTGAAATCTGTTTAGGGCCTTCCTCTTATGATGTGGCTCAGGACAAAATGTCAATTATATCTATATAATGTATTATATATAGGAGGTCTGAGCAATTCCAGCTTTAGTGGCAATGGTTCAGAGTGTAGGCGTTGCAGATTGTTAAATCTTTTTCTTTCTGATGGCCAAGATGATGGTTTGCTTGGCGACCTGGTTCCTTTCAAGTAACTTAGACTTTCTTACCAAGACTGCATTTCGTTTCAGGTAACAGAATGACAAATGAGTCCCTCCGTCTGATGACTCTATAATGAGTATAAAAGGTTCAGTGAGGTGTCAGAAATCTACAACATCTGATATTATTTTGAGGTTATGCACGAGGCCAAGTGATAGACATCTCTGTCTGTATGGCACTGCGCTATGTCATGTGCTGGAAGCCTCATTTCCCCCTGCAGGGCCTAAAATAGACGTCTAGTCTCTATTTTAAAACCTGCGGTCTGACCGACTGGCCCGAATAGGTTCCCTTTTTCATTGTATTGTTGACAGTGCAAAATAAATCGTCTTCGTTGCTTCTGTGGAGGCATGTTTGCATGAGCGATGTCTCAATGTCGAGGAAAAATAAACCGTTACAGACTGACAGAAGTTAAAAGGTGAAAAACACAACATTGTGAGAATGAAGAGTTTGTCAACAACAGATGAATTCTACATGGTAGTTTAACATCTGTTCGCCAGAATCAAACAAGGACTCAACAATGAGGATTTTTTTCTGCTGCCCTGTCAGGCCAGATGTTCGTATTTATACTTGTCTTGCCAATATTTGACTGGCAAAATTTGTAAAAAAAAAATACATAGATTCTTCTTAATTATAAAGAAGTTTATTCTATTTGTTGTTCTAGTTATGTTTTTAATTGTCAGTAGTTGGGAATTTGTAATGTACATGACAGCTATAAATTCATAATCCCAATTCTGCACAATTTGTTTATACTTTTCAAACATTACCTCTAAAGTTATCAGTAGTCATTCCTGAAATTTCAATCCTGTCTGTTCGTTCGATGACATTACTTTATTGTCATATTTTATTTAGCATCAAATCTTTTCAATTAATTTAAAGGAGTCATGTCCTTTGGTTTTGGTTTTGTCAGACACATAAAGAAGTCGATATTGTTGTTCTAGAATAGATGTGCACTGTGTTTAGTGTGTACAGGGTCCAAAATGAGCAGTGTGTGATGTGGCAAATTGTCATTTTAAAGGTTACTAGTCATGACAGATATATTCTTCATTATTTTGATTTGTGTTGTGCCTGTCATTTACATCAGCAGGTATTAGATTGTAATTCTTACAATTCGACCTTGACCATGTATTACGTCGCATTTCTTAAAGGGATAGTTCACCCCAAAATATAAATTTCTTTGTTTGGTTGAACACAAAGAAAGATATTTGGGTGAATGGTAGCAACTGAGATTTCTGGGGCACCATTGATTCCCGTAGTAGATAGAATTATTGTGTTTTTATTGTTCTGTTGAACACAAAAGAAAATATTTTGAGGAAAACAAACAGTTCTGGGGAACTTTTGACTAATGGTAGTCAATGGTGCCCCAGAAATCTCAAATGGTAACATTCTTCTAAATATCTTTCTCTGTGTTCAACAGAACAAATAATTTTATTCAACTTTGGAACAACTTAAGGTTGAGTAATTCATGACAGAATTTTCATTTTTGGGTGAACTATCCCTAAAGTTACCGTGCAACTGCCAAGTAACTCCATTTTACTTTAACTCTATTTCAATTGTTACTCACATTTGACCCTTGGCAAGTGTTCATTTTGGACCATGATTGTGTATGTTAAAAAATGACCTTCATCACTTTAAGTTTAAACTCAGTGCACCCAGTTTGTAAGATATGCCGATCTGTTTCTATCCAGCCAGTCTCAGTCCGATTCTTATCCCAGATGCAATTTGGCTCTTTTAAACCTGAGATCTCATCTTAAACGACACACTGAGTATTCTACTGAGAGAAAAATCCAGTTTTTTTCTTGATGGGGCTTTTTTCAAAACTGTGGATATGAGGCTACTGTAGCAGTAAAATATTTCATAATGCACGCTTATATGGTATTAGTACTGGGGGGAGATCCAAAAATAATAAGGCTTTTATTTTCGCAAGCAGCTGGAAGGCTCTTACGGCGATGATTCATCCCTTTTTTTCCCCTCTTTCTTTAAATATTTTCGGTTGGGCGGGAGCGCGTAGTCTGAGACACATAGACTCATTGATGAGAATGTTTGTTTCGCTGTGGGTATCCTAGCCACAAACCCACTCACTCGTGCTAGCTCGCAAAGTCACATGAAGGCAGAACGTGTGTTTATACAGTTTCCCTTTTCCCCCTCTTACTCGTTTTATTTCTCTTTACCCCATTTATGCGTCTCTCATACGCACTCCTTTCTCTTTCACCTTTGTAGTTCCAACCATAAAAACAGAGCCGCACGACGACTACGACCTCCCCCAGGTATGTACGCCGCTGCATCCCGCCGGGTTGGCTTTGCATCCAAAGCCCTACTACAGCACTCCATCGTTGACCCCCATGATGCCCTCAGAACTGCGGCCCTGCGTCACAAGCGCATTCGGAAGCAGCCCTCAAAGACTGGCGGCAAAACCCACCTCCCTCTCCTGTTCGTCCTCCCCAAGCACCAGCCCCAAACTACAGGATCTCTCTCCACCTCACCTTTCCACTAAGTGCCTACCTGCAGGATCCAACCTAGGGCCTCAGTCTCCGACAATCCCACACGTATCCGCCATTCAGCCAACTCCCAGACACTACCCACAGCTTGACCTTTACCCCACGGGAAGCGCCGCGTCCTCTCCGGGGTCCAATCCTTCCACCCCGAACTCAGCTCCAGATCTCCCCTTCACTCCTAACCACAGTTTGACCCAATCACAAGCCACAAGCGATGCCTCAGCGCTAGCGGCTCTGATAACCAAAGGACCGGTGAGGGGTGGATCGTCCCCCCTCCTGCAGGAAGATGGAGAAACCCCCACCATGCTGGCTGTCAGCATCAAGCAGGAACCGCAGGAACTGGATCAGATGTACCTCGACGATGGTAAGTGACAGCGCAATATTCCAGCCCCATTTTGTGACCATGTGCATCGTAGTCGGGTGATGTAATGCCCAACAGATGTTTCTAATTGCTCGATGTTTTTGCTGGAGTGCTCTCTCACAAAATTAAGACTTAAGATCTAGCGTGGCCGCCACAGCTACGACAGACCCGATGTTTAATATATCGACAAAGAAAACTAAATTAAGTGGAAAGTTAATGAATGACTTCATTAGTTTCCCTCTTCAACTTTAGCGTTAGATTTTGAGCATCTGTGGAAGGAACATTCAGCAGATGGAGGAATTTTAATATCGGATCTGTCTACAAAATAACAAGCGCTGATAGATAATGGTTCTCGGCGTATTAGCAGGAATGATAGTGGTAATGAAAACAGCTACTTGGATCTGCTGAAATATCGTGTTGTACTTCATGCTGGCAGGAGATCACCTTTTAGCACTGTCGCTTAGATTGTAATGCGATGATTCACAAATAGTCTGGATATGTGTAGCTTTTCAACACGGTAGACCTCATGACAGACCAACGGTGTTTCTTTAGTTTGGGCCATGATAGATTTACTGCCTCCAAAGTGACTTTTGAACAATTAAACTCCATGCAGACTTATTTTATGAAGTAAATAGTCCCCTTTCACTTATTCTGTATACGATCATGCTAGCCTTCTAAGATCCAACCTTAGACTGTTTGGATTATGGATTCCAGGCGCCATAGTGGTTTTCTTTATGTTCCAGAACAAGCTTACGTCGTCTTAACTTCGAGAGCAGTTGATATATAGTCCATACTGCCCAAACTGAGCGGAAACGCGGTTAAGTTCTAATGCACTCTAATGCACGGAGTGAGCAGGATTTTTTATGGCTCGGCTTGTCCAAATTATTACCTGTCATTTCTCCCCTGGCAAAATCTAACACGTTTTACCGAGCGCTAATGTGGCTCCCCATGTCATTAGAAGTTTAGGTTTCATAGCCCTAATGGAGTCTTTTAGGTGTGGCGTATCGCGAGCATGTACACTCGATAATTCGATTTCAAACAGAGGCACTTGTGTACAGAAAACCTTGTAGGGTTTCATCCATCGTCCATCATCTAGTACTGAGGTTTTTAATCAGCCTTTAGTGCTTTTAGAAATCATTAAAGATGATAATAAACTTGCCGTATTTGAATAAGCTGTCCGCTTGAATAAAGGTCTAAAAGTTCTTTGAGTGACCGCTTAGCCTTTAACTTCATTTGCCTCTCACTGTTTCCTCTGATAGGGTCTTTCTCGTGTTTTCTTTCGGTCCTGCGAGGAGGGGTTACAAACCCTTTTACTCATGGAAACTCTTACAAAAGCTGGCCGCGAGCCTGGCTCCTGGCCTTCACCAGCCGTAAGCTTTGAGTGGCCTCACTGCAATAAAGAACACTGACTTGGCCGCTGCAGACACGAGCCTGTGGCTTGATCTCTGCCAGAATCCAGCTCGGCCGAGCCAAAGCAGTAGATCCTGCCGTAAAGGAGGGGGGGGTCACTATGGGAACTGTTCCACTGCACGTGACCCCAGAGCTGGGTTCCCCGAAAGAAACCACAACAAACTATCCAGTTTAGCCTGAGGGGCTTTTAGGAAGTGTATGCTGGAGCTATTCAGAGCCTCGGGGGAGGCTGGGAGTATAGTAAGGATTTGAATGTACAGTAATAGCAAGATGGTGACTTTCATGACGT
Source organism: Triplophysa rosa (assembly GCF_024868665.1). Taxonomy (NCBI): domain Eukaryota; kingdom Metazoa; phylum Chordata; class Actinopteri; order Cypriniformes; family Nemacheilidae; genus Triplophysa; species Triplophysa rosa. The sequence continues at coordinate 5,945,964 of NC_079905.1, read as the reverse complement.
TTATGACCGTAAATGCTTGCATTTAGTTCTGTAAACTGATTAAGAAATATATATATAATCATAATTGGTGCTTACGTAAAAGTTTGTGTAGATGATTCTGAGCTATTATTTCACACATCAAAGTCGGTGATTAACAGCATCATGACTCGGTTACTATAATAACAAAAACCAAGAACATCTTGTGGTTTGTTACTTAGTCAGGCGAACATGTTTTTTGAGGAAGATGTACCCTTGTGAGTCAATTGTGGAGCTGGTCATTGTGGAGATGAAAAATCCCAGTGTGAATATGAGTCTGACCCGAGGTCTGTTTTTCTTGTCTTCTGTTGATTAGAACAATTAGGACTTCTGGGAGTGTTGCCACTTGTGGGCCCTTAATGAGCATAACAGTGCTGGTGGGATAATTGTTTGGTAGTTCCTTGTTCCCCCATTGTTTCCTGAAGGTATAGAGAGCGAGCCGTGTCTCCCGGCTCTATCACTCGACTCCAGCTGCCGCTTATCCCGCTCCAACAGGAAGCAGGTTCTTGGGTTACCTCACATCCACATATTCACTTCCCAGTCACAAGTTACAACAGCCAGATACAAGACCTTTATATCAGAGTTCGAGAGGGGCAGTTGTCAAAATAAATAGTAAGACGTACAAAGAAAACTATTTTTTAATTATATTAATAATTTATAAATGATTCTATTTCATCAACTAAAACTTATTTCAGTTTATTGCTGAGACAACATGTCTAATTTTCGGTTAGTATAGTTTTAGTTTTAGTGTTCTATACTAACCTTAAATAAAAGTTGCAAAACCAAAATACCTTTTGGTAAGATATCAAAAGAATTATCATTGCTAGACATTAATTGGACTTAACTGTTTTTGTGTCATTCACTGCAACAGCCAAGTGAATGCGCAACCCACAGATTGAAAACCGCTACCAGATACCATCCTCCAAAACACTATTATAAAAAAGCATTATTTAATGAACAAATATTAAGCCTTTTTTAAAATTCAGTACTAAATTGTTCAGAGCTATAGTGAACTTTATTTTTGCAAATCGGTACCATAGTAACACAAGGATACACGGATAGCCTATGTAGTGGTCAACAGATATAATCAGGAAGTACTGTATTGTGGACATTTTATTTAAAAGTCCGGATCGTGGACTGAAATGGAACATGGACGCCGGATTGCATGATTCACAGTTTCTTCCTGAGATCAGGGCTGATCTGAATTGTTTCTGTTTGAATAGTGTTGATTTAAGAGCTAATACGTTTTTAATGTGTTGTTGAACCAAACATTGCGTCCCATGCTCATAGATTTCTTTTTCCACGCAGGCCGCTAATAAAAACTTAGCTGACTAACTCGTTTCATGATCGCACTATAAATTAAGTTCATGCATCATCTGCATCAACTCTGAATCATTTCTCATGTGCTGCGGTATCTCTCGAGCCACGTTAAGCTTATCGGGGTATGAAAAGTTATGAAGATTTGCTCTCAGCTATTGGGCGCTGTTTGCCAACTCAAACATCACCAAAAGCTGAAGTCAAATAACACTTGTGAGTTTGGTATGGTGTCTGTTTCACTTCTGGCTTCTCGTATTAATCTGGATCACTTATCACCTGCTGGAGTTCTTTCATTAGACTCCTCGTATGAAATGTGGCAGCAAATTGAGATGTATCCTATGGCAACAGCCAACAGTTTTCTCTTTAAAGCTACTGTGTACAAAAGCGGTCGCCGGTCCAAAGCGTCACAGTCAGCGCGTGATTCATCAGCTGCTATCCTTAGCCAAAACCCCAAACCAAAATTGTTGACCAACAGAGACTTAAAAACAATCAAAGTTTCCTTGGTCTTTTCAAAATGTTAGCGTATGTGTCAACACCTTCCAAGACTCGAGTCTTTATTTACTCTCAGAACAAGATGAAACCCTTTCAAATGTAAGCTTGTCATCTTGGCTCAAAATGACTGTATGCCTAGAAGTCACTCCCGCTCAACATAAATATCTTGATTGCTTTGGATAATTCATCTTTCACTTTGTACTACTCTCTGTGGTATCTTCTTAAAGAAACAGTTCACCCAAAATTATACTCTCTTAAAGGAACAGTGCGCCCAAAAATGAGGCTCTCTTAAAGGAAAAGTTTTTGCAAAAATGATGCTCTCTTACAGGAACAGTGCGCCCAAAAATTATGCTCTCCTAAAGGAACAGTTTCTCCAGAATTATTCTCTCTTAAAGGAAAAATGTGTCCAAAATGTTGCTCTCTTAAAGGAACAGTTCACCCAAAAATTATAATTCCTTAAAGAAACTGTTCACCCAAAAATGATACTCACTTAATGGAACAGTTCTCTCAAACATATTGCTCTCTTAAAGGTTACCCCAAAATGAAAATTGTAATTATTTTCTTATGCTCGTGTAATTCCAAACTATTATTCCTTTCTTTTATAGAGCCAAAATGAGGATTTTGAAGAGTTGTGTGCTATATTACAAGGACAAGTACATATAGCTTTGTAATGGAAAAACCAAAATTTATGTCTAATTCATTAATTATTTTATTTAAATCCATACATCAATACATATATTATCTATATCTGTACCAGATATATATCCAGAGAAGTTCTCGTCATAAGGTGTCATCTCAGTTTACTCATCTCCACTACTTATTCTTTAAAAAATTATGTTTTTGCTTTTTAATTTTATGACATTGAAAATATATAAATTACACACTTCACCTTTATATTGACTTCTAAACTTGGCCTGTAAACAAGAGCCTGTGAAACTGACATAAAGCTAAAATCCAAATAGCTTGACTTTGATTTGAGAGTGTGAGAGTGTGTTATACATGAAAACAGACTAGCACCTGGCTCGATAACCTGACAATTTATCAGATAAAGTCAGATTTGAGTCTAGCCGATCACTATACTGGGAACGTATGGACATTTTCCACTATGAAGCGTCTACCCTTCAACCCATTCAGTAGTTCTTAGAATCCAAAAGATCCTTTCGCTAACCTCTGCTCTCCATAAATTATGTAAATAAAATTTTATTGCACCGAGTCAGTCGTGCAGGTATTTCTTCCCAAACTCCTCTGTTTTGACAGTTGGGAACCTAGTGATTCAAGAGACCTGAATTTTAATGTCCAAACTCCCATGGCAGTTGTCAGTGCTCGCCAGATTTTTTTTTCCGCCAGAAGACGTATTGGCGTAATTTACTCCCAACTGTCAAGGGTCCTAATTGTTTCAGTATGTACTGGTGCTTGTGTGGCACGCTCATGTGCGATTCTCATCCCATAATTCAAGCATCTCGTTGATTCATTTCCTGTTCACATATTAGTGCTACTCAATCAGAAAGCTACTGGCAGTGCATATCACATGGGCTGATGCCCAAAAGAATATGAAATCTGTAAGGAGTATAATATTTACAAAGCTGTGAAAAATATTCCGTCATCTTAAATGCTTTAATATCAGTGATTCCGATTCTGGGATGTTTTTGTGAAAACTCAAAAAATGGAATGAATCTAACTGAAAAAGTAAAAATTAAATAAACTAAATGATTATGTTAGATTTTAAACATTATGCTCACTTTACCTGCAAGCTTGTTTGTCTGCAGGTGGATTTCTGATCTAGTTATGGCCCCCCAAAAAACTAAAACATTTATGCTTGTGATCAATTTGATTTGTAAAATGTTGAAGAATTGTTCCATTAGCTCCATAAACTTATTTAATCTAAATGTAAAAAAGTAAACAACAGCTTTTATAAAATGAAGGATATCAGAGCTCTTTTGTGAAATGTAAGTGCAGCTGTTTTGACTGTTCTCCTGTTTGCTTAGTCAAGTTATTAATGGCGTAAGATGATTTCCGAAGCGTAGTTCTTTTACTTTTGGGAAAGCGATCCTATGTCAGTTTGAAGAAAATTACAGAGACCGTGGTCAGGAGAAACCAGGAGCCTGGGAAGAGACGATGTCAGTCCAGGGTCAGGTAGGGAGGGTCCACCGCACCTCATAAGGAGATGAAAGACAGACTCGGCTTCATTGTTTAGAGGGAACGTCAGCATTCCGGGCCACTCTTAGTCCCTTAGGCAAATTTGCAGTGAGAGCATGAAGGCCATGGTTCATTTGAAGGGAATTCCTCAGCAGGCTTCCTGGTCTTGGCCGGGAGCAACACTTCGGGGAGGAAATCCACCGCCTTTAGCTAACATGTCTATTCTCAATTTCTCTTTCCCTTCTCTCTCTTCATCACCTTCATATTGTAAAAAATTTAAGGGGATAGTTCACCCCAAAATAAAAATGTAAGAGAAATTACTACCCCAACTGAGCAAGCAACTTATTTGTACACTTCACGAGTGCACTCCCAAAACTCAATTGTGACATCACAACAGATCACGCTTCATACACTTCAAGTGTATGATGTAAGTAAAATCTGTATAAGTGGGCTATGAGTCAAATTATAGGGAAAGGGCAAACAATTTAAGTGTAACTCATCCCAGGATGGTGGATATGAGGCACAGGTGTGGAACAGAAGACAGACGGGTGGGTCTGTACGTGACAGGCAGTGATTAAACCTTGGGATGGTTGTCGTTGATATTTGGGTGGAGAGTAAGAAATAAGATGTTGGCTACTGGAAAAGAAGCTAGACTATTTCTTTAAAGGGATAGTTCACCCAAAAATGAGACATTCTTTCTTCATTTATTCAACCTCTGGTCATTTCAAACCTATATGGGGTTTTCTTCCGCAGAACACAAAAGAAAATATTTTGAAGAAGCAACAACACATACCCATTGACTTGCATTGGTTTTTTTGTCCATACAATAGAAGTAAATGGGTACCGCCATTGTTCGGTTACCAATATTCTTCAAAATATCTTCTTTTGTGTTCTGCAGATGAAAGAAAGTCATACAGGTTTGAAATGACAACAAGGTGAGTAAACAATGACTTTCATTTGATCCCCTATCCTTAAAGCTTATAATTTTCAGGTTTGTGAGTGTTTTATCATTAGTATAAACAATGAAGTTCCAACATGCTGAACATGTATTTACAGTAACTTCATATACTGTACATATTGCCATGTGTTTTGCAGTCACGGTAAAACGGCTTTCAAACGTTTAGAAGCTTTCAGAAAAGTCATCAGAAGATTTAAATCGTTGCTTTGAGGATGGGGTTCCTCGCTGCAAATGAGAAAAACACACACAGCTTGTTTAATACTTATCAAATGCTTCCTGCAGGTGCTTACGTCCACGCGAAAGAATTCGAGGGCCGACTGAGGCGGTCTGCTTCGATCTTAAGGAAGAGGAATGTGCTGTTTTGATACCGATAGAGCAGCTGATACCGCTGCCTGTCTACGGCCCTCAGACGTTCAGGAGCATTTAGCGCCGATCAGCAAACGCGAAAACAACTCGTTTCTCTCTGAAAAATCAAACCCGAGTGTTGTTTAATAACTGGTTCGACAACCAAGACGTTTGTGAAATGATAATACGGCTTCTGTTGGTCATACAATGCTCCCCATGGGCCGCTAGTAAGATAATACGTCTGGCGCTAATATGCTAGCATGCTAACTCTAAGAGGCAGCCTCATCCGGTTTCCCTCCGATATCAAGCAGCAAGTGAGTGCCCTGTTTGTGTAAAGTGAAGCAATGCTCACTCACTTCCCATGCCAAAGCCAAAGAACACAGCTGACAGAAAGAGTCAGTGTCCTGGTGTGTGGGAAAAGAGAATAACAGATAGAAGGCAGGAAGATAGCAGACTGGGTCCTCCGTAGAAGGGCACATAAGATCATCGAAGCTTTCTTTCTCTCAATCCTGACACAATAAGGCAACAAGTGATTAAAAGTATCTCTTTCAATGAGTTTTTGTCCTGACCGGTTGTGGCCACCAGACTCTCCTGTCGTTCAGTTCAAATATATTACTTCTGTCCTTCTGAAACCTTGTATCTCCATATTAGTCACCCTTTATGTTTGCATTGGGTTTTGCAAATAACCAACCAACTAAATGTACTAAAAAGTCGACACAGTATTTAATCATTACAGTATTTTTCAGTTATATTTCCTGAAAAACAGCAAATTTGGACATCCAAGGTTTCGGAAGGACAGCGACGATATTTTGCATCTGTATTTGACCGGGTGCATTTAGCAAAGATGAATAAAGATCCTGTTGAAAAGCATTTCGAAAATGTATCTGTGATGTGTGCTATCAAGGCATTACGTATTTCAAAACTTTCTAAAAAAAATTCAATTTTATTGTATATAGGTTTGGTTAAAGTCTTTAAGTAACATGATTTCCTCTTGTTTTTCACAGTTAATGAAATCATCAGGAACGATCTCTCCAGCATCTCCGTGCACAGCCATGCGTAGCAGCAATCACAGACTCCTACATACTGAAGGACATCTTACAGAAGATCACCAAGGCCTGACTTTAAAAACCATCAATTCACGAACAAACCTTTTGTTCTCAGAGATTCACTTAATGTGTGGCCATCAGAACTGGCTAAACTCAACTTGTTCTATTTCCACGGGGGACTTAAAGCACAGAAAAGTGCACTTCGCTCCAAAACGTATCAGCGCATCCTGCCAAGACAGAGTGTCTGCTCTCATGGACCAAATCCTTTCCCTTTTTTCTCCTATATACTCTCTTGTACTCGTGTAGCTTTTTAAATTATTACCGTAAGTGCAGTTTGACCGCCTTCTCTGTCATGTATATTTCTGAAAAGAAGATTTGCGTCCATTCAAGACAAACTTGAGTACGGCCACAAATCAGTAACTTTGCAGGCCAAAACCAGACATGCAGTTGACACGTGCACGGTTCTAAATTATAACCTAAGCCTTTTTGTTTGGATGTGTGTGTGTGTGTTTGTGAATGCAGGTGCGCGCTCTCTTTTGTTTATATGTTTTTTTTTATATTTCATCATTCAATGGCACAATTAATTGTGGTTAAATGAAGTATCTGTTCCTCGTGAAGAAGAAACTATTGACGACGGATTGCCTTTGTGGGGAAATTTGTAAAAATATCTTTTTGTAAGCCCGAGAGGCCTTATTGACTTGCCTTAACCTTATGCCAGATTGTAGTTTTGTTCTTGATTCGACAGCAGATGTCTGTGTCCACTCATGTCTGAAAAGCCATTCCAATGTTTATAGCTTTTTACTATCAGGTATGATTACACGTTAACTGGAATTTGTATGAATAGAATAGACTAGAATAGAAATTATTTATTTGGAGTGAGCTGGAATTCATCAAACGCAAGCCATAAGGGACGTATAGCAAATCTATTCCCTCATCTGTCACATTTCAGTGGTAGTTACCCGAGAAGGACTGGGCTGGCATTGTCAACCATTCAATATTATTCTAGCAAGACAAGATTTTTTTCAGATTAGGCTCCGCTCTGTTGAACTGCCTTTGAACAGCTAAATATACATTTCACTATAACTGCCTCTTTGACCTGATGGTTTACTGCACTGTGCCTTAAAGTGTTTTATTAAGCAGGAATACTTTTGTATGTATTTTTTGTCCTCTCTAATTATAAATGTAATGCATGTTTCTCAGCATATAATGAGATTTCCTATACATTGTATCCTTCGTCTGTAGAGCGTTAGGCAATATATGCACTTTAATTTGTATTTTTCTTTAATGGGATCTCGAAAATACCACATTGTTTTCTTTTGTTGCCGTTGATGTTGTTGTTGCTTTTTGACAATCAGACCTAATTTACAAAGGGGATATATTCTTCCAAAGGGTATCGACAATCAAATTGATGATAGCTTTTCTTTCACATATATGTATTCGATTTACCAATGCTAGTCACATTTTTACGGAGCATTATCATTTCAGTACCAAATATGCAAAATAAAATCATGCTTTGTTGGCTCTTTTAGAGGTGTGGACTGTGGAGTAAAAAAATATGCACGCAAAAGTTGACGGTTGGCAAAAAAACTTGACAAAACTATGACAGTTCCCTTAAGGTTACAGTATATAGTATGACTAGTCAAGCATACGTAATAATTTATATCAAGGACAAATAGCCACTGATTTATTAGACAGGTCTTTTGCCCAAGCTGTTAAAAAAATCTAAAATTCTGACCTAATGTTCAGTCTCACAGATACAGTTACAGCTTTATCTCTCAGACACAATGGCTCATTAAAAACACTGCGCTATTGTCTGAAAAGGAGCTGTGAAATATGCAGAAGATTTCTTCCCCATGCGGAGAGCTGAACTTCCAGAGTAGTAACTAATGGATCAAAGTAGAAGCAGCTGTTCAGTCCAGGCTTCGAGCCAAGCTCACTGTGACACCTGCCAGGCGGACAGGAATATTTTCCATGAGTTTGAATCCCGAGTTACACTGCCATGTTCACAACACACAGTCAGGGTGGGGTGGATCATCAAAGCCAGGGCCCAGAAATAGCCACTCTATTAGTAGGCTGCCTGCCCTGGGTGAGGATTGTTTAAGAGCCAAGAAGATGAGACCTTTGGTAACTGTCTTACTGTAGGCCTCCTCTCTTCTTAAGTTTATCACTGTGTCAAGGAAACCGTGCTGTCTCGTGAAGAACCAGGCGCCAGTAAATCGCAGCAAAGTCTTAGAAATCACAGATGTGAGCCGCACATCCTATTATGTATAAATTCATACAGTGGATTGCAATAACAGCTTGCTGGATCAATGCAAGATGGTGGTGGTTATGCACAGACTGTTTTCATCTGTCCAGTTTATTAAAAAATCAACGAGCGGACGTTTAAAATGATCTGTTCTCTTTGAATGTTTTAACCCTATGAAATAAATATACAATCTATGAAAAAGTTCAATCTTATCAGTAGTTGTAATTCGTTGTTTTTCTAAAATAATAATCTTGGCAAGCAAAAGTTACACATCTACGTAACAAAATATGTAGGGCAGATCATTAGCAAGAGGAGACCGTCCCCTAGTGGTCATTTGATGATTCTGCAATATGGCACTTGAAGTTGTACACACAAACCTATATATAAATAAATAATAAAATGTTTCTGCTTGCCAAAAAACTAAAATAAAAAATATAAATAAATATATAAGATGCAGCAATAATTTAACACCATGCAAGCATATGCAGATTATGAGATGTGGATTTCACACTGTTAATATACCCTGATCATCATTAAAAACTGCGAAACGGCCTTTCGTTCTCCCACGAACGATAACAATAAAATGATATTCTATTCTACAGTATTCTAATAATCTAGTAGACTACGAAATTGATATACAATTATTACCTTATGACATTTTGACCAATCTGCTTTAAAGATTACCAAAGAAAAGAAAAAATATTGTGACAATTATTTGTTTCCTAATTAGCCTACTGTGCCTTTATGTCTCTGTCACATGACTGTGTAAAGCGTCTGTTAATTACGAGTCTCTCAAGTCTCTCTGGGCTTTACCTCTGTTGGGTGGAGGCAGACGTAGTGCTCTGCCTTATTTGTTTAATTTTGTAAATTAATATGTAAAAAAGAGGTTTCTATCCATGTTTTGCATTGATTATTTTATCTATCATATACCCACTTTCTTAAATGTCATTGTATCTGCACAGCAACGTCTTGCGTGACGTCATTCCCGAGCAGGCGTGATTAACAGCGTATAAATCCTTTCGGACGCATTCATACAGCTGCTGGTTGTGCTGCTTCTATTTACAGGACCAGGGTTGATTTTTCCGTCAAGTTTTATTTAAGGTAATGTTGCTGAATGAAAATGTATGGATTTCTTTATTAGGCAAAGTGTTAGTAGTAGAATTGACATCTCGTGAATAGACAGATATGTTTGAGTCTACGGTACTGTACATTCTGCCATTTATACGGCTACCTACTACACAAATAATTGCACAAAACTTGAGATTCAATATTTTGTTGGTTTCATGTGAAGCATTTTATTAGAAACAACGTTTGACCGGTCCTCAGAATCGATGTAGACCACGCGCAGACCACTGGATGGCGCTATTGACCAATCTCAATCGCGTATTCCAAAGCGTTGTAATCAACAAAAATCGACGGTCTGCCTGTACGAATTAAAACAACTCTTCTAAAAAATGTATAACGCTACACAAGTAAGAGAATGCCCAAAAAAGTGAGTGAAAAATGACGTCTTTATCTGATAAAAATGTACCTGAGAGTAACTGATATTAGGCTAATGGATAATAGTAGAGTTAGCATTTTCCCAAGACCCATATTTCATATACAGTGTTTATTACATGGGTCTCCTGAAGTGAATAAGTCATATACATTGACTAAAGGGAACATAGTTACTGCCCCCAGCATTGAGCCTATCTGAACTACCGCTCCACACCACACAAGAGCACTGTGTCCTTCATCACGCAGAATAACTGCAATAATCACCTTTACAAATGAAAGAATGAAAATAAAAAAGAACCACGCCAACACCTGTAAAACACACACACACACACAAATATGTTTTTAAATTAAAGATAAGATAAAACAACACTAGGGCCTACTTTAAAAGTAAATGCTCACCATAAGCACAGCTCCCGAGGTCTCATTAACTAGAAGAGGACATGGACTCGACACAGCCACACCCATAATGTAAACTCCAATAAGAGACCCAACTGAAGTGAGAAGACCCAGCAACACTAAAGACCTGTTGAGAGGCAATGAGATGCTTACTGTTAGTGTGTTTAGCCAAAGTTAGGCAAAAAAATGTATTTTGTAATAGCACGTTTCTGTTTTGAAAGGAACATCAACATGTTATTTAATAAATTAAAATGTATTTACTATACGATTCAGTACTGATTTAGTCTCAGTCAAGCTCACCTTCGAAGATAAAACATGGTGATGAAGCAGGCCACAGGATTGGCAACATTCGCCATAGTGGCAGACCAGTGATAAGCCTGGTTTCCGTAGGGTAGACATGAGTATGACTGAACCGATGGCAGAAGAGTATTTGTCAGACCGTTCACCCAGGCTAGGATAACGTAGATGTACACCACCTGTAACCAGCTGTACTTCCCTGTCCCAAAACTGCTCTTGGGCTTGTCATGACCCCTATGAAAACCAATCATCGGTTTCTGTTCAGTTCTTTTGGTTTTCCATTGTGATATGGAGTCTCCAGCATTGTTGTGTTTAGTTTCATGTTCTTTAAGCACGGCTGGATGGTTGTTTAAAAGTACAAAAGCTACCAAACAAACCACCATCATGGCCGTCAGCAAGAAAAAATAGGCTTCAACTGAAAAGTTGGCAGGCTGGTACTGAGGCACAAGGTAGTCAACATGATCAGATGCATTTACATGCTGAAGCAGCGTTTCATTGGATCCGAGGATCTGAGATGCATTGACGCAATCCATGACACCTACACCCTGCACCATCGCAACCAGAGCTGGCACAAGACCGCTCAGACCTTCTCCTATATAATACGTGGTCAGATATTTTGTCTTGAGCTGCATCATGAAGGGAAGGAAAGTCACAGATGAAGTGCAGTCCACGATGGAGATGAAGAAGGTTAGAAGCAGGAGGGGAACGCTTCGATCCACACCTTGCACTTCGACCCTCTCGCTCCAGAAGAACGCCAGTAAGAAGCTGGCCAGAATACCAAAACTTACAATAAAATAGATAACTGCCGTTTCTTTAAGAGTTCCTGGACGGAACCGATGCATTAACGTCACAAATAGAGGGCCGATGTTGGCAATTTGGACGATAACGGAGAGGTAGGATGGAAGATACCAGCCCTCAGGGGTATGTGAAACGATTAGAGGAATCTCCACCCAAAGCCCACAGATGGTGACCCAGGATCCCATGCCAAACAGGCAGGCCAAAACATGAGTGAGGACGGACATGGTTGGGGTGATTTAGATATTCGAAGCTAGAAGTACAAAGAACAAGTACAAGAGAAATACAGTTGGTCAAGAAAAATCTGTTATTGAAGGAGTAGTTCGCCTTCAAAATGAACATTCAGTCATCATTTACTCACCCTCTTGTCATTTCAAACCTGTATGACCTTCTTTCTTCCGCAGAACACAAAAGAAGATATTTTGAAAAATTTTGGTAACAGAACAGCACTGCCCCCCCATTCACTTCTATTGTAACCAATGCAAGTGAATGGGGGGCTGTTAACAACATTCTTCAAATGATCTTCTTTTGTGTTCTGCGGAAGAAAGTCACACAGGTTTGAAAAAAGGGTGAGTAAATGATGACAGAATTTTCATTTTGAAAACAATTTCGTAGGAAATGTTAGTTAGACTTAATTTGACTTCAACTCATTTAAATGTACATAAATAAAGTATCCTGCAATTTTATGTTTCAAACAGAGATGGCGATGAAGAGGCTTTAAACTCTAATATCATTAAAGGGATACTTCACCCAAAAATGACAATTCTGACATCATTTACTCACCTTCGAGCTGTTCCAAATCTGTATTAATTTCTTTGTTCTGATGAACGCAGAGAAAGATATTTGGAAGAATGCTTATAACCAGACAGATTTCCTCCCCCACATTGACTACCGTAGTAGGAAAAAAATACAATGGTAGTCAAAAGAGCCCCAGAACTGTTTGCTGTCATACATTCTTCAAAATGTCATCTTTTGTGTGCAACAGAACAAAAAAATTATAAAGTAATCTTTCCTACTATGGGAGTGAATGGGGTGGGGGGAGGTGGTGTTGGAGAGATGTTTGGTAAGCATTCTTCCAAATATCTTTCTCTGTGTTCATCAGAACAGAAATTAATACAGATTTGGAACAACTCGAAGGCGAGTAAATTATGACAGAATTTTCATTTTTGGGCAAAGTATTCATTTAAGTCAGTCCTTATATTCCAGTGGCTTTTAAAATGTTAGTCAATTCTTAGTACAATGTTGTAAATGCATCTTATGTAAGACTAAAGAGATTTTGCCTTATAGAAAGAGATGTTATCTCAGGTAACTCCGGGGCAATCTGTTCAAGTTATTCAATAACATCTGGATTGTCTAACTAATACTTTGATACTGTGCCAATGTATTGTAAGAACAAAGTCAGGAAGGAGCTTATTTCCTGCAATCAAATCAAAATGCAGTTTGATGCACAAAAAATGTCACTATACAAAGGAGCAGTTGTACATACTTTTAACACAGAAGACTTTGTTATGAGCAACATTTAGCAGTGCTAACAGAAGTGAATACAGCATTTTGTCAATGAATTATGGAGCCCTCGTTGCTAAATGTTGTACTTATTTTTTATTGACATAAACGCTATGCAACATTGGATAAATGCAATCAGTTCCTATTGTTTTATCAGAAATAAATAGATAAACAGGTACATAAACATATAAACAAAAAAGATATATAGTATTGCATATTTGAAACCAAAAAGGTACTTACATGCTTGGAGATCATATGAGATTGACTGTCATATACTGTACTCCCATAGAAGGAATGTGCTTTATATCACCCTGCATGAGTGAATGGGTGTGCTCATATTGACCAACCAAGACCACCTACTGTATATCTGTTGATGTTTTATAGAAGAAAAAAGAAATCCACTTCCCTTAATTTTTATGATTCTATAACAAGATATTGTTGTAGAAATTTGAGCACCCAAATGTTAATTAATATTGAAGTTTGCAGGAATCTTTAATATCAATATTTTAAAATACTGTTAACAGAACATTATACTGTATATTCTTGGGCACAATTTTAAGAGCCCTTTATTGGATATTACATATTTCCACTTAGACAACAGCACGAGTGCACAATGTTTTCTTACTCAAGTTGAGACAGAAAATGAACAAACTTTCAAGTTTAACATTAACGTTTGGCTGTTTTTGTGCATAGCAGGCAAGTTTCAACTGCAGTAAAACGTTAACAGTTAACAACAGGATGTAAAAAATGTTGGAAACAATCGTGATGACTGATAAAGAGCTAGTATAGTTTATAAACTTTAGTTTGTAGTTTTTTTTACTAAATTGATTAATTGTTTTAGTGTTGTCATCACCAGTTGTCATCTTTTTCTGGTGTATATATATCTGTTATGATAAATAATTGTTAATTACCCAATCGCATTCAAGTACATAGAAAAGAAGCATAAAAGAGATGCAACAATTCTCAACAAGTTTATTTATTTACAATGCTATCACATTCTAACAACGTCCCATGAACAATTAACTTTATGATCCCATACATTTAAGCCATATAATGACATGGAATAAAAATCCTTCACATTTAGAAGAGCAAGTATCCAGAGATTATTACTGCACAATATCAATATATATGACATATTCTGTCCAATAAATTATTGTATGAAATGAGGCAGAAAGCTTCAGTAGTGTAATATATCAGCTCTGAGCTCAGTTTGAGTCTTTTCTGATGTTATACGTAAGGAATAATTGACGACGGGCCGTTCAATTATCGAAAGTTAATGCACACCCCGAGGTGGTAATGCGGCCACGACGCGAAGCGGCCGTTACACCTCGGGTGTGCATTAACTTTCGATAATTGAAAGGACCGGAGTCAATTATTCCGCTTATACCACGGTCACAACACCACAAGACGTTGTTCCGATACCACAAGACGTTGTTACGATGTTTTATGTCAAGACATTTGTATGGTATTTGTCCCGGAATGCTCTTGCTGGTAGAACTAATTTCTTACGCATCTCATCTGAAGGCGTTGCTTGAGCTGCATATGCAGTTTTCCGAGAGCGAGAGGAAGACACAGTGCACGTGCACACGCGTTTGCTTCACTGAGAGTGAAAAGACAAATATCTATATTTGATTTGTTTTCGTCGTATTTAACACCCCTGTCGTATAAGAAAAGTATTAAGAGAAAAAATGTGACACGGAGGTTTCTGCGCCAGCTGCGGTTCTCGCAGTAGCATAGAAAGCTTCCTGCTGTGTGTTTTAAGTCCCGTTTACCCATTCCACAGACGAATTTAACATGTTGTTTTTGTTATGTTTGTGCTTCGTGTTTTATCTTTAACCCGATGATTGTGTCATGTAGTTTGCCGTTACCTTTGATATATGCTTTAGTTTTTCGTCTGAACAGTCCTGTACAGTGCTCTCGCCATTGTTGTTCAAATGCTGTCCATAAATAATAGTTATTTCTTCTCAGACAATGGAATTTGCCTGTCACTTTGTCTGTTGTTAGATACGTATTCACTGGTGGACAGTAGGCTACATTTAAGTTAAACTGGGCGCAGTGATATGGAACTGTAATTCGGTCGACAAATCTGGAACTACTTCATAGGTGTGCGTTTAACTGAAAAATAATGCACACCCGTCGAACGTTCGTCAGCCAATCAGAATGAAGCATTCAACAGCCCCGTGGTATAATTTACAATTAGTGCCAAGAATACTTTTAATAATTGTCAAATATTACACCTAGTTTAAAATTATTATTTCAAAGAAATTAGTCACAAGCAGTGCAAGATAACAGGATTTGAGTCGAAATACTGGCCTCACATCTAAAGTCCACGCGGCAGCACCACAGACAGTAGATATTACATATTAAACATATTTCTGATGGTAAATTTAAAATGTACGCAACACTAATACTAGATGTTAGAACAAAAGAAACACTAATACTAGATGTTAGAACAAAATCTACTACTAGATGTAAGAACAAAACTAGTGTCAGCAGTTAAAAGATGGAACATGTCATTCATTACACATAAAAAAAATATTTTTGGAATGTGACATTATAAATTTCTTCTTGGTTGTCTATATAGCAAAAATCAATATCTTAGAACATTGTCCTGTCTGGGTATCATAGAAAACATTAAAGGGAAAAAAATCTGGCATCATTTACTCACCCTCAAGTTGTTCCAAACCTGTATACATTTCTTTGTTCTGATGAACGCAAAGAAAGATATTTGGAAGAATGTTAGCAATTTTCAGTTCTCGGACTACCATAGTAGACAAAAATATTGTAATAATCTTTGTTCAGTTAAACACAAAATTAGATATTTTGAAGAATTAAGGAAAGCAAACAGTTCTGGGGCACCTTTGACTACCATTTTAATTTTTTACTATGGTAGTCAATGATGCTCCAGAACTGAAAATTGCTAACATTCTTCCAAATATCTTTCTTTGTTTTCAGCAGAACAAAGAAATGCATACAGGTTTGGAACAACTTGAGGGTGAGTACATTTTTGGGAGAACTATCCCTTTAAATAAATTTGCTTGTGATTATACGCAATGAGGATCAATGCAAACTTACCCGACTTGCAATACATAAGACAATAACATTGATTGTCTGAACTGAGTTGGCAAAGAAAAATACTGTGTAAAATATTACACATAGATGGTAAACAATTCAGGGGCATAATCATTGGCATACAGTATATTGAAGGACATATAATATCGTATTTTATGTGCAAACTCTGTCTTTTTTCTGAATTAACACAAAGATAATATGCAGTGTGTGTAATCGAGTGCATCTCTGGTTGCATTAAATGAATATTTCCCCATTTCTATTGTCAAGTCAATCGGGACCATTTTTGAGACCAACTATTCCTTTAACTAAACAACAACAGGTTGACACGAGTTGTAAATGTCCTGTGCAGGCAGTCAGTGATTTTGCATTATAAAGGCATAGGGTGAATGTAAGACGAAGGGCTTTAACATTAAGGGCATTTATTTGTGCAGTCCTGCGCTTGCTGGAAAACCTGATATATGCTGACTAGAGGGAACATCGTAAGCGCTCCGATAAGAGAACCAGCCTGAATGAAGACTCCACACCAGAGCAATGCTGCGTGTCCTGCTTCATGTAACAGAGACCCGACTACCACCTTCAGATAGGAGAACAGGCCAGTAAAGATGATCCAAGAGAGGATCTGGACAAAACAGGTAAATTATGAAAGTAACCAAGCTGGTTTGGGTTCAGATAGTGTGTTTTCACGTGTGGTGAATAATCAAGGGTTAAAAAATAACGATGTCGGTTTAAAAGTCGCTTGAAAGGTGATACAAATTATTAGATTTTAAAGAAAGATGACATTTAAAAACCATAAGTATCTCATATCTCTTTATCAGATCTTTTGAGAAAATTAAGTGAAACATTGAACAGATTTTGTGTCATGTTAAAGAAAACAGAATATGATACAATAAGATCTAAATAAGATACAAACCACCAGAGCGATTCCAGACTGACTTCCTAAAAGTGGTGGGCAAGGACTGAGTGCTGCCAGAGCCATGAGATAGGCAGCGCAAACTCCACCTCCTAGTGACATCACACTAAGACCAGCGCTGGACCTGAAATAACACCACTTTAATGATTTCAGTTCTACAAAGTATACATAATTGACCAAACTTACACTACACAGTAAATTTTCGGGAGAAAAAAAGAATTGAATATTCCACTGCTCTAAAATGTGATAAAAAGCATTTTGTATATTTTACAGTAATTTTGTTATAGCATTGCATTCACAAATAAAGAAAAAGATTACAACTTACCTAAGCAGGACAAACATGGCCACAAAGCACGCCACAGGGTTTGCAATGTTGCCTAAGACAACAGAGAGGTGAAAGGTCATGGTGCCATAAGGCAAACAAGAAAAACTCTGCACGGACGGCAGCACGCCATTGGTCAGTGCGTTGGAGATTCCCAGCAGCAGGAGGAGATAGATATTCTGTGATGTCCAGAAGGACACAGCAGGAGTATGTTTTTCAACTTCCACCTGTTCTTCTGAGACTGGTGTACCTCTGTTTTGTAACGGGTGTGTTTCTTCTTCTTCCGTTTGACCTGTTTCCGGCTTTCTTTTATGAATTTCCTCTGTCGCAGCCTGGGTGACCGCTCGGTATGTCAGAGCAAGGAAAGACAGGGCAGAAACAGCCAGCATCATGGTCAGAAACCAGAAGAAGTTTTGGGCAGGGAAGTTCTCCTTGAGATACACAGGTTGTGTGCCGTTGGGCGTCTCGACACATTCTAGTTTACCTATGCCTTGCCCCAAAGCAACCACACAGGGAAAGAGCGCGCTTAGACCCTGGCCAACGAAGAACGTCCGGATGTATTGAGGGGGGTAACGGTACATGAACGGAAGGAAGGTCACGTTGGACGTGCAGCAAACAAATGACAGTATGAACGTAAGCAGCAGGAATGGGACAGATCTCGACTCTCCTGCAACCGTGGCCAAATGGGACCAGAAGATAGCAAGAAACACAGACGCAATCACGGCCAGTACTTGTATGGCGTGGATGACCACGCGTTCATTCAGCCGTCCTGGGGCGAAGTGGTGTGTTAAAGTGACAGCCACCGGGCCCAGATTTCCAAAGGCAATCAGGACTGAAAGATACGCTGGCAGGTTCCACCCTACAAAGACAGGACACATCCTTAGTTGTCAAGTCAATAGATTTGCCGCTTTAAACCAAAGTGACTTGAAGCATATCACATTCAGCTGAGGCATATTTACATTCATAGCAATTTTACTATTATTATGATGAATGAATGGTATTAAAGCTTTTCATTTATTTCATTTCAAAACATCGTTTACCTTCAGGTAGAACACCAACAACAATTGGCAGCTCAACCCATAATGAGTTCACTGAGATCCATGAACCCAATCCAAACAAAGCCACCAGAATGTGTGTAACAATGGCATGATCCAACCATCCCGCTGCCATTGACTTTTTATGTCTGGAAAAGGGGAGAAATCAGTTAAAAGTCATTTTTACTATGCAGAATGGCCCCAAAATTAAATGATTAAACATTAAAAGAGAGTATACAAATTCTGGTAGTCAAACTGATAGTTATGTGGTTAACTAGTTAATATATGACTTAAACCTTTTATATTAACTACATCTGTGGTTACTTTGGTTAATAGTGACTGACTTTACACCCATTACAAATTACACAGACAGCTGTTAAAGTGAATTTTTCTCAAGCAAAACTGTGTCATTTGCTATGAATTGACCAGTAAAGACCATATAACAACGTGTTCAAAATTAAGCTTATCAATGAAACAGAAGCGTGTCATTTGTTGATGCTAAATGATTCAAATTTTCTCACTGACGGTATTATTAGAAATTACAGCAATAATTAGTTCTTAAATAGTAGTAATAAAACTATTTTTTTAAATAACATTAAAAACAAAATGTAATGTGAAATAGTCAGGACAAGTAGGTTTAAAAGAAAAACATCTTTATTGATGCAAATGTTCTACAAAACTTCTTACAAACATATTGAAAGAAATGTGAGAAACCACTTGATTGATGAGTCATAGAACACAAAATGATATACTGAACATCTAAAACCAAAAAAATCGTATATGCAAAAAAGTATCAAATGCAAGAACGATTTCAACAAGACAGTCAAGGTAATTCGAAGGTCTCATGGAAATAGTCTTTTTAGGTTTTATATCCATACACTTGTTAAACAGTGAACCAGTGCTTTAAGGGTCTGATGGTGTTGTTGTAGATAGTGTTGGACTATGCCTGTCTGAACCTCTGCTTGTACCAAATTTTGGTACAGCTGGTGTTGTAACTGACACTTTCTCATTTGGCAAGACATCCTTCAATGCAGAAACCATTTCTGTTAGCGAGAAACCAAAGTGATTCAGTTTTTTGTCTCTAGAACCCATGATGCACTTCTGATAGTTCAGCTCACAGCGGAAGGCCTCACATTTCTCTCTCTGGCTTGTACCTTCTAACTTCGTGAGCAATCGTTCGACATCTTGCTGGCTTTTACACGGACCGCCATTTTTGGAAACCGCTCTGATAATCATTTTCTTATAAACGTGATCTTGAGCTTTTTGCTTTAGTCTGTTCACCTTCATTTTTCTGGCATCGCGGAGATTCGGCCCTTTGAAGACATGGGGGCGTTTCAACGTTTGACGTTGTTGTTTTTGGATGGGTTTACCAGGAGGTAAAATGACTACGGGTGATGTTGATGTAGATTCGTCCGCCGTCGTTTGGGGAGCAGGTTCTCTTTCAGCCTCTTGGGAAATGCCCCCCCCTGCCTGACCAGGAGTTTTATCAGGTCTGTTCTTCTCATACGGATATGCGTGACCAAATGGGTACTCCCCCATCAACTGTGAAAATGTGCAGTTAGACATCTGCACAGTTATTTCTGTAGGCAGCTCTTTGCAGTACTCTCCTCCGGGAAGGAAATCTTTGAGATTTTCCTCCATTACGGCCGCGAGCGCTTTCATCATCTTCTGTAAACAAGCTCTCACGAGAGTGCCGTACTGGTTCTCTGCATTGACACGACAGTATTTGAACACTCCCTTGAAATTGCTCTCTTGCACTGGAAGCTGTAAGAATACGTTCAATAACGCTTCTGGCTGCATAAGGCGGCTCGTATCTTTCGACCATTCCAAGAGTTTATCGTACAGGCAATAAATGTACCTACTGAAAAGATAATATTCTCCATCACTCTTCAGCAACTGCCACAAGGGTCCCAAAACTTTAAGGTAGACAATGGCAACCACACAGACCAGCGCTTGCATATTCTCATCACTTGCATCCGCAGTGACGCTCTCCAACAGGATATTTGCATCGTCGTTTAGATCCTGCAAATCAGATACAAACAATGCAACATCTTCGTAATGGTGAACAAGTCCAGCAGCTGCTTCAAAGTAGTTAATGATGCGATTGGAATGATTGATAGGCAATCTAGAGCAGTTATCTTTCTCGGCGCAAAAAGCAAGCCAGTGTCTTCGGTAGTTGGGGTTGGTCTCCTCTCTTGGACACAAAATTTCAGAAGCCATGTGAATGTAGCGGGTCACAGTACTCTCGTCAAAGTTGAGGAAGCTCCGAAATTTGGGGTGCTTGTCGCGACCAAGTTTCTCTCCCGTGGTGTTCACGATATCTTTTTCAAATGACATCATTTGCTGCTCAATTATATCAATAACTTCTGAAAGGAATTGACTGATGTAATGGAGGAATTTTAAAGGTGGCACTAGCAGAGAGGTGCCACCCTCTGTTGAGACACAAGCCAATACTTTGTCATTTAAGAATCTCAAGTTGGCATTTTCTTTCAGCATTGCAGAGAAGTGGTTTTTAAGCAGATCCATTGAAACCACTTTGGCTACTTCATTCTTACCTCCATACATTTCTGCGAGCTTTTGCAAAGAGAGCAGAGAGATATCGAGAAGAGTTACACAGTCACCTGTGTCGGTTTTTGGGTCTTCCACATCATCTAAATGTGTTGCGGAGTTTGTCTTGGATCCCTGTTCCCCGTTTTCACTGTTCACATACTCTGTTTGGTTGCGATCGTGTTCATCTGTCTGTGAAATATCAACGGGTTCATCTTCCTCCTTGATCTCAGCCTTATTCATGGCAGTTCGGCGTTTTTTCCTCAGATGTGCCTTCACCATTGCTATACTCCTGTATTCGGTCTCATCACTGTCAACTTCAAGATCGAATGGACTCTGAAGGAATTCGTCCAAACACCCACGACTCCTCTTTCGGCTACTCTGATTGTTGCGGTACTGCATCCTTAAATTCCTCAGACTTGCACGCAGAGGCCTGTAGGCGTTTCGTATCTTGCCATCTCTACAGAATAAAGGCTCAAAGTTACGGATCCAAGGCACCAGGACGGTTGGCTCTAATTTCTCTCGTGCAATAAAGTTAGTCAATTCCAGAACGAGGCCATTTGTGAGACCGGTTAATTTAGCACGATCTGAAAAGTCGGACATTTCAAGTAAATCTCTTCTTCCGATTCCGATACTATCGCATAGAGGTCCGACAAATTCAAAGTTGACCTCTGACTCAAGAAAGTTCTCCCTGGCATCTCTGGATAAGCTCAGTGCTGTTGTGGTGTTCCTCACAATCAAGCCACGGAAGTCTACAGACTGATATTGGGGGATGATCTTTTGGAGCCACTGTATTAAATTAACCCATGAAATGTCATGTTCCTCCCTCAGCAGCCCAACTTGAACCAACATGCGGTTTTTACAAGGCTTTTCTTCTAGATTTAACACATCTCCATTTTGGGCACCAAGGAAGTCATCAGCAAGTTTGGAGTAAAAGTCATCTTCTGCAAAACATTAAATAACATGATTGTATATAATGCATACATGCAATAAATGTACGTACACTTGTACAGCGATAAAATAGATAAAACTGTAAAAAGCTGCAACAGAAAGCATATACTTTGCATTTGTTTGGTTTGATTAAAAGTAATCAATAAGTTATAACAAAAAAAGACAAAGTACTCACTGAGTTCAGCAGCAATGGCTTTAGCGCTCGCACAAGAAGAACCAAAGTCAAGCAGGTCATCCATAGTTGCACACCAAAGTGGCCTGGCTTGTATTTATTAAACCATCTGGTGGAGCATGCTTCCAAATAAAGGCCAAATAAATGTTTTAGTAATAACAACCAGAGCATGGTAGTCCACAGTTTCTTAACCATGCAACAATGACAAAGGTTATTTTTAACAGGTGTAAGTCACACTACATTTACCCTATTGCTATTACCTGGTTGTATTATTTTTGTGACAGCTCACTATCCATTTACAACAACAAAACATTTCTTCACATTTTAATTATGTATGCAGAGATTTATCATTAGCTGTAAATGGGTAGTTGACGAATAAATCGTACATGCGTCTTTTTTGGTATTCTGGCTAATAGTAAAACGGTTTAATAATTACTATTAAATTGCATAATATTGCAAAAATATTAAAAGTAATCACAGTGATTTTTTTCAAGGCTTATGAAAAACACTTGTTGATGAGGGTTAACGTTAAAGCAAGCGTAAAGAATATCTGGGACAAAGTAAAAATATTGGGCAAAAGGTCAGCTGCACCCAGACCCTAACCTACATCTAGGTCACGTGTTTGTTGACTGGTTGGTTCAGTGATGTACTGGTTCTCCTTGAGTAACGACGATACCCTTGAAAATAAAATTCACACCCACATGAGCACGCGGCTCCTTCTTGTTATCGACTTTTACAGTTTTCCTATCAGTTGACCTGATATCTGTGTCTGGTACGTTTTGTTTTTCTGTTTGAACTCAAGGCTAGGAGCTAGCGTTTAATGCTGCACATGCATCGTGGACGATTCTCCCCTGCGCGAGGAATGCGACCTCCACTGTCTCTTTAAGTTTGAAAGAAAGACAAACTGTCTAGTTTTTGATTTTTGTTAACACATGAGATTTTCCGACAACATTGTTGAGCAAATAAATAAGAAAAACTTAAGTGTGGCTTGCTCTCTTGCATTCCTGAAGGACTAGCAAAAACATTTACCGCAGATTATTGGTAATGTTGATTCATCCTGAAGTGTTTCATGATGTACTCACCTTTATATTTACTGCAACGGTATCCTTGCTTTTTAAAAGATACGTGTCTTGTGCAGTTTGTATTTCTCTTGTGACCCTTTGCAGTGTGTAGACTAGAGAAAATCTGGAATTCCGATTCGGCGATCACCAAGGATGTTTGAATAATCGGAGGAGGATCCGCTCTACTAGCGTCGTGTTCTGTCACGTGTTGCTCAGTGGAATCTCTGATTGGATACATTCATTCTTTGCATAAAGGCTTCTTTTTTGCTGAATATTTTTCAGTGTTTTGGTTCGTTTGTATTATTGACTTATAAATATGTTCATTATTAGGCTGATTAAACACAACAACAGGCCATAACATACATTCTTTCATTTAAATATGACAATACTACTACAAATAAAACTACATTACATTTCTTTGAAAAGATACCCAACCCCTTTATAAACCACGTGTTCATTTTTGAATAAACAAACAAACTGAAATTTAACCAAACAAAAGATTACATTGCAAAATATTGTAAATCTAGAGTGGACAATGAGGTCAGGCACGAGAGCGGATATGACGACCAACGGATATGACGAAAATGATCATGGCAGGCGAATAACAACAAAGAAGCAAAGCGGTAGAACATTGGTTATTTTTTTATTTGTGCTATACAAAGCTTAATTATTTTCCTGCGTTTTTATATTGTGCAGGTTTAACGTTACTGCTATTTAAATGAACTATGCATTCAACTAAGGAGGAGCGACGTTATTTTTGTCAAACGTGTCATGCGTTCCCTGTTTCAGTTTAAAGTTTCCTTCAAGGCGTTTTTTGTATCTAGTAAATAAAAAATAAGGCACCAGTCGTCAGTTTTTATGAGGCATGGAGAGCACACACATGGAGGCATCCAGCTCAGGTACAGAGCAGCAGTCAGTCCAGGCTTCTGTTGCAGAAGTGTCATCCTCTCAAGAGCAGGATTCTCCGCCCAGAAGAGCCGAAACATCAAGGACGAAACCTGTGCCAGGTAAAGGACTAAAAAGAAAAGCAGATTCCATTACAAACGAGAAGAGCAAGAAGAAAAAGCGGAAAAATAGCCAACGAACGATAAGACCAAATTATACTGTCCAGGAGGGAGAGGACATGCTTTTGATTATATCAAATATAAGTAGCGGCGACAGCATATGGAAACCAAAGCGTAAAGGATGTAAGAAGAAGAAGAAGGTAAAGTCAAAGGGCAAGAATAAAACCTCTACACTTCACAAGAAAATAATACCTGCCAAAATCAAAGTCACAAAGGAATCAGTTGATAAACGTGTCGATTTGGACAGTGTGCACGCGGATGGTTTTGACCGATGGGGTCAGAGTTTACCAATAGAGATACTGGTGAAAATCTTCCAGTTTGCAGTCCTTCGGGATGGAGCTGTACCTTTTTTATGCAGGTGAGACCTATATGCTGTATTTGTGATGGTTTTTTTTTCCTTCTTTTTTTTTAAATACTTTTTTAAACATTTGGTTGTGTACATAACATGAGGTAACACAGTAATCAGAATTGGGTAATTATAGTAGTTTGTTTTTGTGTTCTAAGTGAAAAATATCTATTTTTGGCAAACAGTTGCCTGTTTTTAATAATGTAACATTTAATTAGTAACATAAAATACTATTTTGAGGGGGTGTGCCGTCTTCCTTCTTTTGTGTCCTTGGCTGATCACATGCCTGCTTCATTTCCTCACCCTCATGTTGTTCCAAATCTGTAAATTTCTTTGTTCTGAAGACCACAGAGAAAGATATTTGGAAGAATGCTTGTAACCAAACATTTCATGTAGAGGTGCACCGATTGACCGGCCAGAGATCGGAATCGGCCGGTTTTTCGTATGATGACCGGTCGTATGACCGGCCGGTCAGTCTCACGTCTAGCCGATTCCAAGCCGATCTTCTGTTGTCCGTGATGCGGGCAAGAACGTCACAGCCGTCAGTACACTCAAAGCCGCCAGTAAACATGTAAACCTGCGCGTGCGCAGCCTGTCTTT
Source organism: Triplophysa rosa (assembly GCF_024868665.1). NCBI lineage: Eukaryota > Metazoa > Chordata > Actinopteri > Cypriniformes > Nemacheilidae > Triplophysa > Triplophysa rosa. The sequence continues at coordinate 5,920,843 of NC_079905.1, read as the reverse complement.
CACGGCTCGTTTATACACGCATGTGTGTCTACCGTACCGCGAGTCTCTGCTGACTGACGCGCATCTCTCATATCCGCTGACTGCACGCGCGTGCACACGCATCATGTACTGTACAGACAAAAAGGTGCACTGTAGTTCATCTCTCGCTGCTCCGTCTACATGGGGTATGTATGCTAACAGTGATGCTAAACTCTGACACATGCTAAACTCACGTTGAAGTCGTTCACTCTGTGTAAAACAAACGTAAATTCCATTCAACCTGATAACTTGTCTTACGTTAAAACTGTGGTCATTTCACCTAGGTAAAATGACATTCAACACGACTTCTACTTGTTTTTAAAAATCCAAAATATAAAAAAAGAATTAATCAACCAATATATATGATATATATCTGATTGTGTTCTTTACTAACACAAAAAAACTGCAAATACATATACATCTTTATTTATTGAATAAATCAATCTTTATTGAAGTTGCAGCAAAAATCAACCCACTACTTTTAATACAGACCCAAGATAAAGACAATTTATTTTACATTTCAGAAAAAAATGAAATAAAGCAATGTTAGTTTCAGAAACAGAAACAGACGAGAATAAAGTTGAAGTAGGCTATTTTATTGTTATCTTAGACTTTTGTGAGATGAGTACAAAAATGAAAAAGGTAAATTAAGTGACATGTTTAGTTATATTTTATTATTTGTACTTATTTTCGGTCACAGAGTTCTTCAATTTAAGTTGTTTGGGAAAGAAGATTCTGTAATTTAATGCAGCTTGGAGAACTGCATTTAGGGAAATTTGGGGAAATTGTAATGTTCAATCATTTATGTAATAAAAATAAAAAAAAGTGTATTGAAGAAAAGTTAATATGGTTTTTTATACAGTATACTGTCAATTATAGTTTGTGGATAGAAAATCGGAATCGGCAGGTTTCACTTGTAATAAAATCGGAATCGGCAAAGAAAACTGCAATCGGTGCATCTCTAATTTCATGGCCACCATTGACTACAATAGTATGAAAATTTGCTTTATAAGCTTCTTTGTTCTGTTGAACCCAAAAGAAGATATGAACAGTTCTGGGGCACTTTTAACTTCCATTGTAATTTTTCCTGCTATGTTAGTCAATGTTTGTAACGGTTTGGCTTTGGTTACAAGCATTCTTCCAAAATGTCTTTCTGTGTTCATCAGGGAAAAAAAGAAATTTATACAGATTTGGAACAATTCAAGGGTGAGTAAATGATGATAGTGTTTTTATTTTTGGGTAAACTGTCCCTTTAGTATGACCTAGCAATAAATAATACTTCTAAGGTATATATTACAATAATCTAGGTTTGTAATTGATGCTAATTATTACAGTAAGAAGTAGTGTTTCCATTAAGACACTTATAAAAATTGACTATGACTATGGTAACCATAGCTGTTTGGGTTTATGTGCTGAAATCACATATTAACTATAATCTCACCACAATAAACATGATATTTGTAGACTATAGTATTTCAAATGGTGATCAATCTACTGAAAAACTACACTTACTACACCTTTACTACAAATGTTAAATTTCCTATTGAAATTTGAAAATATAATAAATAACACTAACATCGACACAATACTGTAAAAACAATATATTCAATCTTAATCCGAAGTGCTACTAAAATGTTACTAATTTGTATTTTTATGAACATACTCTTGACAAATCTAAAGAACATCCTTTTACTTATGTTAGTTTGTTTGCTTGTATTTGTTTGCACTCTTTAAAGGGTTGGTAGAGTTTGTCGTCTATGGAATGGGGCTGCATCCTCTCCGGCCCTGTGGCGCAGTGTGTCACTTGGCTACTGCTGGATTGAACCCAGTAAGAGTCAGTTACCTGGGACAGAACAGAAGATTAGGAACACTGTAGACTGGCTAGCACAAAACAGGTCAGTGGTTGAACCAAACAAAGTGTATTGAAGTGTTGTGATTTTTTTCATTTCATCAACTGGAGCAAAACGGGAACACGTACAAAAGACGTCTTGTTCATGTGAGATTATGCAGAGCAAACGAATGTTCATGCAAATGAGTTGAGTCCTGCATTTTTTTTTGTCTCCATATACTACAGATTCTCTCAGATGAGGGACTTCTCACTTTACCACTGGAAAAAACATGTTGATTATGTCATTGAGGTAACCAAACATTTGATAGAGAATAAGCATTTACTATTATATCATGTTCTCTCAGAAATTTCCTATACAAGCAAAGTAAGTTGAAAGTAAATGCTACTTTTATGTTTTGCTGCACCATAAATTCATGCAGACATGCCTCGTGTGATAAACCTTGTTTTTCGATATATTCAGGGTATGTTCTCTTTTTCTAGAGAGTTTCACAATGCTCCCCCAATCTTCATTCTGTCAAGCTTTCCTATTGCACCGGATTGACAGAAAAAGCCTTCCAGAGTCTTGGTGCTGGCTGTCCATCATTAGAGATTTTAAATGTTCAACACTCAGAGGTTTGTTCAATTTTTATATTGTTTACTAAGATTGCATCTATTTATTCCACTGACATATAACCGTCTTTTTTCCTTTATATATATAGTTCCATGTTGATGGTCTGGTGTCTTTCCTTGAGACCTATGGAAACCAAATCAAGAGTATTTACTTCACACACAGCCCCAAGAGTGACAGGCTTCTTAGCATTTTGTCTGTATGTTACTACAAATGTTTTACAGCAATTAGGTCTCTTGATGACATATTAGCATCTCTTTTTGTTTCTGATGAGTGAAATGTCTTGTAATTTAAAGAAAAGTTGCTGTCCCGAGCTCCGATTGCTGGAGATCAACACTAAATTAGATGGAGGATACTGCCAGCTTCCCATCTGCATTCAGGCTTTGCAGATTGGATGCCCCAAACTTCAGGTGTGGGTCCGAGTTTTAGTGAATGAATTCTCATTGCTTCTTCCAAAATGCTGATGTATCTGCATCATCTACATTTTGCTTCTTCTTACATTTGCACATTTAGACTTTAAGGTTGATGAATGTCACTCCAGTTCCTAAAATGATCCGCAACACACCCAGTTCAACGTCTGGTTTTCCGCTGATGGAGGAGCTGTGCATTGCCACTTCCTCTCACTCCTTCATGTCTGACAGCGACCTGAGCAATGTGCTCCACAGCTCCCCCAATCTGCGAGTGCTGGACCTACGTGGCGCCTCCCGCATAACAGCCACCGGCTTGTATGCTCTGCCTTGTGAAAGTAAGATTTTTCATTTTTAAAACATATTAATGTGCCTCAATGCAGTGAAAATGTAAAAGTGTTAAAAGGGACATATTATACTTTTCAAAAAATAAGTAATCTTTTGCCCAAAGTCCATAATAGCTATAACAAACGTGAATTGCTTAATATCTGACTTGACTGAACATACTTTTGAAAAGGGTCATATACCTAGACATTTTTGGGCAGAAATAATATGCTGTTTTCCCCCTTCACTTACCCTGCTCATATAGGACTGGAGTGTTTATATTGGGGACTGTACTTCAATACCAATAACATGGTGGCATCCAAGAAAGGCATACACATGCTTGCTCAGAAATGGAGTAACACCCTCAGGGAGCTTGATTTGGCCAATCAGCCATTCTCAGAGGAAGACCTGGAGATCACCATGGGACATCTTGCACATGGTGCTGGAGTCGATTCTTTTAATTCTCTGAATCTCAGTGGAACTAAAATCACTTCATCTGCCCTCAGGTAGGCCTACAAGTCTGTTTTAAATTTTGCATGTATTGATGTAATAAAGAGTGTAAATTGTGATTCTCTTTTTTTGCTTTTCAGTGTATTAGTAAAGTCTTTTTTCTCAAAGTAATATTTATAACCATCAGATAAATAACAATTTATTAATTGTTCATAGGTTACTGATAGGCCAAACACCAGCTCTGAAGTACTTGAATCTGTCCTCATGCCGGTATCTGCCCAGAGGACTCAAACGTATATATCATGGTCAAGAAGACATTCAACTACTTCTAGACAAATTAAGCTGAACGTGTATTTGTTGGAGAAATTCAGATGTATGTATTGAAGAAAACTGCTGTTTTATTCGGTTGTTTCCCAAATGTACTTTTTGATGTAAATTTTATTGGGTTTTAGTAGATAGAAAGTCACTTCACAGTTAGTTTTGAAATGTGTTTTCATAAATGAAGAGTTTGGTTCCAAAATGAGGTAACTTCGTTTTTCAAATTCTTCAAAAATCATGTTTTTTTTTACAGTGCATTCCAATTAATATCAATCAAACTGCAGTTGGTTGGTTTTGATTTCAGCCATAATAACTTAAAAAATACAGCTAACTAACACAATAAAACACAATAAAAACACGATAACATAATAAAAAACATGATTTTTGAAAATTCTTAAAAATGGAGTTATCTCATTTTGGAACCAAACTCTTCAAATATTTGTCTACTCTTATTAATCTTGTAAACTATGTTTTTTTTCATGTTCATATGCTTACATGAAATGAATGTTATGAATTTACATGTAAACAAATCGCATTTAATAAAACACTATCTTTACATAGGTAAAGTAAACTAACATCAAAATTATATATTTCAGCTTTATTTTTCGGCTTTAATGCTACATTTAACAAGAGTACATAACTTTTAAAACATGTTTTTGCATAATACATTTAATGACCATTACAGTCTTCGGTGTATAGAAACAAAAGGTAGAAACGTGTTAATTTGTGATTCTAGTTACCCAAAAAATAGCTTTGACCACAAAGCAAATACTGTATACACAGCATGATATAGTTATTAAAACAAGGTATATAATACAATGTACTGAATTACTCATTAGATGCGTGGCTTGTTGCATCAAATCGTAAACCTACTTTTTTAAAGCAAGCAGACAAAGACCAGTGTTTGGGTCTTTAATACACCGCTCTATGAGCTGCAAGTATGTGAGGTTTTCTTGCGTGTTTGGATCAAAGAAGCCCTTGGTGTCATCATCTGGATCAGAAAGGATCTTGTTCATCTCCTCATCAAAGAATCCTCTTTGGTACGCCACCTGCACAGGAACCCGATGGCTGTGCACAGGATCAATGATGCCTCCAGTAGCGATCTGAGCTTCTAGAAGACGAATGCCATGGTCCTTGACGATGAGATCTTTTTTCAAGGCTTGAAACAATGAGATAATTTCCCCATCATTTGGGTCTGTGTAACCAGTGACTGCACGCTCTGCAGAGAGCAATTTGTTTTTCATTTCAGTCCCAACTAAACGTTCAGCTGCCGCCTGCTCTACTGACAGTTTCTTGTTTCTCACTGGGTCGATCATGAAGCCAGTGGCGGCCTGAGCCTCGAGCAAAACCAGAGATGTTCCAGGAGTCAGAAGTCCTTTATTTTTGGCCTCATAGATGCTCATGGTCTGTTTTGTGGACTGGACAAATACACCAGCAATGCTGTTTGTTCCCTGCAGGTATTTTTGCACAGACTCCATTTCACTCACATGATCAACTGTGATTTTTCCAGATGTCAACTCTTCATATATTTTCTTAGTAATGATTTGGGAATTAAACATCTCGTCAGCACTCACGTCCTTTCTGATACCTTGGAAGTTGGTCTTTTGGATTGTCTCAGTTGTTGTGGTGGTGGTCGTGGTTGCGGTGGTTGTTTCTGTTTTTTGTGACATCAGTGTCAGAACAATTTCTAAGAATTGTTCAATAGTTATTGTGCCTGATTTGTACTGCTGTACCAGATCTCTTCTCTTTTCCTCAGAAATGTAGCTAGAGTAGAGCAGATCCCAGAGAGAAACCATCTCCCCTTTGAATTTGCCTCCTGCTTGATTTGTGGTTGTAGACTTGAGGATGTTCTTTGTATGTTCATCTATGAAGAAATAGTACTCGCCTTTTTTCACAATGACGAGGAGGCTCAAGCCAGTGTTTGGGTCTTTAATACACCGCTCTATGAGCTGCAAGTATGTGAGGTTTTCTTGCGTGTTTGGATCAAAGAAGCCCTTGGTGTCGTCATCTGGATCAGAAAGGATCTTGTTCATCTCCTCATCGAAGTATCCTCTTTGGTACGCCACCTGCACAGGAACCCGATGGCTGTGCACAGGATCAATGATGCCTCCAGTAGCGATCTGAGCTTCTAGAAGACGAATGCCATGGTCCTTGACGATGAGATCTTTTTTCAAGGCTTGAAACAATGAGATAATTTCCCCATCATTTGGGTCTGTGTAACCAGTGACTGCACGCTCTGCAGAGAGCAATTTGTTTTTCATTTCAGTCCCAACTAAACGTTCAGCTGCCGCCTGCTCTACTGACAGTTTCTTGTTTCTCACTGGGTCGATCATGAAGCCAGTGGCGGCCTGAGCCTCGAGCAAAACCAGAGATGTTCCAGGAGTCAGAAGTCCTTTATTTTTGGCCTCATAGATGCTCATGGTCTGTTTTGTGGACTGGACAAATACACCAGCAATGCTGTTTGTTCCCTGCAGGTATTTTTGCACAGACTCCATTTCACTCACATGATCAACTGTGATTTTTCCAGATGTCAACTCTTCATATATTTTCTTAGTAATGATTTGGGAATTAAACATCTCGTCAGCACTCACGTCCTTTCTGATACCTTGGAAGTTGGTCTTTTGGATTGTCTCAGTTGTTGTGGTGGTGGTCGTGGTTGCGGTGGTTGTTTCTGTTTTTTGTGACATCAGTGTCAGAACAATTTCTAAGAATTGTTCAATAGTTATTGTGCCTGATTTGTACTGCTGTACCAGATCTCTTCTCTTTTCCTCAGAAATGTAGCTAGAGTAGAGCAGATCCCAGAGAGAAACCATCTCCCCTTTGAATTTGCCTCCTGCTTGATTTGTGGTTGTAGACTTGAGGATGTTCTTTGTATGTTCATCTATGAAGAAATAGTACTCGCCTTTTTTCACAATGACGAGGAGGCTCAAGCCAGTGTTTGGGTCTTTAATACACCGCTCTATGAGCTGCAAGTATGTGAGGTTTTCTTGCGTGTTTGGATCAAAGAAGCCCTTGGTGTCGTCATCTGGATCAGAAAGGATCTTGTTCATCTCCTCATCGAAGTATCCTCTTTGGTACGCCACCTGCACAGGAACCCGATGGCTGTGCACAGGATCAATGATGCCTCCAGTAGCGATCTGAGCTTCTAGAAGACGAATGCCATGGTCCTTGACGATGAGATCTTTTTTCAAGGCTTGAAACAATGAGATAATTTCCCCATCATTTGGGTCTGTGTAACCAGTGACTGCACGCTCTGCAGAGAGCAATTTGTTTTTCATTTCAGTCCCAACTAAACGTTCAGCTGCCGCCTGCTCTACTGACAGTTTCTTGTTTCTCACTGGGTCGATCATGAAGCCAGTGGCGGCCTGAGCCTCGAGCAAAACCAGAGATGTTCCAGGAGTCAGAAGTCCTTTATTTTTGGCCTCATAGATGCTCATGGTCTGTTTTGTGGACTGGACAAATACACCAGCAATGCTGTTTGTTCCCTGCAGGTATTTTTGCACAGACTCCATTTCACTCACATGATCAACTGTGATTTTTCCAGATGTCAACTCTTCATATATTTTCTTAGTAATGATTTGGGAATTAAACATCTCGTCAGCACTCACGTCCTTTCTGATACCTTGGAAGTTGGTCTTTTGGATTGTCTCAGTTGTTGTGGTGGTGGTCGTGGTTGCGGTGGTTGTTTCTGTTTTTTGTGACATCAGTGTCAGAACAATTTCTAAGAATTGTTCAATAGTTATTGTGCCTGATTTGTACTGCTGTACCAGATCTCTTCTCTTTTCCTCAGAAATGTAGCTAGAGTAGAGCAGATCCCAGAGAGAAACCATCTCCCCTTTGAATTTGCCTCCTGCTTGATTTGTGGTTGTAGACTTGAGGATGTTCTTTGTATGTTCATCTATGAAGAAATAGTACTCGCCTTTTTTCACAATGACGAGGAGGCTCAAGCCAGTGTTTGGGTCTTTAATACACCGCTCTATGAGCTGCAAGTATGTGAGGTTTTCTTGCGTGTTTGGATCAAAGAAGCCCTTGGTGTCGTCATCTGGATCAGAAAGGATCTTGTTCATCTCCTCATCGAAGTATCCTCTTTGGTACGCCACCTGCACAGGAACCCGATGGCTGTGCACAGGATCAATGATGCCTCCAGTAGCGATCTGAGCTTCTAGAAGACGAATGCCATGGTCCTTGACGATGAGATCTTTTTTCAAGGCTTGAAACAATGAGATAATTTCCCCATCATTTGGGTCTGTGTAACCAGTGACTGCACGCTCTGCAGAGAGCAATTTGTTTTTCATTTCAGTCCCAACTAAACGTTCAGCTGCCGCCTGCTCTACTGACAGTTTCTTGTTTCTCACTGGGTCGATCATGAAGCCAGTGGCGGCCTGAGCCTCGAGCAAAACCAGAGATGTTCCAGGAGTCAGAAGTCCTTTATTTTTGGCCTCATAGATGCTCATGGTCTGTTTTGTGGACTGGACAAATACACCAGCAATGCTGTTTGTTCCCTGCAGGTATTTTTGCACAGACTCCATTTCACTCACATGATCAACTGTGATTTTTCCAGATGTCAACTCTTCATATATTTTCTTAGTAATGATTTGGGAATTAAACATCTCGTCAGCACTCACGTCCTTTCTGATACCTTGGAAGTTGGTCTTTTGGATTGTCTCAGTTGTTGTGGTGGTGGTCGTGGTTGCGGTGGTTGTTTCTGTTTTTTGTGACATCAGTGTCAGAACAATTTCTAAGAATTGTTCAATAGTTATTGTGCCTGATTTGTACTGCTGTACCAGATCTCTTCTCTTTTCCTCAGAAATGTAGCTAGAGTAGAGCAGATCCCAGAGAGAAACCATCTCCCCTTTGAATTTGCCTCCTGCTTGATTTGTGGTTGTAGACTTGAGGATGTTCTTTGTATGTTCATCTATGAAGAAATAGTACTCGCCTTTTTTCACAATGACGAGGAGGCTCAAGCCAGTGTTTGGGTCTTTAATACACCGCTCTATGAGCTGCAAGTATGTGAGGTTTTCTTGCGTGTTTGGATCAAAGAAGCCCTTGGTGTCGTCATCTGGATCAGAAAGGATCTTGTTCATCTCCTCATCGAAGTATCCTCTTTGGTACGCCACCTGCACAGGAACCCGATGGCTGTGCACAGGATCAATGATGCCTCCAGTAGCGATCTGAGCTTCTAGAAGACGAATGCCATGGTCCTTGACGATGAGATCTTTTTTCAAGGCTTGAAACAATGAGATAATTTCCCCATCATTTGGGTCTGTGTAACCAGTGACTGCACGCTCTGCAGAGAGCAATTTGTTTTTCATTTCAGTCCCAACTAAACGTTCAGCTGCCGCCTGCTCTACTGACAGTTTCTTGTTTCTCACTGGGTCGATCATGAAGCCAGTGGCGGCCTGAGCCTCGAGCAAAACCAGAGATGTTCCAGGAGTCAGAAGTCCTTTATTTTTGGCCTCATAGATGCTCATGGTCTGTTTTGTGGACTGGACAAATACACCAGCAATGCTGTTTGTTCCCTGCAGGTATTTTTGCACAGACTCCATTTCACTCACATGATCAACTGTGATTTTTCCAGATGTCAACTCTTCATATATTTTCTTAGTAATGATTTGGGAATTAAACATCTCGTCAGCACTCACGTCCTTTCTGATACCTTGGAAGTTGGTCTTTTGGATTGTCTCAGTTGTTGTGGTGGTGGTCGTGGTTGCGGTGGTTGTTTCTGTTTTTTGTGACATCAGTGTCAGAACAATTTCTAAGAATTGTTCAATAGTTATTGTGCCTGATTTGTACTGCTGTACCAGATCTCTTCTCTTTTCCTCAGAAATGTAGCTAGAGTAGAGCAGATCCCAGAGAGAAACCATCTCCCCTTTGAATTTGCCTCCTGCTTGATTTGTGGTTGTAGACTTGAGGATGTTCTTTGTATGTTCATCTATGAAGAAATAGTACTCGCCTTTTTTCACAATGACGAGGAGGCTCAAGCCAGTGTTTTGGTCTTTAACACATCTCTCCACAAGCTGCAAGTACGTGAGGTTTTCTTGCGTGTTGGGATCAAAGAAGCCCTTGGTGTCGTCATCTGAATCAGAAAGGATCTTGTTCATCTCCTCATCAAAGTATCCCCTTTGGTACGCCACCTCCACAGGAACCCGATGGCTGTGCACAGGATCAATGATGCCTCCAGTAGCGATCTGAGCTTCTAGAAGACGAATGCCATGGTCCTTAACGATGAGATCTTTTTTCAAGGCTTGGAACAATGAAATTATTTTCCCATCATTGGGGTCTGTGTAGCCAGTCACTGCCCGCTCTGCAGAGAGCAGTTTACTTCTCCATTCCATCCCAACTGTCCCTTCAGCTACCGCCTGCTCTACTGACAGTTTCTTGTTTCTCACTGGGTCGATCATGAAGCCAGTGGCGGCCTGAGCCTCGAGCAAAACCAGAGATGTTCCAGGAGTCAGAAGTCCCCTATTTTTGGCCTCATAGATGCTCATGGTCTGTTTGGTAGATTGGACAAATACACCAGCAATGCTGTTTGTTGCTCCAAGGTATTTTTTAATCGATTCCATTTTATCAACATCTTCATCATCTACTTCATCATTGATAAGCATGCCAAACATTTCTTTTGAGATGATTTTTGATTCGTACAGTTCACTTGCTGATACTTGTCTTCTCAAACCTTTAAATGAATGTTTTTTTGTAGTTGCTTCAATTATCAGTGCTGTGACCATTTCTGTTATCTCTTCTATTGTCAGTTTTTTGTGTTTGTATTGGTCAAGTAACTCTTTCCTTTTCCCTGCAGATATGTACTCCGAGTGTAGCACATCCCAAAGTGAAACACGTTTGCCTTCAAACTTCCCGGCATTGATGATCACAGATTTCTCCTTGAAGACATGCACTATTTGTTCATCACTGTGGGTTGAGCTTTCAACACTTTTTTCAGTTACAGGGAGCAGTATCAGGCCTGTTGAATCCTTTACACATTTCTTTATGAGGTCTTTGAACGTAAGAGGTTCTTTTGTGTTTGGGTCTGAAAATTCTTTGTCATATCCACTTGGATTTTCCAGAAGCTCTATGGTTTGCGAATCCAAGAACCCCTGCAGTATTGCCTTCTGAATAGGCATTCGGTAGCTTCCAACTGGATCAATAATTCCCCCCGTGGCAAGCTGTGCATCTAACAGATTGAGTCCATGGTTTTGAGGGATGATACCTTTTTTCATAGCTTCATATAAGCATATTTGCTCATCTGTGTATGGGTCTGTGAATCCAGTGACTGCACGTTCAGCCAAGAGTAAGTGCTCTAATAGTTCTGGTCCAATAGTTTGAACTTTGGCAGCCTCCACAACTGTATGATATTCCTTTCTGATTGGGTCAATAACATATCCAGTTGCTGCCTGAGCCTCAAGCAACATAAGTGCCACATCCGAGCTGAGTAAGCCTTCAGTTTTTGCCATATATAAACTTAAGACTTTTCCTGATGGGTGAAGCTTTACTCCTGCAATACTTACAGTGCCTTTCAAATACCTTTGTACAGATTCAAGTTTAACCACATCTTCTAGTTTTGCCTTTCCATCTTGCAGATCCTTGAAAGTATTGGTTTCAATGATTCCAGAGTCATATAGCTGTTGCGCAGAAACAGGTTTTCTTATGCCCATTGTTGTTTGTGTTGCTACTTTCTGTTCCAGTTTTTGGATAGTTGTGATAACCACTGTGTTAACATCCTTGATACTTGTCTTGCCCAAACGGTATTGTTCAAAGTACTGTTGCCTCTGTTCATCAGTAAAGTATGCAGAGTGAATGACCTCCCAAAGAGATGGAGATTTTCCAGAGAAACGACCAACAGTAATCACAACTTTATTTTTCACAAAGTGTTCCTTAATATCCTCATCTGAGAGAATGGGTTGTGTTTTTTCTTGTGTTTTCCCTTTTTCTGCAAGAGGAAAAAGGTAAAGGCCAGTATCAGAATCCTTGATGCATCGTGTCATCATCTCCATGTAGGTCAGGTTTTCTTTTGTGGTTGGATCGAAAAATCCTTTGTTGTCATCAGTTGGATCAGCAAGAATCTGGTTTAGTTCAGCATCAAAATAACCCTTCTTAAAAGCAACTTCAAGTGGCAAATGTAAACATGTTATGGGATCTATGATGCCACCTGTAGCAATCTGGGCTTCCAGCAGATGTATGCCATGCTGTTTTACAATGAGATCTTTCTTAATGGCTTCAAAAAGGGATATTTTCTTGCCAGTGTATGGGTCTTTGTAACCAGTCACAGCTTTCTCGGCAGACAGCAGTTTTTCATAAAACTCTGGAGGAATGACTTTCTGCTTCAAGGCCTCTTCAGTAGTGAGTTTCTTGTTCTGCATCGGATCAATAATAAACCCAGTGGCGGCCTGTGCTTCAAGAAGACACAAGGCGGTTCCACTTGTAAGAAGTCCCTGTCTTTGAGCTTGATAGATGGTCATTTTCTGGTTGGATGTTTGAACTATTACACCTGCTACGCTGCTTGTTCCACTCAGGAAATGCTTCACCGTGGTTCTCTCAAGAAGATCTTTGATTGTTAACCTTCCCTCGAGCACATCTTTGTAGGTTTTCTCATCTATTATTCTCAAATTCAGCAGCTCCAAAATGGAGACTTTTCCCCTGAGACCATCCACCTGGAGATCAACATTTCTTTGTACTTCCTTGCTCTCAATGATCTCAATGATTACTCTAATAATTTCTTCAATTGTTATTGTTTTTGACTTGTATCGTTTGATCAGCTCTTGCCTTTTCTCCTCGAATAAATATTCAGAGTTAATGAGATCCCAAAGTGTCACTTTTTTGTTGCTGAATCTGCCATATCTCACAGTGATGTACGTGGTTTGGAATGTATCTTTGGTGCTGTCCTCTATCTTGATTCTCATGTCTTTCTTTTTGATTGGCAAAAGGCAAAGGCCTGTTCTTTGGTCAGTGACACATCTGGATATTAACTGCATATAAGTAAGATTTTCATGAGTGTTTGGGTCAAAGAATCCTTTTGTGTCATCAGTTGGATCACTGAGAATCTGATTAATTTCTGTATCAAAGTATCCCCGCTTGTAAGCAATGTGAACTGGAATGCGATGGCTGTTTATGGGATCAATAATACCGCCTGTGGCGATCTGGGCCTCTAGGAGGCGTATGCCATGATCTTTCACAATTAAATCTTTCTGCATTGCCTGGAACAGTGAGATTTTTTGGTCAGTATAAGGATCAAGGTAACCTGTCACTGCCTTCTCTGCTGAGCAGAGTTTTGCATGTAGATCTGCCCCTACTACACGTGCCTTTAGAGCTTCACTTACTGAGAACTTTCGGTTAGCAATTGGATCAATGATGAATCCTGTTGCTGCTTGGGCTTCCAGAAGAATAAGTGAGGTTCCCGGTCTCAGAATTCCTTTTTGTTTGGCTTGGTAAATTGACATTATTTGGGAGTCTGGAAGCAGCACACCAGCGATGCTTTGTTTACCTTGTAGGTATGATTGAATGGCTTCATTCTCTGTAACTTCTTTTACAGTCGTTTTTCCTTGTTTCAGATCTTCGAGGTCATTCTTAGTGATGATGTCCGCCTCGAAAAGCTGGTTTGCGCTCACCTTTTCTCTTATTCCTTCGAAAACCACGTTGGCTTTTTTCACTGAAAGTTCAATCATCTCCAGGACTTTGGTGATTATAACCTCAATTGTGAGTACTCCGTTTCTGTATTGCTGGATGATATCTTGCCTTTGCTCTTCAGTAAAGTATTCAGACATAAGTAACTCCCAGAGTGAAACAGTCATTCCCATGTACTTGCCACATGTTACTTTTACCATCACACCCTTAAAGATTTTTTTGATGTCATAGCCAATGAATGTGTGAATCAGACTGCCTGACTTATCCTCAATGGGCAGCAATGTAAGTCCTGTAGAGGGGTCAATGACACAGCGATCCAACAGTTGCAGATATGTAAGGTTTTCCTTTGTGTTTGGGTCGAAGTATCCTTTACTGTCATCTCCAGAATCCTCAAGGATGGTGTTCATCTCCTCATTGAAGAAACCACGCTTATAAGCTACATCCACTGGAATTCTGTGGCTGTTTATAGGATCAATAATTCCACCAGTTGCAATCTGTGCCTCAAGCAAACGGATCCCATGCTCCTTCACAATCAGTTCCTTATTTAGAGCTTGAAAAAGGGTAATTATGTCACCAGTGTATGGATCCTTGTAACCAGTGACTCCGCGTTCTGCTGCAAGCAATTTTGCATGGTACTCTGGTCCTACAAGTTTTTGTTTAATAGCATCATCAACGCTCAACTTCTTGTTTTCTACTGGATCGATCATGTATCCGGTTGCAGCTTGCGCTTCCAGCAGGATCAGTGCAGAACCAGGCATGATTATTCCTTGTTGCATTGCCTGATATATGCTCATTTTCTTATTACAGGAGAGCACAGCTACTCCCCCAATGCTCCCTTTACCTTCTAGATATTCTTTCACTGTTTCCATTAACATCACATCCTGGGTGGACTTTTTGCCCTTTTGCAGATCCTCATACGTCTGTTGGTCAATTACTTTTGATGACAGGAGCTCGTTGGAGGTTACGCCTCTGCGAAGGCCTTTGAATGTGACGTATATTGGGAACAGCAGTAAGCCTGTTTCTGGGGCTATGGTGCATTTCTTTATCAGTAATGGATAGGTGAGGTTTTCCTGGGAGTTTGGGTCATAGAAGACATTTAGAGCATCTGTTTGGTCTTTGAATAGATCTTTTTCATAGTGACCTCTCTCATACGCCTGATCTTCTGTTAAGTAGCATTTTTCAATAGGGTCATAGACACTTTTAGCAGAGATCTGTGCTTGTAATAATCTAATGGCATATTCTTTTGGGATCGTGTCCTTCTGCATGGCTTGAAATAGTGAGATTGGTTGGTTGGTGTAAGGATCTGCATAGCCCTCGGTGGCCTTCTCTGCAAACAGAAGCTTCTCTTTAATTTCCTGTCCTACAATCCCTTCTTTGACTGCTTTGTCGACAGAAAGCCTCCTGTTATTTATTGGATCGATGATTCCTCCAGTCGCAGCTTGGGCTTCTAACAGTGCCAAACATGTTCCTTGTTTCAGCAAGCGCTTCTTGTAAGCTTGGTATATTGTAATGGTTTCATTTGATTGTTCAAGGGACACCCCAGCAACTATCCCCCACGAGTTACTGCTTTCCTGCGCCGGCATTTTTGTGAATTTCCTGGCACCTGTGCACAACATAAGAAAATTTTAATTGATTATGCAGTTAATACTGTTCTCTTTTGTTACTGTAGAAACACAGTAAAAACGGCAATGCATTGACACATTTAGTGCCCTATAAACATCTGGGATTATCTGACAATGAAAACTTTCAACAGGGCAAGTTTAATTTATTCTATGACATGTCCAGACAAGAAAAATGCCTTAAACATTACATCATGTGGAAAACCCTGATGCACAAACCTTGTTAACAGGGTAAAACTGGAAATACAGGATGCTGCTGTTATTCTTAAGAATGTTATCCAAGTCTGAATAAGGAGTGAGTGATCCATGTCAAGACTTTCACTCCTCAGTTGCACAAACAAGTAAAAGGTGAAAGTATGAGATGTGCATTGAAACCAGTATTAATAATATAATTATGCTTGTTAACATATTATATTTGGTTACTGTGAGACATTTATTTGAAAAGGTCTCTCTCTGCCCCTTTCTTTTGGCAAACAGCCAAATGTGCTATTTCACAACTGAAAGTAAATTGCTAGCTTGGCAGAGCAAGAAGTGCTTAACATCTGTTGCATTCTTATGACTTGGATCAGACAGTTAATCAGATAAACATTGTATATCACATTTCATTACTTTTAATAAATATCTATTTCAACTTTAATAGTAATATATGCAAAAATGTTGTGTAAATTATGCTATTATCATCATCCAATTTTTGGATAAAATGTGAGCTAAACATAAAACCAGGTTAAGACCCAAATTACTTGCTTTATTACTATTTTTGTTTGATAAGACTGTGGTTATGTAAAACACTGTGTAGGCATTTATGCAAATATGGCTGCATTTTCTTCATGTTGCAAGCAGGATTTTTAAAGCTCTTTCACAATGAATAGGGCTTCCTGTCCAAAAAATGTTTGAAATTCCACGGACACGGCCTGTAAGGACTAAGGTTAAACTTAACCACATACATTTCATGAATCAGCCACTTTTTGTATGTAATCCTAGCAAACTTTGCAAGACATCTGATCAATGTACTGCTTCATTTACACTTTGTAAATACAATGCAGGTTATCCTTATAGGGATAGTTCACCCAAAAATGAAAATTCTGTTATCATTTAGTCACCCTCGGATTGTTCCAAACCTATATACATTTCTTTGTTCCGCCAAACACAAAGGAAAATATTGGACGAATGTCTCATCCCCCATTGACTCCCATAGTATTTATTTTCCCCATTATGGCAGTAAATGGAGATGAGATCTGTTTGGTTACTGACATTCTTCCAAATATATTCCTTTGTGTTCAGTAAAACAAAGACATTTATACAGGTTTGAAACAGAATTTTCATTTTTGGATGAACTATCCCTTTAATGCTCTAACTGTACATTGTAATCAGTTAAAGGGGTCATATGACATGGCTGAAACGAATATTATCGCTTATTTTAGATGTAATGCAATGTGTATACACGATTTAAGGTTCAAAAACGCTGTATTTTACACATAACGTGCATGTTTGTATCTCCTCTTTGCCCCGCCTCTCTGAAACACGCAGATTTTTTACAAAGCTCATCGCTCTGAAAAGCGAGGTGTGCTATGATTGGCTAGTTGACCAGTGCGTAGTGATTGGTCGAATACTGCAAGCGTGTGATGGAAATGTTACGCCTCTCACCATATTTGGAACATCAGGTTCCAAAGCAATTGTACTGACAGGTCCACCTTACTTGCGTATACATTTGGGCGGTCTTAGTCAAATCATACCACGAACTGACGTAGATTTGAGGGGGTGTGGTTACACGAGGCGTTTCAGGCAGGTCTGGGTGAGCATTCGCTTTTAGATAGAATGCATCTTTTGTTCTGACACTTTCATTTTTGCAGTTTTATGTGTCTAATACATGCATGGGCAACTTATAACACACCAAAGACATAGAAAAACACGTATTCGTGCCATATGACCCCTTTAAAATATTTCATAGTAATAACCGGTTTGTCAGTATAGTGCATTTAACCTTAATACTGCTACTAGCACCTTCACAATTTACAGTATCTCTATTATTGCTGTTAGTGAAGTTAATGTTTAACCAGTCATAAAAAGAGTATACATACTCAGTAGAATCATCACTGTTCACAAGGCGTCCATCAGCAAATATTTACTGTTTCTTACAAAGAGGACGTTTCATTCTCATAGAGCTCCTTACTTACTAGAGGTGTGGCTCAACAAGTTAACAGATGTTTAGCATAATGGCACATACACGTCCTTATACAAACACGATATTTCAATGACAATCTTTGGCTTGATTTTCAAAGTTTCACATCTTACCTCTTTATGGTGGTTTTGCAGAAAGTTCCAGTTGGAGTCAAACTGAGACTGCCTTCCTGTTGACTGAGCCTTAAGGTAAACCAAGCACACAACAGACACTCAGTGAAAATCTGAGCATGCATGCTTCCCTCTCTCTGCTTGATATACTGATAGGTCTGGTCAAACCCCACCCCAAGGAACACTCCCCTCTCTCTCTGGAGATAAAACAAATATCCTGCAGCCGAATGAAGGAATGTTATGCTCCTTATTGTCTTCCTACCGAAGCTGTCATGAACACTCAACTTGTAATGTTTAACACTATAAAAAGGCAAGTCAGCAAAAGCCTTGAGTTTTGTGTTTGTGCATAACTTTACTGGGGCAATGCAGTAGTCATATACTTCTGTGTTTTCTCAATAGCTGGCTGACATTTCAGACTGTGGTTGGGCAATCGTTTTTTTTAGGCAAGCATGATTAAAATGAGGAAAATCTGTTCTCATAAAACGTTTTATTATGCTTTTCACAAGTATTCGCTTATTGCACAGATTCAGTTAATGATTTAAAATGTTGTTTTTATAATGCAAGAAGTGTGTGGATGTGATTCTTATCTGTTTGATTCAACATAGATTAAAGGAAATCTGGCCTGACCTGTACTGGGTTTTGGGTTAAAATATTATTGAGAGCAGTGAAACTGGACATCAACCTTAGTGTTTCTCTAAAGGAGTTTGCCTTTCTTGTTCAATTACATTTAAGCTGCAATTTATTTCTGCTTTTATTCATGTAAGCTATAGGGGTACATCAAAATAAAATAGTTTTAGCATTGGGCCAAGCATTTTAAAAAAGGGCAATACAGTCAACGTTTTTTTTTGTATTTATCTGTAGGCGTTTCATTGTCTGTTTTTATAGTGATTCGTTGTTGTTCAGGAAGTGTTTTTTTCTATAATGCAGAAATGACATTAAAACATTTTCATTTAAAGTTGTTCATAGAATATAACACTGTTGACAATAACGGATTGTTTTTTGCACTTGTATTTCACACAGTTTTAGGTGTTCTGAGTTTTGTTTAATATTGGCCTTTATATGGTGCCCTTCATAAAGCAAGACATTTGCATATTTACTGCATATTTACAAAATCCTGAGTTATTTCAACCCATTTTGGGGTAAAATATTGATTAATGGGATTAAATGAATTTATGCTTTTTTAACCCATGCGTGGTTTGTTCAAATATAGACATTTTCTGGGTTCATTTAAACCAGTGGTTGGGTTTGTCTATATCACCCAACCATGTTAAAACAACCCAACATTTTTTACAGTGATAGGGTAATGCTTCTGCTTTCACATGGCCTGTCAAGCAAAACCCTTCTTTGGAACAAATGCTTGTCAAAATCATCACTCTCTTGTTGAAGTTTCTCAGTACTTCTCCAGTATTTCTATGCCACACCTCCATGAGGTGACCTGATATGCTAACTCACCCTCACACTCCTGCAAACAGAAGTGACTTCAAAACTATGCAAGGCTGCATTGTATCACATGCAACGTCTTATCACGCTATTATCAGATTATCTATCCATCAATGGGGGACCTTATTCAACACTCTCTGAGAATGAGATCCTGCTTTACCTGCTCCTCAGTTTTTGTGTAAACAGATAGGAAGCAAAGAATACCTGGTTTAAACATCAATGTGTATGCTTTTACTTTTACATAATGTCATCTCTTCGTGACTTAATCTTCAGAATCAATATTGTAATATGGGCAAATGCAAAATACTTGGTCAATACATTTTGACAAAAATGTCAGATAGAACCTTATAATTCCAAAGTGACGAAATGGTGTCCATACGATGGAAGTCAGTGGGGGCAAATGTTGTTTGGTTCTTTTGTGGGTGAACTAGCCCTTTAGTTCACCCACGAGGTTCATGTCATACATACTAGCTATAGCACATATTAGTTGTTAAAGACAATGGGCCCTATTTTAACGATCTAAGTGCACGGTTTAAAACCCCACAGACTTCGCGCAATTGACTGTAGACTTTAGACTTTGATTTGGTCTATGGCCCAGTCTATTTTCAGTTTGTCAAAATAGCAACGCGCCAACAATAAGCCTGAACACACCTCTTTTTTAGACCAGGACGCACATGGGCGCACAAATGGGCGCAAATGCATTTGCTATTTAAACAACGCGGCTCAGGATGGGAAAATGAGTACTGTGTCGGGCTGAAACTAGCAAAAACACTTGCGCCGCATTGCGCCGGGTGTACCATAGGGCCCAATTTTGTTTATTGTGATATACAACATACAGAATGAGCAAAAGACTGATCTCAGTGCTGGCATTAGCACAGCTGAGTGAAGCAACAAACATCCTAAGCACAATGTTAACCACAAACTAAAATTTTCATTAAAAAAATTCTAACAAAAATGAGCATTAAAGACTAACTAAAGTGTGTTAAAGTCTTTCACCTTAACACAAAATAACACTATTTAAAAAAACTTCAAAGCATGCTGGGAACTACAGATCCACTGCCCAGGTGATTGCTTACGTATTAATTCCATTTGACAAATTTAAGTGGGTTGAAAATGATGAATACGTTGCAAACATGTTGTATCAACTTATTTCAATACGTAATTTGGACAGTGTGGAAATTTAACTTTTTTTAGAGTGTTGGTTGATGACACCAGATAATAATGATGCTTTTCTTCTGATAAATGTTGTAATTCTAATCATCTAATTTCCGCATATATCTGGGGAAATTGAGGCACTTTCCTTACAGTAAGTATACTACATTATACACTTAACTAATCCACACCCTGAAGTACTATCAAAACCTTTTCAACCATCTTGATTTGACTCCAAAACATTGTCTTAATTTGTATATTACAAACAGGATCTCGTAAATGTATAATTATAACTCCCTGAGCAAACTCTGTCATGTGTGTGAAGAATGGAAAACTTTGGAAAATGGTTTCCTTTGTTAGGTTTTAATCATCAGCAGTTACATGTCCAAACAGCCCTAGAATTTATGAGTACATGAGTATCGCCACCTTTCCGATAACTGTGCCGTAAGATAATGTCCCTCCTTCACTTAATACTGACAAGTATCTGGGGAACAGATGAAGCATGTAAGGTTTTGCCTAAAGAAACAAGGTGTGTCGGTTTACATTCCAGAATCCCTTTCGACCAAAAAATCCCACAAAGTGATGGGGGTATGACTAGAGTCAATGGCAAAGGTGAGGGCATCAATCTCTCTCATACATACAGCTATATAGTCTTCTCTTTCTGTCTGTGGTGGGGGTCCACCTATAAAAAATGTAGCTTCTGAAAAAAGGGATTTAATACGCCAATTAATAAAAGCAAGGTAAAAATGCTGCAAATATTAGAATCCCCATCAATCACAAAATATGTCCTGCGACAAAGTGTTGAATGACCATACTGAAGTCTATACATTTGTCATCAGCATGGTAAGATTTTTTTTTTGCAAATATTTGAGCCTCTTACTGTAATTCCTTGCATATCATGAAATAGTGTCACAGAAACTTACGGAAACAAAAGAACCGCTCCTGTTAAAATAACTAATAATTATCATCCCATCCCATTTCGACTTTAGTTATTGTATGAAAGCAGTGATTATGCACTTAAATATACACCTTATTAAATTTAATGCGTGAACTTTTACAATAAATGTAATACATTTTCAAAATAAGATGTTTCATCTGGGCTTGCAATCTCTGTATAATCTTCCAGATATGTTAGTTATTTAATTCATGGTTGTTTTTCACTTTTAGACGTCTTTGTTATGCATCACATTTTCAATTCATTGTTCGTACTCCTTCCGTTGCAAAGTGGCCAGTAGTTTGACACCCAAATATCCTGAATAACAGGAAGCCAGAGAGAGGGTGAGAGAGAGGGAAACAAGATTCATGTTTTATGTGGGATCACTTCACATGCATTATTTAAAATGAATACTTCAAATGAATAATTAATAATACATCAGTGGCTTAAATTGTGTGGCCTATAAGAGATTAGAAGGTTCCTATCAAATGTCAAATCTAATCTTTGTTGCAGTAAATTGCAGGATGTTCATGTTAAGAAATTGTTCAGTTCTTTAGTATTTGTCATTGACCATTTTTCTTTAGAAGACGATCTTACTAACTACTGTGGAAAAACAGATCAATTTCCTTCAACATTCAGCCAGAATGGAGCGCTTTCCTGTTCAAGCAAGTTTTGTGATATAGTGATATAGTACACACCTTAAGTGTTGATAGAATTATAAGGTTGCAATCATACTGTCATATTTTGATGATAGGGTAAAAATGGTTTGTTTTGGTTCTTGGTTATATGCAAATAATTTTTTTGTCATGAGAGAAACAAGAGTATGCAAATAGGTCTTCAGGAACGCTGCCACATTTAATGTTTGTGTTTTTCTCTTATTTCTTGTTGACATGACGATATGAGACTATACATCATATATTAAATACAGTTTGTTCTGCGAAGCATTCATGGCTGAAAAAATATTTTTGATATTTCCATTCAATTATTAGCTTAAATTAATTATGATCAAAAATTGATCATTTTTCTTTAGAAGACCACACCTTAATGCTATTGACCTAGAAATCACAAACGTATATCAAGGTAAATACTGTATGTAAGTCATTAAAAGATCTAAACGGGTCAAATTGATGTACAAAAAAATGCTTCAAGTTGTATAAATAAACGCACGGAAAGTGCAAAGTAAAAAAAGCCATAAATGCATTTTCAAATACAGGTTATACATTTACAAATCGAAGCAAATTTATTTAATTAAATCATGAAAGAATCCAATTTCCTTCAACATTCAGCCAGAATGGGGCACTTTCCTGTTCTAGCATTAAGCAGTTTTTCCACCAACTTGATTGGTTCAGGCATTCTTCTAAAAACATCAGCTGCTTGACAGAGTTGTTCAGCTGAGATATTTTGGTTTTATGTTGTCCACAGAAGTCATGTAGCATCACTTTCAAGGATCTGCAGTTTCATGCCCTGAATGAGACTTTGTCATCAGATTCAGTTGGGATAAGAAACAGGATGGGTTTGCTTTGGGTGTGCCAACAGCTGCTAATTGCTTGCTAGTCTTTTTGATGTAAATGAGGTTATGAGTAAACAAGGGTTCCTATGTCCACATTTTAACATTTGCTTTCGGAGGACTTTATCCAAAAGTCAGTTGGGTGATAGTGATATAGTACACACCTTAAGTGTTGATGGGATAGAATTATAACGTTGCAATCATACTGTCATATTTTGATGACAAGGAAAAATGATGTCGAACATTGTTTGTTTTGATTCTTGGTTATATGCTAATTATTTTGTTTCATTAAAGTAAAGAGCATAGCTGAGTAACCTGAGGATTCCATTCCCTTTGTCTATTTTTTAACATTGGCACTTTCTCTGATTTGTGAAGTGATTATAGTACACACAGTGATGCAATCATACTGTCATATTTTGATGATAATAAAATGGTAAAAATGCTTTGTTTTGGTTATGCAATTTTTTTTGTCATGAGAGAAATAAGAGTATGCAAATAGGTCTTCAGGAACACTGCCACTTTTACACAACCCAGCCAGTGTAAACCTGTCAGATAGAACAAACACTCTGTCTTGCCCTGCGGCAAATATTCTCATGTGGTTTTCCCTCAGTTGATATAAATGATTTGTACTCATTGTAACCCCAGTTGAACAGAGGATGGATATACACAGTATTCATATACATGCCGTTTTTATGCTTTGATTTTAACACGAACATTTACCAAGTTATAAATAGAGTAAAGGATGTGAAAAAAACAAGGAAGAAACAAACAGGTAAACGGACATTATACAGCAGATAATTAGTTTATTTACATGACATACTAACATTTCATCTCATCAATACCATACTCAGATCATGCATTCAAAACATCAGAACAGTTCCTAATGTATTTTGATACAATCTCCAAAAGCTTACTTTAAAAAATAATCGCTCATATCCTTTAAATCATGTTAGTAAACCATGGAAAGCCACATATATCATGTGGGAAAATAAAACTGAATTATAATGTGATGTACAGTAGTGATCAAAATGTTTAAGGAAAGTTAGCATTTTGGATTGGGGAGATATAGCAGATTCTTCATTTGCTTTTTGTTCCATACGTTCTGTCTTAGGTTTGACAAATATGTGCATAGAGACCATGTTCTATACATTCAGTTCATTTTAGAATGTTCAATACATTATTAAAACATTACACAAGTTACTGTTCTGAACAGCTGCTGATTTGCAGAGGACGTCATGAGAACAAAGCAATCCAAGTTTCTAATATTACACTTAAAACACTTCAAAGCTAGTGTTAAAACGGTCAAATGATGATGAATATCAGTTTACCAGTCTGACCTAAACTATACACGCCATTAGCATGTTGTCTATTTGTATCAAACAAGCAATTCAAAAGCCAAGCTGGAAATGGAGCATAAATAAAGGTAGTAGAACATGTATGTTGGTTGAGAGATCACAATGATTGTGAATCTTCTCATTGGAGCAATCAATTCCATTTAATTACGCCGTTGAACCGTAAGTGGCAGTGAAAGATAACAGGTAACGTACAATAATAATGACTATAAAGAAC
This sequence comes from Triplophysa rosa, assembly GCF_024868665.1. Taxonomy (NCBI): domain Eukaryota; kingdom Metazoa; phylum Chordata; class Actinopteri; order Cypriniformes; family Nemacheilidae; genus Triplophysa; species Triplophysa rosa. The sequence continues at coordinate 5,896,745 of NC_079905.1, read as the reverse complement.
ATGAATGTTGAATTTAGATTCATTAAAAGAGGAGGTAGTCTGGGCATATAGAACGTTCCAGTGCTGTTTTTTCCTTTAACATTTTTGTTGTATTGTATTTTTTAAAAGTCATAGTATGACTGAATAAAATAACAAAATGTATCCAATATCATTCATTTAATTTGACTTGTTTAAGTTGTCTTTTGACACAGAACCCTCTCAGCAAAATAGAGACGTGGTAAAAAGCCTTTTTCATCACTAAACAGTGCATAAGCTTTTCTGAAAAAATGATTGGTCGTGACGCATAACATTATTTAAATCATCACAATACCAGTGAACAGAGTGGTTTCCAAATAATCTGACAAAACATCTTTACTGCCATAGTACTTTTATGTTAATATAAACATTAAAATCCTACATAATTACATTCTGTATAATAGAATCTGCCAAATACAAGTATTGACGCTAGGCTTAAACCATTAAGCCTAATGGGCTGCACATTAATTACAAAAAAATGATGTAGACATCAAACAAGGTGTAAGGCGCAAGTGAAGTCCCATGTAAATGTAATTTTGCATCTTTACAGTAAATGTGGGTCATATCCTGCAATGATCTTCAGTTTGTAACATGGCCAGAGGATTAGTGAATCTAGTTAGACTGCATAGTTCAGAGCTAATCATTTTCCAGTTCTAAATAATAAAAGATGATGAATTTCTTATTAGCCACAGGTGTGGCAGTTTCGCCAAGATATGTATTGTTTTGTTTATCGGCATTGTCTCATGCCAATATTGAGTGTCTACATGGACCTTATTCCGCTCTGCAGATAGTCAATAGTTTCTCTAATTTTACCACGCTGGCTTGTATTTTAACGTTAAACATGTTAACACTATAAGCAAAGATGTACAGTTGAGGATCTTTGGACAAACAAAGACAAAAATATAAGAACCAACTTTTACATATCATTTGATTTATGCTCTTCATGATGTAATGAACATTCTTGCAATATTACTGGTTTATGAAAAAAATAGATAAAGATAAAAAAGAAAAGCTATAAGTATTTAACACTGCTAATAATTGAATGGAAATGTAAAAAATATTTTTTCAGCCATGAATGCTTTGCAGAACAAACTGTATATGATATATGATGTATAGTCTCATATCGTCATGTCAACAAGAAATAAGAGAAAAAAACATGAAAGAAATGTTGAACTAAATATATTTAAAAATGTAACACAATAACAAAGCCAGTCTCATATAGTAATATTATACCCATCGGTGAAAAGCCTATTAGCAATATCATGCAGAGCAGGATAAATGTCCCTTTTGTACATAAATTAAGCAACTAAAGAGCAGTGGGTTTGTGATAATGTGAATATTTTCTTTTCCTCAAAGCAACAGTTCCTGCCTGATGCCAAAGCTGTAAGGGCCTGCTTTAGCTCATCCATCTGAAGTCCATCATGTGGCCCCGAATCATACCGGCGGCCATAGCTAGTGGGGCTGTAGGATGAAGGAAAACTCATGGAGAAACCTGAGCCTGTGGCATCGAAACTTCCTCTTCTAGAGCCTGATCGGGAACCAGTTCTGGACCCAGACTTAGACCCTGAGGTCGATCCCGAGCCGCTGACACTGTACGGGCTGTAAAGGCCTTTGCTTGACTGAGAGGAAGCCTCTAGCAAACGCAGACCGGTTCCTTCTTCTATCATGCTTCTGTCCATGGCATCCTTGTATGAGATCTTGAGTTTTGTTTTGGGGCAGGTGAGGTATTTGGAATATGCGCTGACGTCTCTCAGTTTCTGTGCAGTGCGTGCATCTAGACTGCCCTTCCTTACAGCATCATCCAGTGCTACTCTTCCTGTAACATCTGGATCGATTAATCCACCCGTTAGGTACTGGACTTCAAGGAACCGCTGGCCAGCTTCATAGTAGAGCCAACCCTTCTTTAAGGCTTGAGCGGCTGACATTTTGGTTTTGGTTCTTGGATCTTCAAATCCCTGAAAAGCTTTCTGAGCCAGATTGATACGATCAACCATTATCTTATCCACCAGTCCTTTAGTCATCGCATCAGCAACAGTGAATTTTTCTCCTGTGTTTGGATCTATAATTCCTCCCGTACACGCTTGTGCTTCTAACAGTCTTTGACCAGTGATGTTGTCGACTAGATTCCGATGCATAGCCTCTGTGACCGACACTTTTTCCAAAGTATCTGTATCTAGAATTCCAGCCACGGGTCCGGTTTCCTCTGTTGGATCGGCCCAGGTTGTTGCTGGCGGCTTTATGGAGGGAACTGGGCTCATGGTATAAGAAGAGCTAGATCCAAAGGAAGACGAACGTGATCTGAAGCCGCTCATATTGCCAGAGAGCATGTCTGCAAATTCAGTGATGGAAAGATTACCAGCACGGTACTGGTCCAGAGAAGACTGGTCAATGAGGCCTTTGGAGATTGCATCATCAATGTCATACTGCCGCCCGGACCTTCTGTCAGTAATCATAGACTTAACGACACCATTGGAAGATGAGGTGGTTATTTCTTCCCATTCACATTCTTGCTCTGCAAGCTCGATGTACGTTTGATGGTCAATGAGACCATTGCGGTATGCCTCGGACACAGACATCTCTTTTCCAGATTCAGGATCGACAATAACGACTCTTCGTTTGCGCACGGAGGACTTGGAGGATGTCTTTCTTTCACGCTTCTTCTCTTTCAGAAGTAAAAGAGAGAGTCCAGTTTCAGTGTCTGTTATGCACCTCTCCATCAGCTGAAGGTAGGTCAGATTCTCCTCTGTGTTTGGATCGAAGAACCCTTTAGTGTCATCAGAGGGATCGGTGAGAATTTGATTCATCTCCTCATCGAACAGACCACGTTTGTAAGCCACTTCAACAGGCAGCCGATGGCTCTCTTCTGGATCAATAATGCCACCTGTGGCTATCTGAGCTTCGAGCAGACGTACACCATGGTCTTTCAGAATGAGACCTTTTTTCATAGCCTGGAACAGGGAGATCACTTTGCCTGAGTATGGATCTTTGTAGCCGGTCACAGCTCGCTCAGCGGAGAGAAGCTTGTCTTTAAATTCTGGTCCAACAACTCCTGTTTTCACTGCTTCTTGGACAGTCATCTTCAGATTTTTGATCGGATCGATCACGTACCCAGTAGATGCTTGAGCCTCAAGAAGCTCAAAGGCGGTTCCTGGTCTGATCATGTTCTTTTTCATGGCTTGGTAGACTGACAGGCGGTCTTTAGTGGCTTCTACATACACTCCTGCAATGGAGCTGAGACCTTCAAGATATTTTTTTAGATCTTTACTGAGGTCCTCCACAGAAATGGTGCCCTCCATTAGTGCCGTGTACGTCTTCTGATCGATAATTTGAGAGCGCAACAGCTCATCCGGGGTAATCTGCTTTCTAAGTCCCTTAAACAGAAGTTTTTTGTCAGCCAGAGACAACAATCGCAATCCGCTGTCTTTGTCAACTTTGCATCTTTTGAGAAGTAGTGCATAAGAGAGCTTTTCATCTGTAGTTGGATCTGTAAAATATTTCACATCTCCGTTTGGATCGGATATTCTCTCACTGGTTTCTTTGTTAATGTATCCACGCTGCATGGCGATATCAGTTGGAAGGCGGAAATAGTACTCAGGATCCATAAGGCCACCTGTTGCCTCCTGGGCTTCCAACAGCTTCAACGCATGATCCTCAGGAACAAGGTCTTTTTTCATGGCTTGGAATAGAGATATCACTTTACCAGTGTATGGATCTTTGTAACCTGTGACTGCTCTTTCGGCTGACAGGAGTTTATCATGGATCTCTGGGCCAACAACACCCTTCCGGACAGCCTCATCGACTGTCAACAACTCATCCTTCACAGGGTCATTGATAAATCCTGTTGCTGCTTGCGCCTCTAACAGATCAATGCCAACGTCAGGTGTGACGAGACCCCTCTTCATGGCTTGGTAGATGCTAACCTTAGCATAATTATCGGCAAGCACCCCAGCGATGCTGCCCGTTCCAAAGAGGAGCTTCCTGACAGATGGCATCTCCATGACCTCCCTGATGGTTTTCTTGCCTTGTTTGAGCAGGTTGTAAGTTTCAAGGTCTATAATCCGAGCTCTGTAAAGTTCCTCGATGGTGACCCGGCGTCTGATGACATCACATGACATGCTTTGCTCAGTCTTGATGATTTCTCTTTGCTCAATGATTTCAATTATAATGATGACCATTCTTTCCTTTGTAATTTTTCCCGAGCAGTACTGTTCCAGGAGCCTTTGCTTTTCATCATCTGGCAGCAAGTCTGACTTCATGACCTCCCATAATGTCACTTGTTTGCCTGCAAAACTTTCATGTGGTATATCTACTTGAGTGTTGGCCAAGTCTGTTTCTGCTTGTTCCTCTGTGTAAACATAAGATTTCTCAGCTTGCTTTGGAGCCTCTGCTTTAGAAAGCGGTAACAGACATATTCCAGAATCTGGATCAGTCATGCATATCTCTTTAAGCTGTTTATATGTGACACTCTCATCTTTGTTGGGATCTGTGAAACCTTTGATGTCATCTGAGGGGTCTTTGAAAGATTTAGCCAACTGCTTGCTGAAGTAGCCACGCTGAATAGCTATATCACTTGGAAGGCGATGGTTATTTACTGGATCAATTATTCCTCCAGAGGCCGCCTGGGCGTCTAGAAGAGGTATGGCATGGTCTCGCAGAACAAGTTGTTTCTGCATTGCTTGGAGGAGGGAGATCTTATTGCCAGTGTATGGGTCTTTATAACCAGTAACAGCTTTCTCTGCTGACAGCAGTTTTTCATGTAGTTCTGGACCAACGATGCCAGCCTTTACAGCATCAACTACTGTAAATCTCTCGTTTCTGATGGGATCGATTATGTAGCCAGTAGCTGCTTGGGCCTCCAGCAAGGACAGACCTGTGTCTTGTGTCAGTAGTTTCTGCTTCATTGCTTGGTAAATGCTGAGTTTTTCTTTCGTCTTTTCCACAAACACCCCAGTAATACAATCAGATCCTTGCAAGTAACGTTTGACAGAGTCAATTTGACCGACCTCTGCAGGTTTCTTTTTGCCTTGTTGCAGCTTGTCATATGTATCTTTGTCAATGATTTTAGATTCAAACAAGGAACTGGCTGTTACGGGTCCTCTGAGACCCTCAAAGCTGTCTTCTCTTATCTTTTCTTTTTCATCCACCGTGGTGACAATTATTGTGATAAGTTGTTCAATAGTGACTTTTCCTGATCTATACTGTTGAATGAAATAAATCCTTTGCTCCTCTGTTAAATACTCAGAGTTGATAATTTCCCATATGGTGACCTTTCTTCCTTTAAAAAGTCCACTGTGTATATCTACTGTTGCATGGCTCAAGGCATCTTTAAATTGTGCATCAGAAAGGGGCTCGATTTCTTTTGACTTGATTGCTTTCTCTGAGAGGGGAAGCAGTGGCAGACCAGTCTGTTTATCTGTAATGCATCTTTTAAGTAATTCAGCATAAGTGATGTTTTCTTGTGTGTTGGGGTCAACAAATACTGTACTGGAGTCAGATGGGCTACTTAAAGTTTTATTAATCTCCTCATTTAGGTAACCACGTTTACATGCAATATCTTGAGTGAGGCGGTAACTTTTCTCTGGGTCAATAACTCCTCCTGTCGCAATTTGAGCTTCTAGGAGTCGGACTCCTTGGTCTCTCTTTATGAGATCTTTTTGCATGGCTTCAAAGAGGGATACAGTTTTTCCAGTATATGGATCTTTGTAGCCACAAACTGCTCTTTCTGCGGACAGCAATTTCTCATGAAGTTCTGGGCCAACGACACCACTTTTGACAGCTTCATCAACAGTGAGCTTTTGGTTCTTCACTGGGTCAATGATGAAGCCAGTTCCAGCTTGAGCTTCCAAAAGGTCAATTGCAGGCTTTGATCCAAGGATGTCCTTCTTCATGGCTTCATAAAGGGACATTTTTTCTTTACTCGACTCAACAAGCACTCCAGCAATACTGTGTGTGCCTTGTAGGGCTTTCTTGACAGGTTCAAGCTCAGACACTTCTTTAATAGTAGCTTTACCATTGTGTAATTTGTTGAATAAAACTTTATTAATAACCTTTGCTTCCAGAAGCTCTGTCGCAGGTACAGATGATCTCAAACCGACAAAGGCAAGTTCCTTCTTGTTCTCCTTGTCCTCGACAACAGTTATGACAATCCTGATAATTTTTTCAACTGTAATTTTGCCTGTCTTGTATTGACGGATGAGATCCTTTCTCTGATCCTCAGTGAAGTATTCCGAATTGATGACTTCCCAGATGGTGACGGTCTTTCCTTTAAATCTTCCAAATGGAATCGATACGCTTGCTCTACTAAATACATCTTTAGTTTCTTCATCAGTGTAAGTTCTTTCAATCTGCCCTGCTTTCTCTATGATAGGTAGTAATGGAATGCCCGTGTCGGGATCTAGTTTGCATTTCTCTAGTAACTCAGAATAAGTGAGGCTGTCCTGAGTGTTGGGGTCTATAAATGCTTTCTTGTCAGCAGGAGGACTGGACAGAATTTTGCTTTGATCTTCATCCAACTGACCTTGTGCGCATGCTGTTTGGACAGACACACGGTGGCTATTGACTGGATCAATTATTCCGCCAGTTGCATATTGAGAATCAAGAAGTTTCCTGGCCTGGTCCTCTGCGATCAAGCCCTTTTTCATAGCTTCAAACAGTGAAATTGTATTTCCAGTGAAGGGATCTCTGAATCCTGTGGCAGCCCTTTCAGCAGTTAACAACTTAGTGTGTAACTCGGGTCCGATCAAAGCATCTTTCACAGCTTCATTGACAGACAGTCTTCTGTTCTTGATGGGGTCAATGATGTAGCCAGATGCAGCCTGTGCTTCGAGGAGCATCATAGCTGTGCTGGGTGCAATCTTGTTCTCTTTCAAAGCCTGATAGATGCTCATTTTCTGGTTGGGTTCAACTATTACACCACCTATGGAATCTTTACCTTTTAGGCACATCTTGACTTTGTCATTCTTGGAAAGATCTTGCACTGTGGTTTTGCCTTTCTTAAGCTTGTCCAGTTCTTTTTTGCTGAGAACGCCAATGTCGTAAAGTCTGCTCGCGGGCACCTTCTCTCTGATGCCGCCAAATGACAGGGGTTCATCTTTTTTCACACCATCCACTTCTGTAGAGCCATTGAAGACCTTCTTTGTTGTTCCTATCATGGTCATTTGAACTAACTGATCTTCAGGGACATCCTCAGTTTGAATTTCCATTTCCTTTGTGTGGGATGGCTTCTGTGAACTCTGAAGCTGTTTGAGCTTTTCCTTTAAGTTCTTGTTTTCCTCAGCCAAAAGTTTTTCTTGTTCAATTCTCTTCTTCTCGAGCTCTTGCATCTCATTTTGCTTGTTGAGCATGTCGTCCTCAGCCTCCTTCTGCATTTTGAGAGCAGCATCCATGGCAGACTGGAGTTTCTTCTTTTCCTCCTCCATCTGCTTTTTCTGACGTTCCTGTTCTTCTTTAAGAGCCTGAGCCTTCTTCACTTCATCTTCGAATTGCTTTTCCAGCTTCTTTTTCTCTGCTTCAATGGCCTTTTCTTTTTTCAGCAATGTTTCCTTTTCTGCAATGAAAGTTTGCTGGAGGATAGTCTTTTCCTGCTGTAACTGTTCTTGTTGCACATTGGCCATCTGTGAATAAAAGGCATAAAACAATAATTAATGAACAGAGACTAATTATAGGGATGGGTTACACAAAAATAAAAATTCTGCCATCATTTATTCACTTTTATCTCTTTTGAATTGTATTTGTACAGTGGAGCGCTCAGGGGTTAAATGTGTTAAGAGATAGTTCACCCAATAACAATTCTGTCATCATTTATTCACCATCATTTTGTTCAAAAGACTTTCTTTTACACAAAAGAACATAATTTGAGAAATGCCTCAGTGGTTTTGTTTCCATACAATGGAAGTCAATGGTTGTTTGTTTACCAACGTTCCTCAAAATATCGTCTTTTGTGTTCAGCAGAGGAAAGAAAGTCATACAAGTTTAGAATGACATTTTATCTCTTTAACACATTTAACCCCTTAGCATTCCACTGTACAAATACAACTCAAAAGAGATCTTATGATCTTACATTACAGTGCCCATTTTTAAAATAAAAATGTATATAAGCATATTATAATATTGTTTGAATATGCAACATTATTGTGTTTTGCCATGGTTGATGTGTTGAGAAACAACCATATCTTAAAGTGAACTGTATCATGGACACTGAAATGTAAAAGGTGGCCAGAACATCTTTGTTCGTGAAAGTTGCAGGATTTGTTATTACTTTGTCTTTCATTACACAATTTACACAAACAAATATGTTCAGCATGTATACAAACTGTTAATTGTTAATTTAGGTATTTAAGGGTATTGTATAAAAGCTAGACTACAATACTACATGTAACACAATACCTCTTTTGACTGTTTTTGTAAGTCAGCTGCCTCTTTTTTCAATTTTTCCTTTTCTTTCTCAAGCTCTGCGATCGCTTTATGCAGATCTTCGGCCTCTTTTGTGCTTTGCAACCTCTGCACTTCCAGTTTCTCAACAACAACGTGTGAAGTCGTTTTTTCTGTCTCTATCAGACGGGCTTTGATGTCATCTGCTTGTTTCTTGAATTTTTTGGCTTCCTCTTCAGCTTTGGACTGAGCATCACTCAGCTGCGTCACCCTGATCTTTAGTTTCTCAGCCTCTGCGGTAATTTCCAATTGTCGTTTGCGTTCAGCTTCTAAGGATTTCTGGAAACCTTCAGTCTCTTGTTCCAGACGCTGCTGCATCTCCTTTTTGGCCTCCAACAGCTTTTGAGCTTCCACCTGAGCTTGATCTTTCTGCTTCTGGAGCTTCTCGGCTTCAGCCTTTAGTTTCATTGCCTCCTGAACGGCCTGCTTTTTTTCCTCCAGCATATTATCAGCCAGTTCTCTTTGTTTGGCAAGATCTGTCTCCGCAATTTGTCGCAATCTCGCAGCTTCTTGAGCCTCGACACTGAGCCGTGCTGCCTCCTCTGCCAACTTTTTCATGTTCTCAGCTTCCTCCTCGAGAAGTGTTTTAGTGTTGTCTTTATCTTTCTTCATAAGCTCTTGGTTCTCCTTTTCAATTTTAAGTTTCAGTTTTAATAACTCCTCCATCTGGATCTTGACTTTAGAGAGCTCATCCTCCACTTGACCTTTTTGCTTCACAGCATCACTGACCTCTTGCTTGAGTCGCTTAAGTTCATCGTCGAGGATAGATTTTTGTTTGTCCGTCTCATCTAGCTGCATTTTAACTTTTGTTAACTCGTCTCCAACCTGAGACTTCTGCTTTAAGGTCTTTTCTGCAAGCTTTTTGTACTTGGCCATCTCAGCATCCGCTTCTTGCTTTTGTTTTAGAGCAGCGGCCTCTGCCTCAGCACGCCTGGAAGCTTCATTTTCGGCTTCTTTTCTCAGTTTTTCAGCATCTTCCTGGGCTTTGGCCTGTTTGGCAGCTTCAGCCTCAGCAGCCTGCTTTTGACGCTCAGCCTCTTCTGCTTTCTTCTGCAACTGTACAGCCTCTTTCTCAGCCTTGCCTTTAGCCTTTTCTGCATCTTGTGCTAGTTTCTTTGCCTTATCGAACTCTTCCTTAAGTTTATCCTGCGCCATAGTATCTTTATTTTGTTGGAGCAGAACAACTTGGGATTTCTGCTCAGCAGCAGCACATTTCTGTGCGGCCTCTTTGACTAAAAGGATCTGCTTCTCGGCTTCCTTCTCCGCATTCTCTTGCTGCTTTTTGGCCTCGTCTGCTTTCTTTATAAGACGTTCGACTTCCTCCTGAGCGGCTTTGTGTTGTCTTGCCGCCTCTTCTTCAGCAGCTTGGATTTTCTTCACCTTCTTCTCTGCCGCTTTTCGTTTCTTCTCTTCTTCCAAAGCGAGCTTTCTGAATTTCTCCGCCTCTTCTTCTGCCTTTGCTTTGCTCTTTTGAGTCTCTTCGGCCATGCTCTTCAGTTTGTTAAGCTCAAGTTCAAGATCCTGTTTACCAGTCGAAGCCTTTTCAAAATTGAGTTTCAGAATATGGATCTCCTCCTCCACTATTTTCCTCTGCTTCAGTGTTTCTTCTACAATTTTCTTCTGCCTTTCTAGTTCAGTGTCTGAAGACTTCTTTAACTGATCGATCTTTTCTTCGATCGCTTGTTTGTGCTGAGATGCTTGATCTTCGAGTGCTTTCCTCTGATATGCTTCTTCTTCAGCTTTTCTCTTTAGACGGTCATTTTCAGCTTCCTTCTCTTTCAAAGTGATCTCGGCTTCGGCTTTCAAACGGGTTGCTTCGTTGATAGCCGCTAACTTTTCTTTCAAGATCTTCTCAGCCTCTGTTCTTTGTCGAGCCGCTTCTTCCTCCGCCAGCTGTCTCTGTTTTTTTGCCTCTTCTGCAACAGACCTCAGCTTGGTTGCCTCCTCAGCAAGCTCCCTCATCTTTGCTGCCTCAGATTCAAGTAGTTGTTTGCTCTTTTCAGTGTTCGATGTAGACTCCTTCTCAGTCTTAGATTTCATCTGCAGAAGAATCTCCATCTCCTTCCTAACTTTGACAAGTTCCTCTTCCAGCTCCTTCTTCTGTTTAACAGCAGAACTGACTTCATTTTTAAGACGCCGGAGCTCATCATCCAAGACTGATCTCTGTTGTTCAGCGTGCTCAAAATCTGCTCTTAACCGAATGAGTTCTTGCTCTGCCGCAAGCTTCTGCTGTGCCGTTTCTTCAGCCTTCTTCCTTTGGCTCTCGAGTTCCTTCTCTGCAGTCTCTTTCTGTTTAAGTGCAGCCCCCTCAGCTTTTCCCCTTTTCTTTGCCTCCCGCTTGGCTTCCTCTTTCTGCTTTTCCGCCTCCTCTTGAGCTGCACTTTTCTTGTTGGCCTCTTCTTCAGCCTGGAGACGAAGACGAAGAGCTTCATTAGCTTTCTGTCTCCATGTTTCTAGTTCCTTCTCGGCCTGCTCTCTTGCCTTATCTGCTTCGGCTTGCTGCTTCTTCAGACGTTCGGCCTCCTCCTGAAGCTGGATGACCATCACCTGCTCATTTTTGAGCGACTCTTCCAGTTTAGCCGTCAATGACAACTGTTTACTCTCAAGATGGGTGGCTGCAGTCTTCTTGGCCACCTCTTCTACCACTTGAATCTGCCTTTGCTTTTCCAGCTCCGCTTGCTTCATGTGCCTCTCGGCTTCTTCTGCTTGGAGCTTGAACTTCTCCAGATCCTCAAGGGCTTTCTTTTTCTCTTTGGCAGCCTCCTTCTCGGCCGCCGATTTCAGTTTGAGCTCCTCTTCCGCCTTGTGTTTCTTTTGAGTCTCTTCAGCGACTTGCTTTCGAAGCTTATCTGCCTCTCCCTGAGCCGCTGTTAGAAGTTTGTCCGCTTCATCTCCTTTGCTTCTAAGCTGCTGAAGCTCAGTTTCAGAAATTGATTTTTGTTTCGTGGTCGTCACCAGCTGAAGTCGGATTATACGGAGTTCTTCTTCGATTCTGGTGCGGCTTATCAGAGCTTCATCAACCTGTTGCGTCTTGGACTTGATTTCTTGCTCTGAAAGGCTTTTAAGCTCCAGAAGCTCTCGCTGGATATTGTGCTTCTGTTTCTCAGCATCGACAGCAACGTCCTGACGTTTGTTGACTTCGTCTTTCATCTTCATCTTTAGCTCACTGGCCTCTTGTTCTGCTTTGGCAATAGCCTTTGCGTGAGATTCAGCTAACTGTTTTTGCTTTTCTAGCTCGGCCTGCATCTCGGCCAGTTTTTTCCTCTCTTCCTCCTTAAGTTTTTCAGCAGCTTTCTGTATTAGTGGAAGTAAATAGTAAGGGAAATAGATATGTTAAGCATTTTAGAGTTAGATATTATATCTGTAGTAAATTACAGATATAGACATGTGTAAGTACATATAAATGTAAGTAAATGAATAAAGTAACAGGGAGTTAATTATGCTACAGTAACTAGTAAAATATCTACAAAATATTTATGAAGGACAATATAAAATCATAATGTATGGTACACAAAATGAGACACAATCACAAAAACAACACTATAGCTGAGCTGCAGTTATAAAATGGAATCATGCTATTGTGGTGTTATCATTAGATATGACTTGGGAATTCAATCTAATTCATATTTAATACCTAAACCCTGTCATTCTGAATAATAAAGAGTTTGAACTAATAAAGAAAATAAATGTAGTAATATTTCTTATACACTGCGTGCAGACAATGTTGTCAAATGGGCCAAACAGCCTAATTTTTGTTTTCAAAATGTTTCATTATTGGGGAGGGTCAGTGAAAAAAAGGATTAGTGTGCATTGCAAGGCACTTTATACAACAAACATTTTATGTATGTTTGAAGAATTATCATGACTACAAAGTGCACAGCTTATTGATGCAAAAAAGAACGAAAGATTGAAATAAAGAAAATTAGATAATGCCAGGCCAGAACATGTGCAAAAAAACTAAAATTGATTTTCTATTAATGCTATGATGTTTAAAGATTCCTATAGAAATCTTATAGTATACATTCATGCATACATTATTTTGCATTTGAAAATGTTGTTTAATAATGGCAAAAAAAACATATTAATGTCAGGTCTGAAAAGGGACTGAAGAATGATGATCATGCATTTTTGTGAACGATTTACCTCTTTAGCGCACAAACATGACAAACATTCATCATGATAAAGCACTGGGCAAGCGGTTTAGAGAGGCAAACAGAAAATAAAGGTTAGAAAAGAAAAAGCAGAACCAAACTGTGCAGAAAACAATTACAGAAAAAGGAGTGGCAGTCAAGCTGAAGCATAACAGAGTAAAATCAACAACCAGAGCCACAAAACAAGTGATGGGAAAGAATGCTGCTATCTGTTTACAGGAGCAACAGTCAGTATCCACCGTTTGTAATGTAATAGTACATGTACTATTACAAAGTGCACATGCACAAACTTTATATTCAAGATGAGAATAATGTTTGCTTCAGACTGAAGGGTTTCTATGCTTATTAAGAGCTCGCTAAAGTATAATTAAACTTCACCTATATATAGTCCTAAACATACAGTATAATGAGAGACATACGCTGTGACAGAAATGGGATGAACTGCACTGTAAGCATTAGTATTACTGCACACCTAAAGTAGCTGATCTTATTCTGTAGTATTTGGGATTTACGTAACTACACATTTCATCTTTCTTGTTACTAATTTGATGCTGTTTGAGCCTTTAAGGGGCTTACAGCGAATTCATGGCTCACATTTCAATAGTAAATCTGAGAACAATCCTGTCAAGACTGTTTTTTTGGCCCTAACAGTTGTAACTGTGTCTCATATGGTTTGCACAGTAAAATATTTCATATGTCCATACATAAAGCTAGTTAGTGAATTAAAGTTAGTACTAAATTACATACTAGGAGATTTCAGGTCTTGACACTTACCTCTTCCTCCTCTAGGCGTCGCTGTGTCTCTATGATGAATTTAATGTATTGGCTTGACAGAGTCAGCAGCTCACTGTACCGTGTTCTCAAAGTCACGTACTGAAAGACAAGTCAACACTTTTCATTGCGACAATAAAAACAAGGTGAAGAAATGTTCCAAAATGTGTCTAATCCCCCAATTTCTAAACATGTTAAAGAAATCACCCCAAAATGAAACTTCTCTCATAATTTACTCAGCCCAGATATATTTGACTTCCTTTCCTCAGTGAAACACATTGTTTTACTGTACAAAATGATGAAGCTCCAAAAGCTCACAAATGACCATAGTGGATTTATGAAATGTCTTCTGAAGCAAAGTGATACATTTGTGAAAGTAAAGAATTCATATTTTGAGCTTATTCTGTGAAAAAGAAATCTTATTGGTTCTTGCATCTTGCAACATATGCGTGTTTCATCCTAAGATAATGCAACATACCACCATATCCACCATTTCATTTAATTAGCTAAATAAGCTAAAAAATTAATAATTGTTCCTCACACACTTATTTTTTTACCGTTCTGAGTCCCGTGTAAGACGATGACAGCCTTTTGGTATAAAATTCTTTGTTTAGCTGAGGAAAGTCATATACAGTACATCTGGGATGGCATGAGGGAAATTATGAGAGAATTAACCTGTTTAAGTGGACTGTTTCTTTAATTCATCAAAATATTATTTCACAATTTTATACATTATGCATTTGTTCTCTCCTCCACTCGCACACACAGGTGGAAATTACAAATCAACCTATTGGTGGACGAGCTACCTCTTGAATGATGTCATCAGATGAGGACTCCATTTTGGCTTTCTTCATAGGAGAAGCTATGGGCTCCACAAGAGCTTTATATGTCACCAGCTGAAGCTCATAATCCTGGATGAGAACATTCAGTCACATGATATTCAAAAGTGTGTAAAACAGCCTAAAATCAACATTCATACACACCTTATCGGCATCGATGTAGGCTTTAGCATGTTTATGACACTCGTCCACCTTGTCCTTGATTTTCTCAATCTCCTCAAGCAGTTTCTGCACAGTACGAATTAGTTTAAAGTGATATAGGGAACACTGCTTTTTTTTTAGGGTTGCCACGGTAACAAAAATTCAGTACCACCCAATTACCTTCTCCTGTGTCAGCTGCTCTCGTAGGGCTTTGCTGTCACCGACGGGCACAGCGTGCAGCTTGTCCTGCCTCTGCTTGGCATCGGCTATCCAGCGAATGAGCCAATCGTAGCTCTGCCTATAAGCCTGCATCTGCTTCCTCAACAGATCGAGCTCTCGCTGTCTCAGCTCCATCTGAGCAAACACGGCCTGCCAGCGGTCCCTCAGGTTACCCACCAGCTGCCTGTAGTGCTCCAGCTCGACATCACGCTCGCTGTGAAGCTGAGACATCTGGTCATTCACCACGGTAGCCCTCTGAAGCTCTTCTTCCAGGCGGTCAAATGTGCCTTGCTTGCCCTCGGCTTCAGAGCGCAGTTTCTGGGTTGGAGAAAATGGCCAAAAACGTGTTAGATACGAGGTCATGAATGCTTTGTGCTCACGTAACTGCAAACCAAGTTTAAAGACAGGCACCTGCAGCTGCGTCTGATCAGCTTCGACCTCCTTCTCATTTACAGGAACTTTGTGTACATCTCTCAGTTGGTTCTCATACTTGTTAAGAACATCCTCAGCTCCTTGTTTGCTGCGGATTACCATGTCTATGGTCTTCAACCTGCACGGACAAAAGAATTAAGTTTTAGCATTATTTCATCTGGACAGAAAGTTCTTTCCGGTTTAAGCTGATTTCAAAAAACACATTTTAAATATATATTTTAAAATGACTGGAGAAGGGCTGTGACCGACTTGTCTAAGTACACAGATGAAAGGCTGTAGACGTGGTACATCTTTTTCTGAGTGATGTCAATCTCGGAGCGCAAAACAGGAGCGGAACTGGACTGCTGAGATGTTGCCAGCACCTCTTCACTCTTCTCCACCATCTTGTCCAGGTCTTTCTTTAGACCTTCCAACTCCGCCTGCACTTTCTGTAGGACAGAGTCAAAAAACACACACGTTTAATGAACTCGTTTATATAGGTTTAGAAAGAATTGTAAATGTTTTACATAGAAATTTGTCTCAAATTATAGGTCTACACGAAGAAATAATATGATTTATTAATCAAATTACAACATGTGACCCTTTCTGTGAAATCCAGGCTAAAGTTAATAGTTATAGGCCCGGTTTCACAGACACGGCTTAGCTTAAGCCAGGACTATGCCTTAGTTGAATTAAAATATTTATGTCGCTTTTATAAAAACGCCTTAGAAGAACACATCACTGGTGTGCATCTTGAGACAAAACAATGGCACAGAGATATTTTAAGATATTTCTGGGCAAGTTATATTAAGTAAAGACAGGTCACACATTCATTTTAGTCTGGTACTAGCCTTAAGCCTCGTCTGTGAAACCGGGCCATAATATAGGAGATTTTGAGCATTCAAGTAGTCATAACCAAAAAAAATGTAATACGCATTTATCACAGTAAATTATAGATTTTAATATATATATATTACTCAAATTTGTATTCATAAAACTAGAATGAATGTTTTTTTGAATACTGAAATCATTCATTTTATTGACACAAATTATTATTTTGCACAAATAAATACCGGAGATTGGCTTCCTAAACTATAATTTCAATCTCGGTCATGGCCTTACTATATTAAAGATATCAAGGTATTACAGGTATTTTCACAAATCGTTTACATTCACATCACAAATATTTACAGTATGTAGAATGACTTCAGCTGGGTTGTCAGAGGCAAGGTCACATATTTACTAACACCAATAGGGGTACATTTGGAACCATGTACAACAGAGTACAATAAGCTGTTTGTCCACACCTTCTGTTCTGTGGTCCTCTGTGCACAAGCTTTGAGAGGTTCCTTGTCCGCCAGCTGTCTGAGACGACTGACCGTTCGGGTCTCACACCCCTCCAGTCTCAGCCTCAGGTCTTTTATCTGGGTGATGTAACTTTTGCACACAGACTCATCCTGTTCACCTGTTGAAACCAAGCACAGTTAAACAAATATGGCAAACATCCACTATATGAAACAGCAACACAGTTTTGACGCATTTTGAAAAGCAATAACGCTTTACAAAATTCTATTTATTTACACACACTTATGTGAATGAACCGCATTCGAAACTGTGGACAGGAAAAGCTGACGACAGCGATGAGGCAGTTTCATGCATGCTGTCTTTTACTGTGATGAAAAAAATATTTTATACAAATTTTAAACATGCTATAAAATGGACAGCATCAGCAAACACTGTTATATCAACAACACAGCAGAGTCAACACTGATCTGAGCACAATGCACATGTACTGTAAGTCATTCACAGTCGGTTAATCTTCAAATCCACACTGTTATGTTTACCCGTAGCTTTGTCTTTCGGGCTCAGGACAGGTTCTGAAAAATATGTCTTAATGTCATAATGGGAACTGTGGGTGGAAAGCGCTAACCAGAGTTTAACTGGTGCAGTCATAAAAGCAAATGAGCAGCAGAACCGATTTACAAAATTCTTTACAGAGAATGTATAAGCCATAAAGTCTTTGTCTTTTCTCAGGAAGGTGGAAAATGTGGTTCTTTGCACAGTGCAACAGGGGTGTGTTCAAGGGGCCACGCTGGCTTTGTGAGGAGCTTTGTTTAGGCAATCCGACAACCAGGTGCTTTGCTGATTTCTATGCATCTGAATAAACAATCTGCCCTGAGCCGACACCCACCTTGCTCAACAGACCGCAGCAGGTTATCATAGTGTTGAGTTGCTTTGCCGTAACTGTTCTCGGCCTGCAGGCGGTCATCAGCGCCGAAGATTTGAGAATCCTGACTGTCACGCATGAAGGCTTGATAGTGCTGCTCCAAGTTCTTGAGAGACAGACGATATTCCTCGACTCTCAAAGTCTTAAACTGCACAGAAATAAGAAAATACGTACATTCTTTTAGTACATACAATACTTAAACAGTACATCGATCCTACCGTGGACTTCGTGAAGGTGTGGAATTGCATTTAACATTCTGGCTGGTAACCAAAAGATTTTAGGTGGCTTGTCAAACTATATATGAAAAACCCCCCAGCTCAACAGTGTGCGCTGTGTAATAAATAATAAAACAAAATGAATCGTTAAATTGTTCTTCTAAACATCTTGAAAGTATCTGAATACCAAAAACGAGGTGTGTGCAAGTTACCATGATGAAATTCCAGGAGTTGATAAGCTGGATATCTCTCATGAGGTACTGCCAAGACAGCAGACTCTTCATATCGACATGGAGCTTCTGCCACAGCACCATCAACCTCTGCTGACTCGCATCCAAACTGAAGTTCAAAACCAAAACGAAGGGAAAACAGCAGAACAAAGAGATCAAAACGATTGAGTTATATTGTAACCATCGGCCTTGCCAAACCGCCCTCCAGATCTCATAAACCGAGATAAAAGGCATATGTGGAATTTGGTTGTACTGCCAATCAAAAGAATGCAGGTTAAACGAGGCCATTCCTGAACGCTCTTATCTAGATTCACCTCGAGCTCAAGTCGACGGCCTCTTTGTTGGTGGGAGGGATTATAAAGCAGATGGACGGTACTGTGGCTACGTTTCCACTGGAGTCTCGCACGTTCCAGTTGTACGGCTGCGAGTTGTTTGTCAGGAAACATTCGTCTGCTTTGTGCACTGTGATCTGGGATGAAGAATGATAATTATGAAAATGTAAAGAGGTCAAACAAAACTATACTTTCATAATCGGTTTACAGGCAAATAAGCACATGCTCAATTTATTTTATTACCCACGTACAACAGCAAACACACGACCGAACGTCTCTATTTTACCTCCATTTGTTTGAAGTCACAGACAGCTTGAACGGGTAATTTGCCCTTGATGGGGTGAGCAGTATTCCTCGGTTTCAGCTGGATAATGGTCTTGGCTCTCCGGTTGAGACCCTCCAGGTGAGTCTTGAACTCATTGAGCTGATCTTTCTCCTCCTGAAAACCAGACAGGGAACAGACGTGAGCTTTGCTCCAAAGCTGTGTATTGCAATGCATTCTGTGATCAATTAAAATTCATCTCAATACCCACCGTTGCATCCTGAAGCAAATCCTCAAGCCGTGTGACTGTGATTGAACGGTCGCACACATATTTCTTCTTCATCATGTCCTCCATCTTCTTCATCCGTTCTTGGGCATCTTTGACATCCGAGAAGAACTGTAGATTTGGAGAACATGTTAGAAGACGGCAAATAAGGTTTTGAACTACAAACACAACATGTTTACTGGTGTTGAGGATTGTACCTGGAAGTACGCTGTGTTTTCTTTAAGATGAGTCTCAACACAGCAGCACAGCTGAAGAATCCAGCTCCATTGAGTCTGAAGAGCTGCCGTGAAAGCCTGAAGAAAAACGGTTTACAAACAGCCATTAATACTCAATATTAAACATCATACGGTGAGAGCAAAAGCTCTGAGATGTATATAATTTATAATAATTTATTTTTTCTACAACTTAAATGATGGTCAAAATGAGAGCTACGAATGAACACGAGGCCATATAAATGATTATATATAAATATTACCTCAATAGTCTTTCTGGCAGGATGGCCATCTTTCAGAAGTTTGTCTCCAGTCATCTGGACGCTGTTGACCCTCTTTTCTCTATGTTCGAGATCTCGCATTAAACCCTAAAGCACAGCACGGGATCATGAACATTAAACACTGAACGCAAAGAGATGCCACGATAATGCCATCTAGTGGCAGCAGCATCAAGGTTTCTTACAGACATGACCATCACTGCAGCGGTATCAGATTTTGTCAACTTTTTTGTGACATCGCAAACTTAGTTTGCTTAGTGTACTATTAACTACAGGTACAAATCAGAAGTGCATACTGAATAATTGTCCTTCTTGGCGGTCATGTTGGAGTTTCGGTCGCTCCAGTCGTAGTTCACTTCCTCCTCCTCTTTTTCGTTCAGCCACATCAGTTCTTTGGTTGCGGCCACTACAAAAGCGTTCAACTGATCCAGACTGCGCAGAAGAGCCTTGGAGGAGCTCTGAAAAAAAGAGATTACAAAAATGAACCGACAAATTTATGTAAACAGGCTTTGAAAAAAGTGCCGTATCAGGTAAATGAAACTGGCAAAGTAAATGTGTGATTCAAGAACGTACCAGCAGCTTGCCGTACTGAAGGTCCAGTTTGCCCAAACATTCTCGATAGGCTGGCTTACTGACTGGAGTCAACTGATTCTGAGAAAACAGAAAATCACGGCCACTCGAATGCAACTTTAACTTTAAAGGTATCAGAAAGGTAACTTTACATTCAGTTAGACCAAGAAAAAACCTTGACTAGCACTATAAGTTGATTTTAAGGACAGTCTTTATCAAGACCCATTACATAAATAATTACAAAAACATGTATGACAAATGCACTTTCACCTACCTCATCAGCTCGTGCACGATCGATTTTGTATTTAAACTCTTCTATAGACTGATGGAGACCGCGGTGGCTGCCGAGATGAGACTCCACAGTGGGAAGATCTTCGCCCCATTCTGCCCCATCAAAGCGTCTCTGGTTCTCCTCCACCCAGGCAAGAAGGTCCTGAATATACTTGATGGTGACTTCATCTAGCTCGGGTCTTACGCGTTGAGGAGACTGCTGCAGCGTTTGGACGTGAGAGATCTGCGTCACGGGCACTTGGGTCATGGGCACCTGTGATACCGTCACACCTGACTTCAGACGCAGATTATACTCGCTGCGCAGGTTCACCAGACGCTCATGGAGGCGGTAAACTCTGAGACATGAGAGAGAGGAGAGCATTAAGTTACCATACTACATGTGGCCAAATGTGTCTTGCGCTTGAATAATACATATGTATAATAATAATAATAATACAATAATAAACACAATTATTTTTTCAAATACAAAAAGATTTTAAAAAAGCACACCATAACTCGTGATCTTTTCCTTAACATCTAAATACTTCATGCTTACGAAAAAATCCACAGTACAAATACTGTATTGACCTTCTATACATCTGTTCTGCCTGTAGATGGCGCCCGTCTTTAAGCAATTGCACATCATTGAAAAGGTATCGGATCATGTTTTCAGCCTTGTTAAGATCTGCCTCGATCTCAGAGGCGTGCTGGATGGGTTTTCCTGCGCCCAGAAGACGTACATCCTGCAGTGCGAAGAATTATTCAAGTTATTTTATGAATGTCTTGTATGTCGAGTTTCTATAATCCAAATTCAAAGTGTGTGTGTGTGTATCTCACCGTCTGTAACAGTGTTTCCACCTGGTTGAGCTGTTCCTCACACACACCCGACTCCATCTGCACCTTACTGACAATTCTTTGCAGACGCTCCAGCCTGGAAACATAACACACAACCATTGCACAGGTCAGAATAGATTCAATTCACAATCGGCTAAAACACAAAAGAGCTTTTTCTTGTTGATGCACCAACTCACACCCTCGTCTGGTGTGAGTTGGTGCATCAACAAGAGCACATATGGAGCAGGTACTCCAATCCATGGCTGTCATTGAGAAAAGCCATGACTAATAATTCCAGTAATTCTAAATCCAAGTCCAGAAAGGTTTTTTTGGAGAGAGACGCTCTGAATTTGATGTTTATAGTTGAGCGGTTGTAACTAAGCACTGACTCTGGGCAGCAGACCGTCTTGTGACAAAACTTCCTAAAAGTGACGCCTTGTTTGCTCTTGCTTTGCGTCTAATAGCAAATCCATGACAAGAAACATTTTCCCAAACAAATCCATTATCTTTTAAATTAATGTATGAATGAAAAAAATATATATTTTTACAAAATATAATATTTATATATAAAATAAATGTATATGTATTAAAATACTACACAGATTAAGTCAGTGAAAGACTATCTGTTCAATATCTCAGTCTATATTTATTGCACAATTTATTCTCTAAATTAAAACTGCATGAAATTCAGACCAGAGGGATATTAGAGAGGATTTTAATGGAATTATATGGCAACCTATTAGAAATGACACTCTTGAACTATAAGAAGTTAAAAGAAAGCAGCATCTCACCGTTCAAATTCTAGGCGCAGAAGTTTCTCTCGTTCCAGAATGGCCACGTGCAGACGACCCCACTCTTTTTCCACATCAATGGGGTGGTAACCGGGGGGAACCTTTATCTGACCCATCTGTACAGGACCCTGGTGCCAAACAAACCCATGAAGAAAGAAATCAAATCCTGGTAAAGCAGGAAACTCTGAATGTCATGTAAAACCCATTTTTGTACTACATGCTTGTTTAAAATTGTATTACCAATAAAGTGAATTGAATGTACCTCCAATGACTTGTAAATAAGCTTGGTGCGATTTTTGTCAGT
The DNA here is from genome assembly GCF_024868665.1 of Triplophysa rosa. Classification (NCBI taxonomy): domain Eukaryota; kingdom Metazoa; phylum Chordata; class Actinopteri; order Cypriniformes; family Nemacheilidae; genus Triplophysa; species Triplophysa rosa. Next base: position 5,874,957 of record NC_079905.1, on the reverse strand, counting down.
CTCCTTTGCAGGCAACTCGGTCTCCTTGAATTTCAGAAACTGACGCCAAAGAACCTACAGAGAAAAAAAGAAGCTAAATTTCATAATGAATGGTCACTGTTTTTTGGATATCATTTTGTTAACTTTCTGCAGGATAATGGTACCCATTATGGACACAATATTTCAATAAATTTACACCAAAGTGTTTTTTATCATGCCAATATTATTTTGCTCCTTTAAAGGGATGGTTCACCTTCAAAATGAAAATTCTGTCATTATTTACACGCCCTTTGTCGTTTCAAACCTGTATAACTTTCTTTTTCTGCAGAAAACAAAAGAAGACATACAAAACCGTTGGTCCCTATTGGCATTGAAATTGGTTTTGTGTACAAACAATGGAAGTCAATGGGGACCAACGTTTTTTGGCTACCAACATTTTTCAGAATATCCTATTTTGTGTTTTGCAGAAGAAAGAAAATCAAACGGGTTTAAAATAACAACAGGGTGAGTAAATGATAAAAGAAATTTCATTTTGAAGGTGAACTATTTCTTTAACACTTACTGAATATAAAAACCCAACTCAATATTTTGGTAGCAAACATGCATAACAACGGTTATGGATACTTTTCACGGGAGCCCATAAAACTAACCTCAATCTCTTCATAGCTGGTTGGGAACTTCCGCTCCTCAAACACGATGATGTGATGTCTGATCCACTGGAGTAACATGGTCACCAGCTCGTAATATTCCTGCCAGCGCAACTCCAACTCCTATATCCATCACACAGATGACATATGACTCTAACTATATCATACTGATGTGTTTTACATATTCAGAACTACTATTGCTGCATCCATATTAAGATCATATAATATGAAAATATACAGTGTTATACATGCAGACTTAAGTGTTCTCACATTGGCCTTGATTCCATCATGAACATCAGGAACTCTGGGCATAACATCATAGACAGAGGAGACATACGTGATGATGGACTTCTCATCTGGGTGTGGCACGTCCACATCTGCAGGGGCAACCATCAGAATGTTCATTGGATGTAATACATACACAGTGCATAAATTCAGCAGGAATAAATACATAATAAACAAGCAGGAAATAAAAGAAAATGTTGTGAAGGATCTTCTTCCTTTACCTTCAGGATCCAGCAGGCGAGTGACGCCCATGTCTCTTTCTGCGATGCTGAAGGCCTGCTCCAGATTCTCCAGGTTGGTCTGTCTGTACACCTTATTCATGTCGATCAGATTTGGCCTAACATTAAAAACAAGAAGGAACTAGTTATGCAAAGATCATGTCATTGTTTCAGTGCTAGAAATAAACTACAGCACAGGTTGTTAGTGACAAGAACGTTATTAAAATAACATACAGTATACTGTAGGCCAGTGTGCATGTTTAAACTTAATACAAAAATGACTTCACCTTGTACTACCAAGTCTTTTTACTTTTTACATGTCGAATGAATGCTTAATTGAACGAAATGACATTGACAGCCCACTACTGTTAATGAGCTCGTTTATTACAGTTTAAACATTGTACTTAACAGAATTTAAAGAAACCTTTTCCACCAAAACAAAAAACCGCAGGCATGGCTCTTTCAAACATCTGATCTGAACACATAGCTGACACGCATGCTTGCACATTATGGGTTGTATAATTTACTGCACATTGCTGGGCCAAACCTGGAGGCTGTGCAAACCAGGTGATGTGCCAGAGCATGGGCAAGCAAAGACAAAATGGATCTCTCTTCAAAGAATTAAAAACAAAATTCTTATGTGACTTAATACTCAACACCCAACAATGCAAGACAACAACAAAAAAACAATTAGGAAAATACGACATGCAAACTCAGGCCTCTGTACCCTCTTTCAAGCAATACTTAGTGGTGCATACTTGCATACTTCTTGGTAAAGCAGATATAGAAAATAGACGGAGAGATGCCAACATCTTGTGACAACTGCAATAATACAAAAGCAGATTTGTTCTGCCCTGACAGAAGAACCAAAATGCAGCGAGAAGAATTCCTACGGTTGATGGACTCTCTGGGTGAGCAGGTAGCACGGCCGGCCCCAGGGAACCTCCGTCTCCGAGACGAATACTTTTTTGTAAGAAAACCCGTCTTTACTTAGAGAGGAGAGCCTTTGTTCCATGCCATGCTCGAGATCTTCACTCTGGGATCCTCTGCTTGAGCATGCTCCAGGACTGATGGATTCCTGGCCTGAATCAAAGGAGACCTCTGACGGCACATCTTCACACAGCATGACCACCCGATCCTCCATATCGCTGACGGATCCATGGCTGGAAAGACTGCTGCGACTCTTTCTGGAGCTGAACTTTTTCTTCTTCTTTAGACTAAACATCTCGTGGAAAACGTGTGATTTCCCATATAGTTGAAGGTGGATATTTGTCTACACCGCTTTCCAGATCATTCACTTCTGGTCTTCAGAGAAAAACACCCTCCATCTTCTTATCAAGGGCTGAAAGTAACTCCACAGCATATCAAAGTAATGTATTAATCGGTCAAAATGTTGTTTTTTCGAACTGGAGGAGAGAAAAGTGAAAGCGGAGTGCTCCTCATTTGCACAAAATTGATTTGGTGCCTGTGAGCGTCAGGTACAGCTGAATTATGCAGCTACACGCTGAGAGATAAAAGCACGCCCTGTGGTTATCCTTTCAAAACTGAACCTGCAACGCCCACATTTAGGACTCCTGTTACCAATTTTTTTCAGAAGTGGGAATCCGAGAGTACTTGAACTTAATCCTGAGAAATTCCACGTTAACTTAAGTAAATGACGTTGTAATCGAGCTCCCATACAAAGACTGCATGACTGAGATTTTCTTTCTTTTGTTGTCCGCTCGTTAGACTGCAAAGTATGCACATGTGAAGGTGTTAACGGGTCGGTCAACCTGAAGTTACGGCATGATGGGTCTTGTTTCTTGTCTAATACTTAGTGCTTAGTAAAAACCAGAAGTTGGTGTATGATTTATAGACCCAACAAGGACTGATGGGGTCTGTGACTGACAATTCAGAAATGGAAGCAGGTTTGGACAAGAACTCATAAATAATCTTGTCTGCTGAAACATTCGTGCCAAGTGTTTCTCATTCCTCAGGTGCTGCTTTCAATAAGACAATTTTACACTACTTTGGGACTTTTTCTACACCAAAATCAGCATGTCCCACATGAGCAACCGCAAAGCCATGGCTCCAATAACATGCATTGTACCTGTGTTTATGGATGATGGCGTTGAAGAGCCTGCCATCTCTCCAGCTGGTGGTGAAGTTATCACAGCGCAGGCCCTGGTAACCCTCCACCATGCGTTGAGACCACAACAACAGCTTCTCCTTGGCGGTCATATTGTCTGACTGACCGCTGACCTGGACGTCAGAGATCTGGAGGAGTCAAGAAAGACAGCGAATTGGAGAGCTAAACATGACAAAAATGTACTATATACTGAACAGTAACCGTAGTGACAAGATCAACTAATGTAATGGTTATGGGATTCCTGGAGAATATAGAACCAGTCAGTTTGCATAAAAGCATCTGCCAATTAAATGCAAACATAAGAAAATGAGTACAAAAATGTCCTTATAAGAGTGTCCAAAAATGAACCCATCTATACCATTCTGAGAAAAGCACATGACATTTCATAATTTAGGCAAAAAAAGTCTACCTAAAATACTCTCTCTGTTGCCTAGATACTATGTGCAAACATTGTGGTTAGCACTGATCATAAGATTATAATAGAAGGCTTGTTCAATTTTTAGTCTACCATTTTGCATGCGTATGTTCTCCTGGTGACTCATCGCCGGCGAGAGTTCCCTTTGGGCACTAACCACCCAATGGCTAAAATCAGGTTTCCGCCTATTATAAAAGTCCAGGGAAGCCTAGTGGGTCCAAAACTCAGAAATTGTATACTGCAGATGTCCAGAGTGACTCAGAGATTGTGGAAACACATTCTCCACCCAACAGCCGTAGTTTAATAAAAACCAGGAGAGACATTTAAGTTTCTTTCAAGGCAGCATGAGCATCAGAATGCAGGAATCCTAATGCATCATATTCAATGAACAAAAACTGCTAGAAACTTATGAATATTCAGACAATACAGATAATATACAGTAGTTGCGTAATAAAAAAGACTCTTATTTTACAGGTTTTCAAAAAAATGGTTAACAAGCTTGCAAATATATTTCTATATAAATAAATAAAAGGTTGCACATACTGTTTTAAACTAATAAAAACCCAATAACCTGCAGTATCTTGCTACTTTAGCTTAACTTCACTGAAATCACCAGTTCTAAATAATAACGTCTGTAATGCCCGTTTTTAACACATTAACAGAAACCAAAAAGCGTGACTGGTCTCATGAGTCACCTCAGCATCATGCCAGTCTACCCACTTCCTCTTCCTCAGAGGAAGATGTGAGTCACCAACTGAAATGCACATGGTGCCGGCCGAATCGAGGCTATTACAGTTTTTGAAAAAAGAACCCATGTTGGCATAAGAAATGAGGAACACCAGCCTCTCCATAGTGAACACAATTCCTGCTGCACTCAGTTCTCTTTGATTCTCTTCATTGTTTTGTTTAACATTCTTTCTGTGAATGTGAATCAAATTCATGCACAATTTAACCTAAGGGCCACGCGTGAAAAACAACAATAAACACTTCACAGCTATGCGGGTGTTTTGTGGGTGGCCTGATCCACCCCTTGAGGCTTAAAATGAATGTTTTTGTACAAACTGTAATCCTTGCAAAAGTGGTTTTGTACGTGGTACATCACTGAAAATAGATCGCCTTTATCAGTGATGCCAGATGATACATTAAACCCAGCCACGAGTCTGAACAAACACCTGTGTTGTGACAGCAATACCAGTAATCACGTAGAAACAAAAAAAGGATATGAAAATCTCTTCACGTGAAGCAAAACCAAAGCCAGCGTGAAAAGAATATAAAATAAAAGTGTGTCTGCTAAGACTAATTGAAGTGTAACAAACTTGGAAGTGAAGAATGATGGTCCATATCAGCCCGAGGGTAAGTTTAGGATTTCCATCTGCAATATCGTCGTTTCTGATGTTCACCAGTTTCACCTGCAATGCAATGAGGTTTGAATTTTTAAGAGAAATCCCACTTTTATAGGCGAGATGGAATAAGGCGAGATGGAATAAGGACCCCTTGCTATATAACATCAAATATGTTTGGCAGCTCGGTCTACTGTACCTGTCTGTGTTTGAGGAAATCCAGTGCGATCTGTACATTCTGTAGTTTGTGAAAGCGCATGCGGCCCTTCTCTCTGGGCTGGAAAAAAGTGGAAAGATCATCACAAGGATAAATTATCAGAGAATGAAATGCAATACTGTAGGAAAGAGGATTTTAGGTGTGCTAAATGTTTTCTTTGTAACATCTTGCACATACTGTATACATGTTTAAAGGGATAGTCACCCCAAAATAAAAATGTTATCATCATTTATTAACCCTAATATTGTTCAAAACCTGTACATGATCTGTGGAACACAAAAGAAGATTTTTTGAGAAATGTCTCGGTGCTTTTGTGTCCATGCAATGGAAGTCAATGGGGGCCACTGATGTTACCAAAATTCTTCAAAATATCTTCTTTTGTATTCTGCAGAACAAAATAAGTCTTGAAATCACATGAGGGTGAGTAAATAAAGAAAGAATTAGAATTTTAGGTGAACTATCCCTTTAATAAAAGAAACACAAGACCTGATATACAGCTACTGTACAGTGTAACTTATTAGCATTACATTAGATAATAACCTTTGTTTTCATTTCACTAAGTGCCAAGGACCAGACTTATTATCCAGCTTCTAAATTTATCTTCTACATGAACGCAGAGACGCCAACTGGACCATAATGTGGACAAAATGCACCAGCATACAATAAGAACATGCAATGACATCTGTCAATCAGTCATCAAAACATTTAGCCAATCAAAACCTAAAGCTGTCCTGAGCCAGGATCTTATTGGCTTGCAGTGCATGATGTCACTTGGGTTTTCAATGTAGATGATACAAAGATCCCATGTTTGCAAACATGAGAAGACATGAAACAATGTGCAACGAAAATGGCAAAAACTAAACTACAATACATACAGTACAATTCTTAAACACATTCCATACCCAAACACCTTTTTTTACTTACGCAGAAAGTACCTAGTAATATTTATCATATTATTTCCCATATGTACTTCATCTCGAACAATGGGGGTGGATGGGTGGGGGATTTCAGCACTGTCCACAAGCAACATGACAAAGGAAGTGACATCATGCACGACACAGGTCCCCTGGCATTGACACATGCCACACCCCCCCGCCCTGGGAGGCGAGCCGAACGTTTTCAGACCCAACTCACCAACCGCGAGTTCCTGACACTGTCGCGCTCCCTCGGCTACCACAGCAAGAGCATCGCAAGAGAGGAGGCAAAGGCAAAGGGGTCAAGGTCAGGGCAGAGGTGAGCAAACAGGAAGTTGAAAAAGGAATGGTCAAGGGGGATCAAACCGGTGCAGAGTTGAAACTGAGGCAGAAAACGTAAGATTGTTAATGTGTTAAAAGAGTGAGACGCAATGCAAAACAGACACAATCACAGTAGAAATGCTCATCGGGATGGGGGGATGTGACGGGACATTCGGAATCCTACAGGTAGACCTCTGTATGTGTGGTTTGATCCACAGCTCATACAGACCTCAATGACACGCTGCAAAAAATCACTTTCTTCACTTGTTCTCCAAAAAAAAAAAAATCTAGGGTTGTGCAATGATTAATCGCGATTCATCGCATCCAGAATAAAGGTTTGCATTTAAATAATATATGTCTGTTTACAGTGCATATTAATTTTCTATTCGAAAACGTACACATACAAATATATAAATTTAGGAAATATTAAGATGTATTTATTTATATTTATATATAATTTAAATAATATATAAACAATTACTGATGTTTATATTTTTCTTAAATATATACACATGTACACATATGTCTTTATAAATACAAAATGAATCTGCACAGTAGACAGCCATATATTATGTAAAAACAAACTTTATTCTAGATGCGGATTAATCGTTGCACAACCCTAAAAAAATCATCTAAATTATTATTATTATCCTTATAGTCTTGTTTTTGTCCATATGTTAGCTTCGAGGCGCACTCCTAAACACGCACAAAATTCACTTTTAGCAAAAACGATATATTATTTAATCCAGTAATAAAAATTTTGTTAATATAATTTGATATTAAAAATATATATTTATGACTGACACTGACCTATTCTTTTTTTGTTTGTTTAAATTGTTTTTTTAAAACAAGACAAAAAACACAGATTAAGACAATGATATATTGCAGTGCATGAGTCATCATAACCATTGCATGCAAAATAATCTACGTAACACAAATTCAGAGGTGTTAACACTACAAAATCCAAATATCCAATCAGATGCAGATTAAAAAGGTCAGTTTAATGCACAAAACTATACACGATTTATAAAGCAAGAAGACACAGGAAGAGGAGGGGCTTATGTTAAGAAAGCAGATCCAGGAGGAGGAAGATTTAGCCTTGCAAAAGCCGAATATAGGACTGATGTAACTTGGGAGGGTGTGGTACTAGGTTTTGAACGGGTTTGTGGATGGAACTTCTGGCCCAGATCTCTCTGGAGACTCTTACCAGTGTCTCTCCAGACAACACCTCCAGCAGGGAGATGAGACTGTGTCCATCTCTGAGATCTTCGTATAGGTCGGTGATGTGTCGCTGGGCCTGATGAAGAGGTGAGAAGAATATGATTATTATGAATAATGAATAGAAACAAAAACAAACAGAAGTTAATGATGAGAGAAACGTTTGTGGGTGAAATATCCCTTTAAGATGCTTCAACTCTCTGTGGGCAAAGGTCATCTGGACCGACCTTTCTCACAGAAAAATATTCTTAATGAGAGCTTTTTACATACGACTCACTAAACAATGCATACAAAAATAACTGACGCGTATACATTACGCTTGCTGGTAGTGGATGATGTTGTAAATGTATTCACATTCAAAAAAGCAAACATATGTGCACACAGTTGAACAATAAGATCCAGAGGCTGAAACCGTGAACACACAGTGAGCATTAAAAGAAAGGGAAAGGGGAGACAGATCAGGTGTTGCACCTCATGCGTGGAAGGCAGGTGAGGGATGTGTTAGTGTAAGCAAACTGGGTGCTTGTGAAACCCATGCAAGTAATAACAGAAATCACTCTGCAAAGGTGGGATCCCAGACACCACCTACCTCTGCCTTCCAGTGCTGACAGAGAAGAATGAAGACAGGGATGAGACATGGAGAGATAAAAGAGAAGGGACAGATGAGAAATACGATGAGAACTGTATGACAGAAGAGACAAGACACAGACAGAAAAGTTTTTGGGGTTTGTGTTTGGTGTGAATGTGTGGTTACTGTATGTTGGTTTATATTGTTGAACAAATGAATCTTTTTATAAAAATGTAAATTATCTACATCCACACTTTTTTCGTTAGAGATCTGGGCTTATCATCCATAGTTGCCACTTCCCTAAATGTCTGAACGACAGACACGAAGAAGCCAAATACTGTATATTCACATTTTGTTAAACAAAACATGGCTTCCCTAACAAATTCTGTTAATGTATCCTATATTGAAAAAAATCTTACCAGCCTCAAGTTTTTTTCTTTGTAAATACATATAATCAAAAGTGACGGCACAGCGCCCATGTTGCATACCTTCCATATTCCATAAACTGGTTTTGGTTGTAATTCATAGTAACACAAGCCAGTACGAAGTCTGAAATAGCAATAAACCATCACCAACACATCAAGAAACCACCATTTGGCATCTCGTTCCTAACTCTATGGCCTTAAATTTAGTGGAGAGACAGAAAACGCTGGTGGCGTCCAGGTTTCCATCCCAAACCAGTGCATTCAGATGAGAGGGATTTCCTTACAACAGACTAACAATTAACAGGAAAGTCTTGTAAAAGAACCCAACTCTTCCTCAGAGGAAAGAAAACAAGTCTGTGACATTTCAAAAACTGACATACATTCCTACAAATAATATATGATTTATATATATTTCTATACAGCCATGAATCTCAAAAGGCAGCCCCTTTCTTAGGTATGCACAAAGTGCAGTCACTATTGTGTTGCTCTGTAATATCGGCAAAGTACACTTGTTTTTCATTTCCATTGTTTCTTTCCTATCTTTAAAAAACAAAATTTGTAGATATTTGAAGTTGGCAGAGCTGCTTATGGAAGCAATGCAGTCCTGCGGGCGCCTGTAGGGCAGACGGGAAATACAAGCGGTACCAAGAAAACGATCCGTTTCTTCAGGAGATATAAAATGAGACCAGATGTTGATGACTCATGGTCGCACACACACTCATAAATAAACAAACAGCATCTTTCAGTAGTGCAGTGTACTGGGTCTGTATGGGATGATTATTCAACCATCATGATCTCCACTGCAGTAGCGATTACACACATTTGCCATATGTTTCTACATAAAGGTCACACAATAAAATGGAAACTTGACGAGGCTGAGCATCTCACAGAACTAACGTCTATTCTTCCATCTACTTTGTATCTTGCTGTTTCTCTCAACACACTTGGATCATTTCCACACGTTTCATGCAACGAACAAGAGTATTTTGGGTTTAATGACAGACAAATGACAAAGTTCCGTGTCGTTTTAATACTCACTAAGACCTTCCATTCAAGCACCTGTCATTACTGTTGTTTGAAGTTTAAGCACCAGTTATCTTCACAAAATGGCCTTAAGGCATTGCCTCAGTTCAGTGTTACATGGTCATTATATGGAAATGAACTATTATAGAGACTGCTGATCAAGGACAAAAATGTATTATCGATCACCAATTGGCTAATAACCTGTCAGATACTGCCCAGTTTTATGTGTACAGGTGTATTAAACAGGCAATTATCTGGTGTGCCGGATGTTGTTTTGAAACAGTTTTGTGTCAAGCCAAATTAACATGCATAAGCATATGGCGATCCATAATGCAATTGTGCTTTGAATTGATTCAAAGATTTTCTGTCAGTGGGGTTGGTGTGTGATACCTTCATCAGATGCTTGTTCACCCATTTTGTGAAGGTCTTTTTCTGCACCCGATCCCGCTCATCTGCAAGACACAAAAATAACACGTCAGAAACGGTTCAATTCCAAGAAACATGGTGGAAAACAAATGAACCTCAATTGAAACTGACTTTTGGCATGTATGCAAACAGTTCCTTTCCTTTAGGCAATAGAGATCCATGTAGTACTTTTTGTGGTTCCACGTTGAAAGGATTTTAGAGAAGCAAAGGCTTTTCAATATAAAACTCATTTTCATATGATTTGTTTTTCTTCCTGTTGTGTTTTGAGTTTTAGATTCATGTTTATATTATTTGTCACTTATTGTTTCAGTGTGTAATTTTACTCAGACAGTTTTGTTGTATTGAAATGTGCTTTATATTATTATTATTATTATTATTATATTATTATTATTAACTTACTGTCATTACAAAATTTTAAGTCAAAAACATTTAAACACAAAAAAACCCCTCAAAATAATGTTATGTGGAGGGCACAGGATTTGACATTTGGGTGAGCCTCCAATAGACCTATATACGTTTCATCTTGAATAACCATCATCAAGGTGATCACACCATCAGATAAACATTTACAGTATTTGCCAATTTGCTTCAGGCTTTCAAAATATTCCAGAAGCAATGGTAACCCTAGTACGCGAAGTAGTTGCGAAGAATTTCGCAAAAAAAAAAATCAAATTTGTTTCACAATGATGTTGTGTAATATTTCATTATATAGGAGTTATTAAACTTTCAAGTTGCAACCATAGCACATCTCTGTCATAGGATGAAACAATAAAGATATTACAGATAATATGTAAACAATTTAAAAATCGAACAATTTTTTTATCTTTTGTTATAAGGTTTGTGATAATGTAGGATAAAATAGATACAGTAATGCAGGATAAACTAGCTGTGACAAAACAACCCTGTTGTTGTTCTGTTGCGATGGCAACTATACAAGTTGGCATCATTGTATCACTTCCTGTTTCTGCCACAAAACCAATTCCTGTCAAAGCTTAACGTCTAGTCCATTGTAAATAAATAATGAACTAGTCAACCACGACTTGAGTGATCTTATCATACGGATATCTGTTTACGTACCGGTTACACAACTGAATATATGTTAGAATGCTTGTTATCAATTTGATAACACCAAGAATTCTCCAACAAGTTGAGACTTGAAACGGCAAGACAAAGTCTTGGGGATGTTTGTAGTCAAAGTCAGTAAACTGATCTGAGAACTGCTCTTCCTTAGGCATGTGTGGTCAACTGAAGGGTTAACCTGGGTCAAAGGCCAAATCAGAAGGGCACTTAAAATTCCCGGAGGGAAAAATCAACACCGGTTCAAAGCCTCCCTATGGAAAGGTAAACCCATTGATCTAATCAGTATACCTCTAGCATTGAAGTTAAGTTAATGTTCCATTGCACACAGGTTTTCAAGCTTTCACGCTCTGATGCACAAAAACACAAGATCAGAAGAAAGAGTATGTTTAAGATGCATACCACAGCAAAGCAACTCATATGTTACTCTTACAAAAAACTGAGAGCATAGCTTGAGGCAATGAATTTTTACTGTATGGAGTTACACGTACGCAGTCTGCAAGCAATCCTTAAGATGTCGATTTAAATTATAGTTCAAAGTAAATCAGAAGTGACCTCTTTTCCAAAATGTCATGTGTGCACACAGGACAATAAACCCGCCCTAAAATTGGCTCCTCCTTCTGGAGCCCCAAAACTACATTTTCAAATGCAACAGTTCCACTAGACAATTTCATCAATTCAATGGTGAGGACCTTTTTTTTCACCGGAAAGGTCAACTCTCCCTTTGCTTTTAGCAGCGTTATTCTTTTATGGTGAGGACCAATTAATGATGCCATATGATATAACATATTTGTTCAAACAACTGAGCAGGAATGCACCTATGAAAATATTTTGCTATTTTGACTATTATGAATCACCTATGAATCACTGGCCTATTAAAAGACAAACTACAGCTTTAATGCAATAAAGTACAAAATAGCTACTAGCTAAGAAACACAGAAGTTCAGCTGTACCTTTTCTTTCATCCATGGCCCTGAGCATCCCCTGGTAGTGATTCTCTTCTGTAAAGACCAGATCACTGCCCACACTGTCAGTGGAATAAGACCTGTGTCCATGATAAGCAGACATCCCTGCACTTCTAGTTTCAGAGCCCACTTTTTCACTTTCTACCGATCTGTTTAAGGCAGCACTCTTTCTTTTTGCCCGGTCTGCTGTGTGTGAACGTAAGAGAGAAGATCCATGCAATCGTGTGGGTGTGTCTCAAGCCTGCTCTCATCGCCCTCCCTCTCTCACTTTTCTTCCCCTCGCATTCTGTTCCTCTCTTCACCTCTTCCTTCTTTTTCCACACTTCTTGCTAAATACCTGTCTGAAGGCTATAAATTTAAAGGATGTGTTTCACACCCCGCTCCTTTTTTTGGGAGGGGTCCTCTCACGTTCGAAAGTGCATAGAATGTGCATAAAAACTTTTTTAAAGGGTTGCAAATCAACCATACAACAACACACATACCAACACATCTTGCACTGCTTAGAACAAGCACAAAAAGCCACACATTTATTGCAGAGAGAGCCCACTTCTTACTTCTAAAAACCTACAAAAGCATGTTTTGACTAACGGTTACCACAGCTTTTATCTGCATATAGCAAAACCGCTGCCACGTGCATCTGCCCACCAACTTTCGTTGGCCCTTAGAATTTCCCAAACCAACACTCTGTCCTAATTTAACCTTAGTCTACTGTATATAGTTTACAGTGTTGGGTGTAACTAGTTACTAAGTAATTAGTTACTGTAGTTTAATTACTTTTCCCTTGAAAAAGTAAAGTAAGGGATTACTCTTATTTTTTCTGTAATTTAGTAACAGTTACTTCTGATGTAACTAAACTAAATACTGTGTGTAATATGTGTGCAATAGTGGAATTGGCATCAAAATTCAAAGTCTAACTTTAAAATCTGTGCTTAAATGTATAATTCTCACATTTGTAATACTTTGCTCAGTTAATAAGAGTACTTTATGTAGTTTTATATTACTTATTTGAACGAATTAAAAGAGCCGTTTCATGTCTATCCTTGAATCACTTAACTAATCAAGGTCATTGAAAGTAATAAGTAATTAAATACTTATTGAAGAGAGTAATTTGTACAGTAATCTAATAATAACACAATTGAATATGTAATAAGTAACTAGTAATACTAAATTTTTCAGAGTAACTTGCCCAACACTGATAGTTTATGAAAAACAAAATATGGCACTAATCTACAATGTCCAAAACCTATTTGATACATCTATGAGGGGCAGGATTTTGGACCAATTGGATTTCACTGTGGGCGGAGCCAAGTGCAAGTTGGTCAACTCTACAGGCTACAAATGTATCATCAGGAAAATGTAGCACTTGGAAAAAAGACGACAAGGGTATGTTTCCATCTGGGTATTCCATCTGTTTGGTGGGGGGGTTCACCAACTGGGAAATCCCACTCATAAGGGAAAATGTGACTAATTCCCGACATCACACAGAAGGCTCATTGAGTTCCTTCATGTCTTGAAAAAGAGGCACATATTTTCAGCGTCTGGAGTCGCTGCTTTCGAGTTTTTGACTGATGCAGACACTTTAACCTGTTAAACAAAGACATTGCTTCATGCAGCCTGCCAAAGTCACCACAGACCGACAGAAATGAGCCGGATCACAAGGCGACCTCTGTCTGCGCTAAACGCTCGTCCTTGAGGCAGCATCTAAAACGAGTGTTCGTGAATACAAACAGATGCAAAGATTCAAAGACCCTCTGTATCTATCTGGTGCCAAACAACCGAAACCTTGTACGAGCGAGAAACCTTGTACGATCCTTATCTAGTCTTTATAAAGCCTGTGCATGTGAACAAATGCAGGCGGCTACAGGAAGAAGTCATATCCCTGAGCGCACAGGTGACTGGCACATTTTGTTTGGCCCTTATCCTCAGAGATAATCCATCTCTCTATCTGGGAGAGAATGGCAGGCAGATCACAGGTAGGGATGGAGGATTCTTTGCATTGCAGTTTAGGGCTGTGGCCTGTTTGGGCTTGAGCTGAGAGACCCTCACTAACTAAAGACAGTCGAATGTTTGAGCAGCATTACGCTGTGAAACACCGCGCAAATATCCATGTGCATTCACAGCACAACTAGCTATTTGTGTAGCACAACTATTTATAAGGATTCATTCGATTTAAAATGGGTTACGCAAACTCCAAATGCAGACAGACTGCAGCCGTAAATATTTTCCAGTCGTTTTGAAAGAATTTGACAGCCAGCTGTCAGATAAATTCCACAGGCCTTATGTAAGACGATTATACATGAGGAAGATAGTAAAACAAGTACACACAGGAATTAATTACATATATGTTTGGCTTAAAAGAAGAGGAGGAGGAAATGGTCAAGGGTTTAATATTTTTGCAAGTGGTGTCAGATACTGGAATTTGACTTCCTCTAGACTGTCCTCAGGGCACATATAACAATGTTTTTTGAAGTAAATAATGCTCTATCCCAAGCAGCGCTGGAAGGGCATATTTTACATTTTAACCATATATGCATATTTATTGACGTTTTAGCTGCAACAACATTAACAAATGTTAAGTGGCCCAAAGAATCCGACAAGAATCAATAACTGTTGAGTAGTTTAAAATTAATTTAATACAATTAATATATAATAAAATATTAATATAAATTCATATTAATATAAATTAAATATTATATCACAATCAAACGCAGACCGGATGTTAACTTCGGGCCAGCGTGTGCCTCCAATGAAACCGCCTATAGACGCATACAGCCTCCATATTTTCGTATTACATTCATTTTTGTGGCTATTAAAATATGAAAATATGGAAATTCTTTACATTTTGAATTAGATCTCTGTACCCATTTCCACCTCTGTTGGGTAAATCAATTTTTTCTCTGCACAGCCATTCCATTTTAAAATTAATGTGATTTTTCATCAGATTACATATTTTTTAGTTCTTCATTTGTTTGTGTGCTGCACAACTGTTCTGTGCGTCTCAAATCTACATCTTTCTATGCAGTTACTTAAAACCTCTGAACATCTTAGTGGTCATGTGTGTAGTTGTAAGAGCATGCAGAAATGTGATATGACTGATGGGGCACAGTAAATTCTGGAATTGTTGCAGCTCCAAACTGAAATCTTACATTGCAGGCCTCCACAAACCTATTATGAACACTCAAGGCAGCAACTCATCCTGTTCAGATTAATGGGACATTTTCACGACTCCCTGACTCAAAAATGAAAGTTCTGTCTTCCCCTATATTATTTGAACCTGTATGAACTTCTTGACTTTATACAATGAAAGTAAATGGTGACTGAGGCTGTCAGTCACTCACGTTTGGCCTAACACATTTTGCTTTCCACAGAGGAAAGAAAGTCAAAGAGCAACATTTTAATATTTTGGGTGAACTGTCCCTTTAAGGCCCTGCATACCAAATGGGCAGTAAAACTTTCAACCAATGACCCCTCCTCCAGCATTCAGACAGACTAGTAAGAACATGTGCTAGTAAATTCATAAACAAGGCTCAAACGACAGGAAACTTCTGTTCTGCACTTTCTCATGCAGACACACACAGAAAAGGCACGGATTTATGATGCACAAACACTATGAGTTTGGAAAGCATACCCAACTGTGTTTACAAGCTGGGTACATATTACCTTTTGCAATTATATTAAATAATTACCTTGCGACTACTCATTCCCAGATAACAAAGCCAAATTATTTTCTTATACAAACTTTTAAGTGTAAGAAAATAAAATGGAGATGTCTCCCCCTAGTGGACATTATTCCACTATGAAGTGATTAATTGCATGGGCCATAATTTAGACATAACTGTTATCAAAGCACACTGATGTTCTCACAGCTGGATCAGATCATAGCGCGTATGTCCAAACTCAGCTTTTTTTTTAAGCCTGTGGAAACAGACAGATGACTGGTTACTGGGGCAACAAAACCAAATATACAGAAGCTGTGAGTTAGGAACAGCCCGCCAGTATTTTTAGAGGCACTGCGGTTTTGGTCCAGCGCGCTTTTCCAAAAGGAGGAAATGCCAGGATGTGCTTTTTCTGAGTTAAATTGTTTCTCTAACAATACACATGTGTATAATTACTGGAGCAAGTTATATGACTAGATATTTACATATTATACTGAATGTAACATTAAATAGTTCTTACAGCACATCCTGCTGAACCCATTGAAACTGGTGCTGCTACCTCAAAGACTCTTTCAAGCCCCTGATACAATTAAAAGCATATTTATAACTAGTCATAAAGTCTTCTGTCAAAGCACCAACGTGTCTCCGAGCACAAAAGCAAGAGAAACAAAATTATGACCTTCAAAAACAGTCTTCGCTACAGGCTAAATCACACAGTTCTGTCGTATGAGAAAAAAACTGACACTCCAAGATTAAAACCTGCTCCTCACTCCATGTAAACTCCTCTCTCTCTCTCTCTCTCTCTCTCTCTCTCTCTCTCTCTCTCTCTCTCTCTCTCTCTCTCTCTCTCTCTCTCTCTCTCTCTCTCTCTCTCTCTCTCTCTCTCTCTCTCTCTCTCTCTCTCTCTCTCTCTCTCTCTCTCTCTCTCTCTCTCTCTCTCTCTCTCTCTCTCGATCGATACCTGACTAACCAGTGCCTAAAGCCGAATCACGGTCATACTGACTGCGTGATAGTGCTTTATATATGCACACAGTATATCTATAAACCATTTTCACTTAAAACTTTTTGATGTTCAAAATGTGATTCAATTGATGAATACACCCTATAATTGTGTAGCTACAATTTAGCAGTTCACGTAAACTATTACAAAGGTCCTGCAACATGAACAAAATTGTTCATTATTATTCATTCACTGTTTAAAATAATTTCTTAAATAAATTATTACACAATATTGTTTTAAATTGCATTAGAAGTTTTCTATGGACACACAGCATCAAACAGAAAACTGCAGTCCTTGCTTGAAACGTCATGTCATCCACCCATAATGACATTTTTGTGTACATAGTGACACAATGAGTATGCCTGCTAACAGCACAATGCCATCAAACATGTAACATAAGTAACGTTATCCATGGCACTGGCATAAAACGGTTAAGATCACAACACCCTCTCCCTCCCCATTTACCCCCCTCCCCCCACACGCGCTCCCGCGCACGCATACGCAGTTATCACCCCCCTCAACTGAACTCCTCCTATTCGCCTGTACCATTACAGTAAAAATCAATGCGCTCATCCAGTACGTACCTGCGCAACACATGCGGCTATATAAATGCGGTCCCACTTCACCGCATCTCATCTCGTGGATGTAGTTCCCACGGCCGTAAATCACATCCAGACTGAATATAGCGAGACACGGCGCAGCTGCCGCGGACGCGTCCCCCGCTCCGGCCATGATCGCAAAAAAAAAACTGTTGCGCTCCCTTCTGTGGGTTAGTTCAGTTCCTCAAACTCTCTATCATCCGCACACGTGTGGATTCATTTGTTTCGGGACTGCACGACATTACAGAGAAAATGAAGGGGCGTCTCAAAGGAAAGCAGTGAAAAGCTTTACCTCAATACTAGCCCAACCCATCGCGATTTGTTTGAAGCCGCGCTCCCTCTCACTGCTCGAGCTCCGGGACAAACTCAACTCCCGGACCGCCACTGAAATGTGATGCCGAACGAAAAACGGGTCTGTTGTCGTTTAAGCTTGAATATGCGATGTATTGAAGCAACAGTTTCAATTCATGCGATTTATTTACAGTCGTTGCACACCGCATTGTAAAAGGAGAGAAATTCAACTATGGCTGATTAGAAGCGCATGTTAAAGCGCAGCCATTTGATCAATAATCAGACGTCGAATTATACTAAAACGAATGTATTCTTTAACTATTTATACTTTTATAACCGAGCTTTCCAAAGACAAGTCTTTTTCCTGAAGACAAAGCACGTGATAGTGTGCGTACTTATAGGCGTATAGTTAACCTTATTGCTGAGAGGCAACAGGTGCCGTGTCATAAATCTACAGAAGAAACGTACAGATCTGTAGCAGACAGTTGCCGCAACATTTTAAAATGACAATAAAATAAGTTACGTAATTAGAAAACTAAGGTAATAGTGATTTTTGCTCAGTTACGCATTGTGAAAAACTATACATCACAGCCAGATGCAACAAAACGTTCAATATGTGGCTTAGTTTTATTTTTATATACAGATCGTAACTGATCACCGATGTTTATATGTGACTTTCATGTTCAAAGGCTCTTTGCAGAGCAGGTAACTTAATATCTGAATGGTGATTCAAACAAAGATGTACACGTGAGACATGGTGACCTGGTAAAAAAGTTGTGAGCTTATAAAGTAGATGCAAAATTTAATATGAAACCCACAAGTTGTGAACATTACAAGTGCATGCTTACAACTACACCCTCACAGCATTCACAATGCGCCTGCATTTGATCTCATTTCAGATCTTTTATGACATTTCATGCCATTGGCACGCTCACTCAGACAAGGTACTAAGGCTCTATTTTCTGTAAAGCTGGTCTGAAAGAATATCTATTGTGAACGGAACTTGACTCAACTTGACAAGGAAATGGAGCTGGAATGATTGATATGAAACCGCGCATTTCATGAATACATATCATCTTTTGAAACGACAAACATTTCATGCTCATGTTTTGAATTTTAAAAATTATTCTTTTGCTCCTAAATAGGAGCAAATGTTAGTTCGGTTGGGTAACAAAAGTGACTTAGTCAATCCAAAAGCTTTCATAATTCTAGGGGGAGGTCAGTTTTATGTGGCATCTGTGAGTCACCCAACATAAGAATTTAATTTGAGGAAATTTTTCTCGGTCTACGCATTCAGGAAATCTGACTCACTCGCTCTGATGTATGCCTGCATCTGGACCACAGGGTTTGATTTGGAGATTCTGTGGTGTATGAAACAAGCAAGCTTCACTTTTACAGCAGAACAGGAAAGATTTGTTTTTTGTTTCTGCATCTAAAACAACTTTTACTGCAGTAAAGTAAAACTTTTCTTTGCATTCCAAAAACTAAATTAACAATTGTCTAATTGCGTAAATACGATCTAAAGTCTAGAAAGCTACATGGTAATTTGACTATAAACAAAACATGACGTTTAAATGAAGAGGAGCTGTAATATTTTTATCAGTGCAGAGGTCATGGGAACTCTCTAAAAAAGTATCTAATGGACATCCATATCAAACTCATCTCTAATCACTAACCCTAAAAGTCATTTAAATATGACTTATAATAATTTAATTGAAATGTTTCATAAAAAGTGTTATGTACAACCTAAACCAAAGGTTAACCTACCATTAAAACATTACGCTGGAGATATATTTACTCAGTGATCATATGAGCACACATGAAATGGCTGACATGCTTCAAAGCACCCGGAGTCAAGACCTCAGAGTGTAACTCAGCGTGTGTTTTGTTGGTATCCAGGATACACACATCACTCATAGCGTTAGGTAAACCATCGTGGCTTCGTGTGCTCTGCAGAGGAAGAGTGTTCTTAATTTAACCTAGATATGGTGCATTCCCAACACAACGCCGCTGTTCACCAGCCAAGACTAGGTGACATCAAATGCAATCTTACGCAATGCCCTTTGCCAGAGCCCGTGCCCTCCGAAAGCTGCAAATGAACGACCTTCGAGATCAAACAGACTTCTGTTGACCTCGTTTCAACTGGCGTGCCAACGGAGTCTCTTAAAGCTGACACTACCTTTCGGGTATCAGCTGCAAACGCTTGCGCGGTCACCTGAATTCTGTACTCAGAAGAGCAAACTTAAAGTTTGCATGAATATTTGAGGTGCATTGTACATAAAATAACTAATCAGACATCACAAGTAGAATAAATTCCCTTCGGATTGTGAATGGAAACAGCAAACTGGAGTTTCAGGCTTGGCTTATCGTGAATGATTCCACATGCAAAGATGGTGAAAGCTGCCCAGGTATCTCAGAGCAACAAAACCTGTCCTCCAGCCTAACAGCCATCATTTACCAGTCAAACAAGCACTGAATACACATTCAGCATTCATGTGCCCCGCCGAAACTCTGACAGGCAGATTAACATTAGCAGCAGAATGAATGAAGAAAAAATTATAATGAAAATATGTCATGCAAACTCCAAAAATGTGTAAGCCATGTATAATTCTATAAGCATTAGTCCTGTTTGACCTGTTGCCCAGTTTTCTCCACATCCGAGCTTAGAAATATTTATTATCTGGTGTATTTTTGTATTGTTGAACTTTTTATAAAATTATACCGAATGAATGAATGGATTCAACTTCCATGGATGAACAAAACAGGAGCCAACTAATACATTAAAAAACGAATAAATGGGAAGTTCCCTCAAGCAAAACGGACGTCATTTAATGTAAAAGTTTTCGTTATAATGCAAATAAGGCGGCACGCAATTAAAACAACAGCAACAAAACACCTGCTATGTAAAGCGAGGCTTCATGTATTATGTCGAGGACAGACATTCAAAAAAAGGAAAAGGATGTTTGTTTGAGGTGACAATAACCAAAGGCACACCTCTGGACCCTGGTCACCTTTCCACACCTTTGTATTTAAACTGACTCATAGATAGCCAATGTTTGAAGGTTGAGTTTAGGGTGTGGTCTTGCCTTCATACCAACAGAAAAATGTCGCTGTAGCCTTCACGGGTTGACAAGAAGATAACATATTTCTGACAAGTTTTATACCCGAGGCTAACTTTGTAGAACAACTGAAACCAGGTGGCTCCTCGAGACAATAAGAATAAGCATTTTCATTCTCAACATTCCAGTCCTGAAGCTAGAAACAGAACTGTCTATCAGTTAAATCATTTATACAAATGACAAATGCATTTTACCAGATTAAACAAAAGAGAAAATACAACCACTTCAGGTATCACAACGTAACACAAAATGAATGAATGAACTATTAACCACAGACAGCTGCACGCATCTGCACCAAACAGCGTCATTCTATGACGTCGAGAAGCTAAAGGGTTAACCCCGCAGTTTCAACACACCAGTAAAAAAAAGAGAGAGAGAGGTGGAGATGGAAATCGAGGGTGTGCGACACATGTGTACAGTGAGAGCAAGAGCACACCGGAGAAACACTGTCCGATACCATCAGAAGGACACTAACGCTACAACAATATTTTCGAACTTATATTTATGCATTTTTTTATCTTACCTTCACTGACTTTCCTCTTTTTCTGCATCCATCTCCAAACAGCTATCAAGGTGACCACATGCCCCACAACCACCAGGGTTGGGAACACAGTTCCAGGAGGGTTTGCCGGCATCAGGATCGAGTTTGTCAGCGCGAGCTCCGCGCACCCGAGCAAAGCTTGAGGTGAAAGGTGAGGGCGCTAGAGAGGAGGGGGGAGGGAACTGGGGGGGTAGAGTGGGGTCGTCTCCGGGCTTTAAATGTACCCGTCAACCAAGTTTCTCCTAGCTGCGTGAGTTCTGTGCGAAAGAGCCGCCCCCCCTCCTTGTCCTTTTTTGTTTTTTTCCTCTCTCTCTCTCTCTCTCTCTCGGTTCGTGACTCAGTGTGCTGGTAAAAGCCACCGAGCTTCCTCCACCTCCCGCCCTTCTTTCTTAACTACTATCGCTTTAACCAATAGTTCTCATTGTTTACATCCTCCCTTCAAGCACGTTCGCTTTCTTCTTTTCTGTCACTGCAGTTTTATGATGCAGGAGAGATCATGTTTCTGCAGTCTTCCTTCTAAAATCCATTGCAGGAGGTTTTTTTCTGTAGCGGACTGTAGCCGCTCAAGACTGTCTGGCTTAAGTTAATAATACATGAGTAAGGTTTGTTTGGGGAGTGTACACACACACACACACACACGCGCGCGCGCGCGTACTCGCCCTCAGCGCTTGATAAGGGTCTGGATCTACCATACTACAGTATTACATAACTTCTTGTCCCAAGGTTTTTTAGTTTGCAATAAAAAGGCAAACATTTATACTGACTGTATTTTGTCTAGTTTACTAGAATTGTATAAAGCTAATGGCAGTGTTTGTGTTTTTTCACAGCGTTCTCATTTGTTATGTAACTGCAGTTTACTTTCAACAGATAATTCCTTCCATGTTCTCAACTTCAACCGCATGCCGTAACTTTCCAAAAGCTCGACACCCCTTGCATGGGCTTTCACTTCTACACAGCGGGAACAACAAGACAGAAAAACGTCAACGCAACAGTTAATCCTCTGCGGGGTAGAGCTATTTCACTTGAGGAGCATAAATTCTATTAAGAAAGATTGTACACTGTTAATAATCCTGATAATTGTGAAACTGCGGGACAATTATGTGTTATTATCTTATTTCTGTACTAAAAGTGCTGTGCTGAAGCAAAATTAATTTATTACAGAACGTTATGTTTGTTAACAAAAAAACAGCTCATGGCACACCCCAAAATGATATAAAAGTGAACATAAACACACACCCACACCACGCTACCCTATCCATCATCAAATAAAAGCACATGCAAGACAACGGTTTAAAGGTATAGTCAACCAAAAAAAATGATTCACCCTCGTGTCATTCCGGACATGTAGGATATTTTTTTCTTCTGCAGAACACAAAAGATGATATTTTAAAGAATGTTGGCAACCAAAAAACTTTGCTGCTTTTGCTCTTTGACTTGCGTTGTTTGGAAAAAAAATGGTCACAAAACCACTGATACATTTCTCAAAATATCTTATTTTTTGTTCTACACAAGAAAGAGTCATATACAGATTTTAAACCACATGAGGGTGAATAAATGATAACACAATTTATATTTTTGGTCAAACTACACTCATAATAATAAAGGTGCTTGACTGTGCTATAGAAGAACCTTATTTGGCAAAATGGTTCCATGAAGAACCTTTAACATCCGAAAAACCTTTCTGTTTCACAAAAGGTTCTTGTGGCGAAAAAAGGTTCTTCAGATTATAAAAAGGAAATAAAGAGATGGTTCTTCACTCGATGGTTCTTTGTGGAACCAAAAATGGTTCTTCTCCGGCATCCCTGTGAAGAACCTTTTAAGCACCTTTATTTTTAAGAGCGTATCCCTTTAAGAGCACTGTTAAACATCACCTTTAAAACAATGTCAATGACAACCACAGTTCAATTTAGTCCCTACAGCAGACCTTGACATATAAAGAACACACACTCTGTCGGTTCCTGCCAGGCAAATGAAAGAAATCTAACACCACATCAGCCATGTGACCCAGGGAGGGGTGGTGGCACAAGAGTCGTGCACTGCCCAATGAAGAACCCGCAAATAGACCAGGCGACATATTAAAACGGTACTCATACTATGCATAGACGGGACGACGGAAGAGTTTAAAAGTAGAAGAGAATCCAGAACGGGCATGTGGGTATTCGGTTACACTGACACTAACACGCACTGCTGGTGGTAGTAAAACGTATAACACAACCTTCCAGAAATAAACTTAGAGGTTACTAGGAAGAAATGCGTGTCAGGTGATAGTAAATAATTAATGTGGCTTGCAAAGCTCTATACAGTGTGATGCGTGAACCTGCCACACCCATGTGCTAGCTTGCCGAATCTATGCTGGTTTAAAGGGCTGATCTGGAAACTGAGGACTGAAAGAACCAAAATGGCGTCCTCTATCGGCCACTCTGACCTCACTTCCTCTGAGCGTGGTACAGATTCACCTGCCATCCATGTCTGTGGCAGGAGATGGACGACAGGTGACATTGAGAAGTTTACATGCAGGATTTATTACGTTCATTAAACAGAATACACTTGAAAAATCTGCAGCTAAAATAAATCACTATGAACAAAGCAAAACCGTGTTATAAATAGCAAACAGAACGGTCATATATGAAACATGAAAGACTTCCTCAGTTTCCAGTACAGCCCCCTTAACAAGCTTTTTAATATAGCCCACAAAAAATGATTTCCACTTACCATAAACGTTGGGTTGAGGAGGTTGTTTGCGACAACAACAGCAACACAGGTCCATAGTGAATAAAATTGGCCTTTCTCAGGCAATACGCTGACACCAACTGCCAATGTAGAACATCTGACCTCAAGACATTGTGTGCTGATTACATCCAGAGGGGCGTACAAAATTCAACCGCGTGAAAAAAATGTGGAAGGAAATAGGGAGGGAGAACGAGAAAAAAACACTCCGGTTTTTATTCATTCCAAATGTTTTCCGTTGTAAAAACTGCGTCCCTGGAGTGATGGTGAACTTAATTACACTTAACTATATAAACATAATGAAGTTTTTTAAGATATGGAAGGACTACAGCACAAAACATCCTACATAAAGATCTCATTGTGTAGAGCCACTGAAGACATAAAGCAGTGGGCAGTCCCTGAAATAGCTAGAACTAGAAGTGAAAAGGACCTCAAGTACTGGGTTTGCAAATCTGGACTGCCAGAAAGTTTCAGATCAAGTCTGCTGAGGTTTGTGACGTTCTTTTAGATTTGGCAATAAAACCTCTGCCCGATGAAGGGACCAGTAAAGTTAACCAAAAATATTCAAGTCTTGCAATAAAGACAGACAGATGCTGTTGCTGGTAAGATCACTAACAACTTAAAAATGGATGGCATTATACTTTACTAGATGACTGACGTCAGGTAACAACCAATCAGAAAGCTCAACCACACCCTTCAGGACAAGATTTAATCACCTGATATAAAAAAATAAGTCTGATTTTGTGCCAAATCAGACTATAATAAATCAAGTCACACATGTTTAGCTTAAAGGGTAAATAGTCATTATTAAATGTACTAGTTCTATGTTGCGACAAAAATTAAAAGCCATAAATCAGACAGATTTTCTGTTATGTTTAATGGTGCCTACCTTGGCCCTGCTGAATCAAATCCTCCATAAAGCATCTACCATCATCAAAGTCCATGTCTTGTTTAAAGCAATTAGTCTGATTCACCAAACTTTAACGTTTCCTTTAGTCCGACTGGCCTGGCTTGTCTTTATTTTAATCTGCATGCTGCGCAAAAGCTGGAAATACAGTTTTGGGTAGGAATGAGTTGGCAACATCTTACAGTGATCGTCAAGACTACAGAAGCGAGCACATTTCTGACCATTTCAAAAAAAGCAGAGAGGAAAAAATGAACGGATGCTAATTGGTCTCAGATCTACCGCTTCTGCTGTGTCATTTACCAGCCTGGGAACGGAAACTTGGGGAGCGGAGAATGAACGTTTTGTTTAAAAATAGTCGGCTTTCACCACCCGTGACTGGCAAAGCACCTGGAAAAGGTTTGTCCCGTTTTTCAAACCAAAAGTTTGTGTAGATACAAAACAACAGTAGGTGGCAGCATAGAGCCAAGCAGCTGTTTATGTGCTGTTAGATAGGGTGCAGACTGCATCCTGCACCACGACCTATGACCTCCATGTATTAACTAAGCTGCCGAGACATTTTAGCCTTTATTAGACTTCATAAGATGGTTGTAAAGCACAAAAGCAAGTAAAAAAGTAATGAAAAAACCTTCTTCAAGAACAGCACTGATAGACCACAACAGGCCGAATCTAACACACATGTATAAAAGAACAAAGCTTTCCAAAATAGTTTCTGACCTTTTCCAGTGTACTATTCCAAAAACGCAGCATAATTCACAGTGGCAAACAGGGTGTGAGACTCTTGGTATTTACACCCTACATAACTATGTGCTTATGATTCTGTGTAGGAATCATCAGAATGAGTTGGAATAAGTGAACAAGCCTGCAGAAGATGTTAAAGGGCACAGAGGGAGACACACTATAACACAGTGGTCTTTGCTCTTAAAAGCTCAGAGGGTGGGGCTCTGGAATACAAGACACCCAGCACCCTTCCTGCTGTGACACCATCACCTAAACCATACTGAACATCATCAGCATTCCAGAAAATAGGCTCAAAGTAGGTTTATTTAAATATATTTTATCACCTATAAGTAGGTGTATTTAACATTAACGTTACTTTTTTTAAAGTACATTATTCAGTTATCATATCATCTTTACATGGGTTTATCTTTTATAAAAAATATAATTATGCATTTTAATTATTATTCAGGATAACCATCATCACAATGTTTATATGTTCTCCTCCTTGTAAGTCGCTTTGGATAAAAGCGTCTGCCAAATGAATAAAAGCAAATGTAAGTGTAAATCACACAAGGTACCAAGACATTTCCATAGTGCTACATTAATGGAGCCTGTTTAGCCAACTGAACATGACAACTGTAACACCGTGTCTAAACAGGATGGCGACAAAAGACAATAAAACGCATTAGAACCCATTATAATTAAAAATTTTGTCCACACTGCATGCGGCCCCGGCTGGTGTAGACTCGGTGTAAGCTCTTGTGTCCTGCATACAAATAAATAACACCATAAAGTGATAACGTGACCCAAAAATAAAAATAGTTCCATCGTTCCCACAAATAGGTCACTTTCACTTTCATTTACTCACCCTCTTGTCATTATAAACCTGTATGACTTTATTTTTTTATGAAGAACACAAAAGAAGATATTTTGAAGAATGTTGTTAACTGGCCCCCATTCCCTTGCATTGGTTTTGTGTCCATACAGTATTAATAAATGGGGGCCAGTGCTGTTCGGTTACCAACTTTCTTCAAAATATCTTCTTTTGTGTTCTGCGGAAAAAAGAAAGCCATGCAAGTTTGAAATGACAAGAGGAGTCAATGATGACAGAATTTTCATTTTTGGGTGAACTATCACTTTAAGATAGATTTGTATTACACAAATATAGCCTCACTTTTAACTACCTCTTGACATTATATACAGACACTATTATTTCTGCAACCGGACCGCATATAAACACAGGAGTTCATTTTAAATATTGTGTAACTTCCAACAGGGTTTTTCCACAGTGGTGACAGGACCAAACAATTATCTCTACTGGACAGCCTGATCAGGCCCACGGGGAACCACAGTCTCATCGTCGATTATGAAAAAGACAAGAGGGGTTAGTGTGTACAGTCAAGCACAGAGATGGGTACGAGCACAAATCCGCATAAGGTTGTAAGAAGGTGTTTTGAAAGAAGAATGTCCCAAAACAGACTAAAACAGTCTCTTGTTTACAATAGAAACTTTAAGTGTGTGTACTAACCACATAAAATTACCTATAGCAATGATATTGTACTGCGATGCTTTGTTTCATCCGTTTCAGAGTCGCCCAGTCAGTTTCCAGAAAGGAAAATGTATTTATGAGACAAATGGAAGCTCTACAACAATCAATCTCTTATCATATTACCTGAAGAAAAGAAGCTTATTATATTAACAGCTTAACACCAGTATTGATTTATAATGCAGTGTTTAAAAAATAAATCAACATAAAAAAACAAGAATTTAAATGTTAATTACAAATCCTTATTTTGGATTATTGAACCTGAAAGATAAATGATGCATGGAGACCGCCTTTCTCATTTCATTACCCTTTAGCAGTCGCTATGAAACTGTACACACCATTCACGCTGATGCCCGCTGATGGCAAATTCAGTTGCTGGTTTCTCTCTCTAAGGGCGA
Source organism: Triplophysa rosa (assembly GCF_024868665.1). Lineage (NCBI taxonomy): Eukaryota > Metazoa > Chordata > Actinopteri > Cypriniformes > Nemacheilidae > Triplophysa > Triplophysa rosa. The sequence continues at coordinate 5,847,290 of NC_079905.1, read as the reverse complement.
GACAGACAATCATGTCTATGTTTGTAGTGTCTAGCAATATACGGTATTATATAAGTCCTGACTCCAAATGAGTGGAAAGGAAAATGGTTTGCAAATTGCACACACAAATACAAGTCTTATACAAACAACGTCATGCCATAACTTTCATATTTACCGTTTAAATCTGCACCTCAATGGTAGCGGAATATTGTATATCAGAAACTGCCAGACATTGGCTATGTTTATAGAGTAAGGCCGGAAATTCACATTTCGTGCGCAAATAGGGGGCACCGCATCAAGATGGAAATAGTTCCACGTTTCAGAGTGCTGTGCACGCACCGCGGGGTCATTTGAAGAGAGAAAGCGGCGCGGTTCACGTTTAAGGAGAAGTGATTGTAAAACACACACTGCCATCTGAAGCTCACTGCTGAAAATAGTATCAATGATTTAAATCACTTATGAAATAATGAAATAAACATAGACGCCCAGATCATCCATCGCACAAGTACGGCAATAAATTCAAGAGACTTGTGATTTCAAATACAATCTGAAAGCTGTTAGGGACACATTGTTGGCTCAATCTGGATTGCATAATCTCCATACCTAACATTTTAGTTTGAGGTGACATTGGGTTCTTGCAATCTTACATTCATTTTTAGCAGGTTTGTTAAGCTTTTTAATGGCTTTGGCATGAACTACAAGGCTGGACGCTCCTTCAAGACAAAACATTTGGACTATGGCTTAGAAAATGTATTTTTCTTCCTATTTCATCTCTCAGAGGCAAAATTTCAAATTGGTTATTTTGAAATTCAGCGAAACTACTTGATTGAGACAAAGTTATCTCCTTTTGGAACCAAACTCTTCAAATGTATATAAATCAACTAAAACAGACAAAGTTCTTCTCAGAAGCCAAGCCACAAGTAGTGCGCAGCCCATCTGTAAGTCATTGCCTGACGCTGAAACTGATTTGGTGAGCCTGGGTAAACAAAAGCCTTGTGTAGTCTGAACCCCCAAAGCACAGGAGCTTAAATCACTCAACCAGATTCATCTCATCCATCCAAACCAGTAAAAAATGATTAAACGCAGACGTTCACACAAATAAAAACCAAACGTTAATGCTAACGGGTGACAAAATACTACTATTTACCAACTTCAAAGCAGAGTTACGTAAATTATGTGAGAGAATTCACACAAAACGTGCATTTGTGCATCTCTTGGACGACGTCGTCACCATGGCGATAATGTCAGATAGAGCAGGGCAGTTCATAAAGCAAACTGCATGAAAGGAGCTCATTCAAAGGCCTGGCAGATAAAGTGTTCCTAAAACTGCGCTTTTCCACCACGCCGGCTCTTCTCACGCATTCCTACACTTGGTTTATGGGGTGGAATTTATTGCACATGCTTGGTCTCCAAGCCGCTCAACACATCCCCCTGCACTTTGACATTATGGGCAGTGGGGAAGAACACGTGTATTGTCTCAGTCTCCCACACACACAACATAAGCATGGTGTTATCAATGCAAAAGGTTGCACGCATCGGTTTTCAGTCACAGTCTCTTTAAAATGAAGAATTCTACGGGTAAATCATTACACAAGATATGAAACATATTGAGTAGAGCAGAAAACAAACTGTGGTTTGTTTTGGGGTCTAACAGATGTGATCTATTTACTCCATCTTTCACTCTCACGTACGCAAAACCTGAAGAATTTCATAAATTGAAAGTATGCTACTTTATACACCCTACAGCAATTATCTAATGATAATGCATCAGAACTTGACATGTTACTGACACAACAGATAATTCCAGTCCTGGGTGCAGATTAGTCAATACAGCCATAGTCAAAATACATCATTTAGAAAAAACCATGACAGAAAGCACTATTTTTCCATCACTAAACAGCGACCATAGTGAATTGTTATTATGTCAGACACTATATTAATATCTTCTAATGCACTTTCTTTGCAATATAGAATCTGTCACATATACGCCACATTATACGCCCTTAACCATGACTATATTTATAATATATTACATCCACTACTTATTTAAAATAGCGCAACATATCAGTCTGAATGGTTCAGCCCCACAGCAAATCAGCAGCCCATCAGCTCAGAATTAGCCGAGGCGAGTGTTATACCGGTGATAGAAACATAATAGAATACAAGGAGGGCCAGGAAGAGAGCCATGGCAACAGGAGAGGATCCAGGAAAGAACAATGAATGAGTAATTAGCCGAATGGCCTCATGAGACGATCACACTTTATGGACATGAGCGAGCGAGTGAGTCAGCAGTCTGATCGCCTGCTGGGTGTGGTCGACAATGATCTAGTGTTACCACAGCAACCTGAAAAGTGGTGTCCATAAAAGTGGTCCAAGCTAAACATGGCATGGTCATTAGAAACAAATAAAAACAAAATCAGTCAAAAATACAAACAGATCAAGTTAGATTTATTCCTGGAAAAACACTTTGTTTCGCTTCATGCATTTTCAGAATGTTTCTCTACATAGAAAACAGAATAGAAAGCGCTAAATAAAACACGCTGGATCGAAATGATTCCATATGAGCCAATATTCAGTCGGCTTGCTATGAAGAATGGTTTTCTAAAAGCAGTTTATACATTAGTTAGAGGCTGAATGATGGATTTTGCACATAATGTTACTGTAACTATGGTGGGAAAACTATCCATTTTTCAACAAATTATGTAATAATATAAATCAATACAGTTCTGAAATGTATTCTTTTTTCTTACAAAAAGTAATAATATAGGTAATGATATAATACAAAATATGAATATGAATATATCAATAATATTCATACAATATAAAATTGTTATAAATAACCCAAAAAGGAGGAAAAACATATTGTGAATTTCTAAGCCCCCAACAGCAGAAAACAGAGAGTAATTCAAATAAATGTTAACTACTCATAACTGTGTTAGATGTGAATAAAGACGTGGTTGTGAAGCAGTTTTATCAATAAAGCACCTAAAAACACTTTTGAAGGATTACAAGTGCCACGCCCAAATTCAAAATGGGAATAACTGTATTACATTACAGCATTACTCGCGCTGCGCTAGAGCGTTGAGATCTCTTCAAGAAAACTCAATACCACTGAGATGACTTTGTAACGTGACTCTAATCATTAATAAGCCATATAGGCTATTTGGGTATATGTATGTCACAGGATGTATTTTTCTCGCACCCTGCCACCAAAACCTCCTGGCACCAGAAAACCTAGCAGCACACTACCAGATCTCTCAGAGGCATGCAAAACCACGCATCCAACATGTAAAAATAAAATGTAATGTGTAAATGCTCAAAATACACGCATCTGTATTTTCCAAAAAGGGTTAACGCTGAACAGACTAAACGAAAACAGTGTGCAAATGAATAAAAAGGGCACCACTGTAATAGTTAAAATAATGCGTTTTGGTTCTCATGGAATATCCTGAGTGAGTCAGATCCTGAACTACACCAATGTGGCAAAATCCTCAGCCGCCCAGCCTCATGGGGATTTCTCTGAACTATTATGTTGTACCACACCACTGGACCTTCCAGACCGGACTTGGCACTGCCACATAGCCCAGCGCTTTGTAATTTAACTGCTTGAATGTCAGTTATATAATACAATGATGGAGAATTAAAAGCAAATGTCTGAGAGAGGGCCGACATTTCCAGACGCAGTGTGCAAAGTTAAAGAGATGTTAATTTACTTGTTTTGAAAAGCAGATTTGAACATAAGCCTATTTTTAGACTACAGTGTTTGGTTGTTTTGCAAATGTGATTGTGACTTTTAAGATGGAATGTGACTTTTAAGACGGTACTTTTAGTTGGTAATAAATCTGCGTTGCAAACTATGAGACTTAAAGTTGCTGAACTAATGTCACATCAGAGGAGCAAACCCTAAAGCTGTTTGTTGTTTGATGTCAGATGTCTTGTGCCTTGTTGACGTGGCTCATGTGAGGCATTCCCTACCAGATGTTCATAATCCTCCCACACCCACAACCCGAAGATAAACAGCATATTACCTAAAAAAAACAAGAGAAATGAAAAAACATTATCACCATTTATGGTTCACAAAAGTAAAGCCCCAGAGCCTAAATTCTCCCCACCCTTAAAATGTATCTTAGGTATCAGCGTAAGTGCTGCTGACGCACAAACTGACGCCTGTTTTGATGGGAAAGTTTGTTAAAGACATCAGACAGGACCTGACTTCTCCAATAAACTCGCTATTAAAAACAGGCAGGAACAGCCGAAACAAAAGAAAATAAACTTCAGGAAGTAGCAGGCACGGCATGAAGATATCGCTCGCAGAAGTTCACTTTACAACATTAACCCTCATTAGACACAGTTAACCCCCTACTGAGCCACGCTTGGACCTTCTGGAGGAGTTTACATGAGAGGACAATCATAATATTACTTTTGTGACAGCACCACCTACTGGAAACTTAAGGTATAGAATCAGACACTGCATTATCCTTTTATCAAGACTCTCTACAGTGAGCATTACAATGTTATCATAATATTATATCTGATGTAGCTAAAGGTTGCACATCGCTGTGCAGCTGCCTTCATTCAATTATATCAAGCTGTCGTAGGACTATAGGGGCCGATCAGCTGAATCATGATTTACAGCCCACATTTACACATCACCAAGACTCCGTAAGATACAGATCTATCATCATGCTGCATCTCTAAACACTCATTTCCTTCTGTTCCTTCAATTCCTAAACTCATCATACTGCAATTTCAGATGACCAGAATGAGTAGACGAAGATCTGGATTATAAACAATGAGTTTGGAATGAGTGCACAGCAGTTAAACAACCGATTGACATCCGCTACTGATTCTGGGCTGGTTACACTTATCTGATGTTATCTCATTAGGTCCCAAACATCAGATGTTTTGACTTCTACAATGCCTGGAATATGCTACGGGCAGGTCTGGGTGGTATAGAGAACATGAATCGCTGGATTGGTTGACCTCTGATGCCAACATGCCAACAGAACATGAAGTCTTCCGTCAGCATCCACAAAAATCCTATATTTGGCATGTCTGAAGCAGAATAGACTTGGACCAGAAATCACCTGATCAAAAATCAGATCTCTCTGCAAGAAATATAATGGGATCAGGATCAACAGCATTTAGCGTCCCATCACAATGTTTGATATGATGACAGACGGTGCTGAGAGAAAGCTGATTAGATAACGTCAATTGCAACATAAGTTTATATTACAAAATAACACGCAGCATTAAGTAAGTTTGCTGCACACATCTAAAATAAGAAAATACTTTTCCATTTTTATTTCATTCTTATAGCTCGATTGGAAGAGCGTTGCATTCAAAGGATGTCCTCGGTTTGATTCCCTGTGAACAAATGTAAAATACACCTTCAATGCACTGTAAGTCGCTTCGGATAAAATCTCTATAAAATGCGTAAATGTAGTCTTGTAAAATAAATTGTGTTGTTAAATATTAGCCTACAGAATTCCTGATCTGATCGTCCTGCTACAATCTTCATGCGTAAACACACACAACATTTTAAAACTATTACCCTCACACATGTCACTACAAAACACCCATACTTTTACCAAATAAATAACAAAAGAAAGCATATCTGACTTGGAAGATTGCAACATTAATGATCAGTATATCTGTGCCGAAACGTTTAGGACAGCAAACTACAATAAACCCCATCTTTGCATTCTTCCTCTAAAGGCCCTTATATAAAAACACATCATTTACCGTCCAAACCCTGAAGCACATCAATTCAATCTGTTAACTCTTTGTAAAAACCCCACAACACACCATTTGTGCTATGAGGTCCGTAAGATTCCTACACCAGGCATACCGTCTCTATGGTGCAGTAGAAAAAGAAAACCATTTAACAGACATAAAACTGTTTTGCGCAACAGAAGAGAATGTAGAAATCTCATTTAGAGGGGAACTGCTTCTGGATCTAGTGCAACATTAGGCTTTAAGTGGTCTTGATAGAAATTTGACAAAACTTGTTATTCATCTGGTTCAAACTCATTATCTCATCATGCTATATGATGACTAAAATGTTATGCTCAGCAAGAAATGACTAAATCAGATTTAGAGTCATGTTCAAGCCTAAAACAGGCTTGCATCAACGGTGTCCTGTGAAAACCTATGGGAAATATACATGCAAATTTCCCCAAAATACAAATCCTACTAAATGCGTGAGAGGGGTGTGGCGTATTGATTCAAATCAATATCAAACAACAACTGTGTTGGGATTGGCCGTGATGCACAGCAGTTTCGTGTTTAGTTTTGACAGACAAATGGGAAGTCACTAAGTTGCGCTTTTGTTTAACATGCTGATGCATGGAACCTAAATCAAGTGACAATCGCACAACAAACTCTACATGACTCTGTAGACTGCACGTTATTGACAAAATGTTGAATGCTCTCCCATTTGTATGTCGCTTTGGATAAAAGCGTCTGCAATATAAATAAATGTAATTGTGATTGGTAGATTATACATAAGCCTGTCTAATAGAATGTGCCTGGCAGAAAGTGACCCTCCAGAGCGGTGGGTATGTGCAGGGGTAGAAGCCTGTCAGGCATTTTAACTAAAGACTGTGGAGTGTCTGATGGGGTGAGAAGCTTTTGTCTGCTCTGACACAAAACATTCGCTGGGCTCACAACAGTCGAGAGTCTTTAGATACTTCGCGTCTTCATTGAAACTTCCTCGAGCAACAGCCAGTGATTCATCAGAAGAGACACGAATTACTTTGCTTTGGACTGAAGAATCTTTTCAAAAAAGAAAAGTGGAATAAAAGGAGAATGTGATCGACACAGATAAAGAACAGTGGTCACTGTTTTTGCAAATTAAAAGTAATTTCTATGCCTCTAGTGTCAACAAAGAGGACTGCAATTTGACCAATGGTTGATGGAGGGAGTGTCAAAAAATCATTTGGAAACTATATTTAGCAACTTTATTATATTATATTATAACCCACTTTAAATGCATATTTAGATAAAACCGCATTTTTTGATGTACTATGACAAGAAACTGCACAACTGCCCTTACAAAATGAATTCTGGTTTAGTTACCATAGTTTTATTGGTAGTAAATTAAGCAGGGTTTTACTACAGATCCCAAACAGATCACTATAATTAAACCTAAGGTGGAAAACTTCCTCCTCAATGAAATACAAACTACATATTGACACTAACATTACAGGAAAACTTGACTGATGTGACCGTGATATGATTTAAAATCAGCAATTTACGAATCTAAACATTTCAAATCCAGACAACTAACATTTAAAATAAACCACAGCAGACAAAACTATATTTAAGATCTCGGTTGAATTATGCCATTGAATTATGACTCAGCGCATTCACATTGAAAGTCAGTATCCGCTCTATAACCAAACAATCACCTGCACTTTTCCCGAGCGTGCGACAAATGCTAATGTTTCGATTCCAACAAAATCCAGACACAAAAACAAGTCTCATTCAGGCTTTAAAGCATTAATCCTCAGGCATTTACAGCCGGTCCACATTCATGCTCTGTTGGACAAACCCTTAAATATCTGCACTCAGCCTTTTTTCAGCCAGAGCCCAAACTATTGATGCTGTGGGATTCTTCAACACACACTTCTCGTCACAATACAAATCCCACCTTTTTGCTAACCCGGATGGCTGAGAAAATCAATATGAAGATAGTTGAAATAGTCCATTATGACATGATAAACGCCATTTCGACCTCATACAATTCAAATAGATACAAAGTCATGTGTACAGGGTCTGGGTACAGTATATTTATCTATATTTATGAATATGTCACCCTCTTTCTCTGTTACTTCATTTATATTGAACCACAAACATCTAACATGCTGAGCTGTCTGCCATGACATCAAACTCCCTGATCCGCTTGCTGTCACACATGTTGTGCACCAAAGACACAAAACAGAAACAGCGGGAGCCCACGCCACCGCGCTGGCTGTTACCGTGGTGATGCAGCAGTCAGCGCACCGACAGTGCCGCATGCCTGACGCAGGATCCTACTGCTTCCCATCGCAGTAAAAGGAAGCATGAAGGCCTGCAAACTGTGCGGCTGTAGCCAAGTTCAGCACCGGTTCCCAAACACAGCCGGAGTTCAAGCATGAGAGCCCCCGCACAATAGAAGCGGCCCTACCCCTCACAAAAAACACAGAACTTGACACAGAAAAACACAATGGAATCTAAAACTTTGCATAGGCATTCACGCCTTTAGTCCCGGTAAACGCCTCAGTACATGGTATGAAAGATCTCCATACCTTTGAGTGACGTGATCTCGTGTTGGATAGACCGGGCTGTATCCATGCTTCAGGCTTCTATCACTCTGTTTGTGAAGTGTGCACTGCGCAAGGTCAGTCCTCTTCAGTAAGATTTCACCAGCCTCGCTGCAAGATCTCAGGATTTAGTGCTCTCTCTCTCTCTCTCCTGTAAGGTCTGCAATGCTGCCTGCTGACTGTGTGGTTCTGTTTTGATCCTCTCTCTCTCACTCACTCATTCCCTCACACTTATTCCTTGTTCGCAGGGAAGCGATGTAAAAAGAAAAACCCTCCCTCACTGCTTCCCAATTTCACCCTCTTTCCTCCACCTCATCCCAACCCCCATGAGTCCCACGGGGCAGAGAGCCAATCAGAATGCTGGATGACAATGAATCAAGATCCACGGATGGGACGTTTCAAGACGGGAGACAGATACTATTTTAACAACTATTTTAGGAAAAAAAATAAAGCAGAGGAAGTTACATGGAGTGAAAGGAAGAGACGTACAATGAACAATGCGTAGAATGCACAAGAAAAGGAGAGAAAGGATGCGAGAAAGCAAAACAGAGATGTTGTACGCCATGCCCCGCTTTGCCGTTTCTTTCCCTGTAATTTATCTCACCACAGGATTTTATTTAGCTCAGAAGAAACGCGTTCCATAATAATATATAACCTGTCAGCGTTTAGCTAGATGCCGGCAACAGTTCTCATCTATGACTCATTTATTCTCCACAATTTCTCTCACACGCCCATACAGTAGTTTGTGGGAGCCACAAGAAAAGCTTTAATTTGTCACTTTATCTAGCCTACTGGTTTTCAAGCAATTAAAAGTAAAACTTGATTTTAAACGAGATTAATACACATGATTAAATCATTCATTGATCACTGTCTACTCTATTACCATCTCTATGATGTGTGAATGACCAACCAAAGCTATTCAAATCTAAAGAACGACAAGCTATTAAAGGTCCAATGTGTATTTTTTTGGAGGATCTATTGACAGAAATGCAATATAATATATGTCTTCAGATGTGTATAAAGACCTTACATGATGAAACGTTATGTTTTTATTACCTAAAGGCTTGTCCACACCGGGACGATAATCGCGCACGTTTATCGTCGACGTTTAACACCTCGTGACTAAACAAAGGGCTCTGATGCGAGTGTGCACACTGACGCGCAAAACGGCAGGTGTAAAAGTGTCATTTGAAAAAACGCCTTGGGCTCGTTTTTTTTTGGTTTGACGCGCCGCGTTAAAAACTGGCCTGAAAACCCCCCCAGATTTTTCTGTTTTTCATTAAGCGGCATATGTCAGGGAGTCACTCGGCTCATCACCAGTGAAAATCGCTTGGGTATGAACGTCGAAAATCGTCTGGAAAAACGCTGGCGATAAGCGTGTGCGATTATCGTCCCGGTGTGTACAAGTCTTTAGAATGAGCTATTTCTATATAATGTACATACACCATGGGTCTCCTTACATGGAATTCGCCATGTTGTTTCTACAGTAGCCCTAAACAAACAAACTGCTCTACAGAGCGCGTTTAGTAAATACGTTATCTCTCTGACGTGATGACATCTTAGTTCTGTGTCAGCCACCGTTGTTCTTCGAAAGGGAGGGGTGGAGTGAGCCGTTGGTTGCAATTCACAACCTCATCGCTAGATGCCGCTAAATTTCATACACGGGGCCTTCAATGTATAAACTGAAATGATTGTTTCAGCAGATTGACTCAAAATCTCAAAATTTATTTTCATGTATTGATTTGTCACAGTGTGTTGTTACACTCAGTGCTGTATTCATGTCATGCTGTATTCATACATGAATAATTCAGATATCGTTCTGCAAGTATGCAGTGACACAGCAAATAATTGTTCTCCTGCAAATAATACTTCTGCTAACAACAATCTATTATAAACTCCGAAACACAATGCTTACCACATACGTACATATCAACAATTTTGACAAACAAATCCATCATATAAGTAATCCTTAGTCTATAATTGATAACATAGAAAATCCTAGATAAAATACTACTAACATTATATACCAATACAAACAAATCAATCATATACTGTAAATAATTTACTTAAGTCTACACTTAATAACATAAAAAATAGGCTACTAGCCTATAAATAGCATACTAACAACATAGCTCTAAGTCAACGAATTAGTTTGAATAAACATATACATACGGTATTTACATTACATCATATTTAGTTTAATCATAATCATAATCAATAACTGATCTTGTAAATGGCTGCAGGAAACAGACCATCCTCCCACGTATAACACACACAAACAGAGAAAAGCCCCAGTCAGAAGAGATGACACAGCGTTTTGAGAGCAGCCAGGCTGGCCTACTGGTGGAGCTCCTGAGAGCATCAACTCTCCCTCTCTCTCCAACACACTCTGTTACTCTCTCTCTTGCTTTTCAAGTCTGTCAGAGGCATACTGTAAGGCTGAACAAATAACATGACAACACACAGCTAAACTGACACAAAAAGTAAAAACAATAACGATTACTTTTAAGAATATGAAGGCACTAAAAATACAATGAAATTTTTAAAATGTCATGTATTCACCTTTATGTCATTCTACACCCAAGCCTTTCTTCCATGTAATGCAAAGAAGATATTAAGCCGAACTTCAGTGCAGGTTCATTTGTGGGTTGACTTGTAAACACAGGTGGTCATATGGTATATAATCATTTCTGAATGACCCGTGTACTTCTCTAGTGTTTATAAGTGATCTGGATGGACTAGAGAGGGAAAGTTACTGTGAGTATGGCAGTGCATTGAACGCTTATTCCTAAGGACCTAAGCACTTGACTGTTAAATAAAGTCTTGTATCTCAAATAACTATTAATGCATTTAAGATGTGTACAATGGTTTATTATTATAATGGCTTATTACTGTATGTATTATACAAAAATTTACATTTACATTTTTATGCATTTGGCAGACGCTTTTATCCAAAGCGACTTACATTGCATTGTATTATACATTTGTTTCTGATGATGTGCAAACCCCTGGGATCAAACCCATGACCTTGGCATTGCTAGTGCCATGCTCTAACCACTGAGCCACAGGAAAACACGCTTTAAATCAGTTATGCCAGAAAATAACAGTTTTAACTAAGTTTTGTAAGTCAGTAGACAGAGCCCAGGCTGGCATCCCTGCGTTTGATCTGCTCCAATAGTTTGCTTCGATTGAAGAAACTGAAAGAATGTATATCTTACTGTGTTGTTGGGAGAGCGACCATTGCTTTAGTGAAACACTATCAGTAGACTAAATTTCACCAGTCCTATCAATATTGAATTGCAGCATTTGAATAATACTCAATGTGATGGGAAACGTTTAACTTCACATCAGAATGTGTCCTTTTACTGGACAGATATTAAGTTATTCAAATTCAATAAAAATAAATGGGAAAAAAATATAAAATTACACGTATAAATAGAAGAATGGATAGATTGATCAACCAAAGTTCTGGCTTTTTATTTCATTTTGTTATTAACAATTTCTATCATATCATATCATATGTTTACATTTTTATGTAGATCACTTATCCTGTCTCCACCTTCAGACATCAGCCCACCTCGAATAGCATAGCAATGTAAAACAGCATTCTGGGGTTTCAATAGAAACATTTCAGACAGCAAACTGTCGACAGACACTGTTTCTAGTACACTGGCCTCCTTCCCACATGAAGTATGGAGTGTACACATAACGGTATTATATATTTGGTCACTATAGGAAAGGGTTGAAGGTTAAAGTCTTTCCGTGCTTACACAAATTCTTGTTGACACAGAAATGTTTACTTACACAAAACAAATAAAGGGCTGTTGACACCAAATGATAATGGAAGTTCGAATTGAGACTTAAAGGGATTGTTCACCCAAAAATGAAAATTCTGTCATTATTTCCTCACCCTCAAGTTGTTCTAAACATGAATAAATTGCTTTGTTCTGTTGAACACAAAGATATCTGGGAAAATGTTAGCAACTGACACTTCTGGGACATCATTGACTACCATAGTAGGAAAAAATATTGTATTTTTTTGTTGTTCTTTTGAACACAAAAGAAAATATTTTGAGGAATTTAGGAAAGCAAAAAAGTTCTGGGGCACCTTTGACTACCATTTAAATTTTTTCTACTATGGTAGTCAATGATGCCCCAGAAATGTCAGTTGCTAACATTGTTCCAAATATCTTTTTTTATGTTCAACCAAACAATGAAATTTATAAAAGTTTGGAACAACAACAGAGTGAGTAATTCATGACAGAATTGTCATTTTTGGGTGAACTATTCATTTAATCTAAATCTATCCATCCATCCATGCATGCACCCATTTTGACAGCCATTGCAAAACCATAGTAAATCCCATGAAACACTCATGAAACACAGTGAATAGTTAAGCAAAAAAAAAAACAATAACATGCATGCCTGACCTCTTCTGACACTCAAAATCAAGCTCGACACTGTTTAGTGAACAAAACCTTGGCCAGTCTGATAAGCAGCAAGCTGATAGATTATTTGCTCAATGTCTCAGATGTTAATGCTCCTTTTCAATGAGATAGTATGTTAAACAGAAACTCACAAGATGTTGACCCTACAGCAATAATGTTTTCAACTGTTTATGTCTGAAAAAGGATTTTCTGAGCTAATTCGGAAACATTTATTTCCCAATAAGCGATTGAGCTATCAGTCAAGACGTAAATAAACACATAAGCCCAACATTCAATTAAACACCATTAGTCATCGTCGTCAAACGTTCATTAGTCAATTATTTGCTGACAGATGACAAGCACCAGCTCAGCACCTTCCAAGAATCCTGTCAAACCCCCGTTTAACCTTTCATGAAGCTCAAAGCAAGATTGTATCTAATTTGTGAGCGGATCAGATGTTGTCCAGACCCAACACTGTGAGTTCTTCTGTGATTGTGTGAATAATTCATGACTTTACTGTACGTCTGGAGATCCAAGACATGTCAAAAGACCCTAAGGACAAAACACCAGTCTTTGCATTGACATTCATGAAATATTGTGGCTAATTCTATCAATTTCCCCACAAAAGCAGCACAGAAAATGCAATAGAGCAACACGCTTGCGTGCAACCTCAAGAAAAACTCTTGAACAAAAGCCCTTCACTTTACAACCTGCCAACAGGCCCTATGAAAACGTATTCGATCTGCAGAAACTTGATACAGCACTCCTGGCAACCTTGCCCAAATGATCAAGGCTAAAACCGCTGTACCACTTGCTCACACTTTGCAATCCTGTAATCGGAGTAATGCTGTTTTTGGTCAAAGAGTCAGTAAACAGTGACTAAAGTCACACTGGAATCCCCCACATACACATTCTTTTAGTCATCTTCCTGGGATTATCTGAGCAAAATAAACAGGAATCTGATTTACTATATTCTGACAGTGACTAACCATTCCATGAGTCAGTGTTTGCAGTGTCCAGTGAAGTTTTGCGGTTCAGGTTTATATGCTGCTGTAATGTTCACAGCTTTAGCAGATGGACAGTGAGTTTGTTGCATGCTTGGTATCCAGGTGACAGAAATTCCACACCAGCTGTGCAAATCTTTAACCCAGTAACAACGTGATCACATACACATAATACATTCAGCCATTCTTACCTAAGTGCGGGCAATCGGTCATTATCATTAATCATTAGTTAACGTCATCAAAAACGAAACGTTTCTTGCTCTGATGGGAAAAGCTTTGAAAACAAAGCTGGTATGCGGTATAAACAAGCGTAACTTTCCGAAAGACACAGATTAGATCAAGATAATGATTGCAGCACAGCCGCAAGCAGACATCAAGGAAACGATGAATATATTAACAAAAAAGTAACTGAAGTCTAAGTCCTGACACAGGCAGGAGTGGACAGAGGTTTTGTTCCTGTCTGTGTCATTTTTCAATTAATGTGCACACACAGCGCCATCAAATAAGATTTAAAAATCATTTCATCTACACCAGAATGTTTTAATTTAAATTACACTGGATATTATTTAGAATTTTCAAAAATTGAGTAAGAAATACGAAAAATCTAAGAAACTGAACGCATTAACGCATTAATCAGAATCAGAAAGAGCTTTATTGCCAAGTATGTTTGCACATACAAGGAATTTGTTTTGGTGACAGGACCATCCAATACACAGAAACAGCAACAACAGTACACAGAGACCATAACACAATAGAATACAGTACACAATGATTTAAATAACAGCCTATGGGTATAAAAAATTAAGAAATACAATACAATAAACATAAGAGAACGATATAGAGAGTAAAGCTATGTGTGTATGTAAATATGTACAAGTAAAAAATAAGAATAGATTATTGTACGTACAAGGTACGTATGTGCTATATACAGCAGAATGAAATATAATTTACAGAAAAAGTTGTAAAAAAATAGATAGTGTATTATCTGGAGGATATAATTAATATTGTTGTTAGTTATTAATTGCACGGTGGGTAAAAAACATTTAACTGTTCAAGAGGTAGATGGCCTGAGGGAAGAAGCTGTTTTTGTGTCTGGTTGTTTTGGTGCTCAGTGCTCTGTAGCGCCGACCGGACGGCAGCATTGTGAAGAGATGAAGAGATTAACACAATGACATTAGTCATAATGAATCATTTTCATTTATTTAAATGTATTAAAATGACTTGATGGATTTAGATTCATTTGTAGTTAATGTGTTATGAGACAATAAAACAAAACTGAACTTTTTGCAACTGGGTTTTGGAGTATCATAGTTGAAAATCCCTGACCTTTATGAAGACTAAAGGTACATAAAATAATAAAAAACTATTTTGCGACGGTATTGTACAACAATACCACACTGCAGCAGGTATAATATTATTCCTTTTATATAATTATATTATTATTATAGTTTCATCGGACGCGCGTTTTATTTGATTTATGGTAATATTAATTTATATTATTTCTTTAATGTATAATTTTTTTATTAAATAAACGATTTGTTGAATTTTGTTGTATGTTCATTTTATTTATTAAATAAATAATTTGTTGAATGGGTCCTGTAGTTTTGTCGCATTTAAAGAAACCATATGGGACATTGACATTTAGCGATTGAGCTTGGTATCGCAGTCTAAATTCAAAATATTGCAAAGGCAAGTTTAGCCAAGAAACAGTTCTTCTAAGTTTCTTTTGCTTGTTATCAGGAATAATCTACAGTGCAGTAACGTTTGTTTATGCTGTTACTTTGAAACCATCTATATAATAAAACCTGCAAAGAGAATAAGGAAATAAATATTTCTGTTAAGGGGCTGGCAATACCCACCTCCTATCCATACATGTGACCCCTCCACTTCCATAAAGATCAATCACGGATCATGAAAAAGCCAAGAACAAAGAACCAAAGGCTGTTTGAAAACACAACAGAAGCAATAGAGCATTCAAGTTTAATTTCTCTTAATGTCCTCTTGTCTATCCAACATTATTTGTTCACATTACAGTGAATGTCACTCAATGTCTTAAGCCTGTTACTGGTGTTCACATGTAAAGAGAACAGGAATGAGCTTAGATTAAATGCATGGCAAATGTTTAAGGAAACATGATATGGTTCTCCCTGCAAATGTGTGGGAAATCCCAAAAGGGTTAAGCACAGTGCAGTAAACCCTCTCTGGTTACCTGTACTGCAATGTGTCAGCATCCACGAGAAAGCATAATGCAGGAACACTGACAAACCACAATGTTTAACACAATATAAGCTCATTAACAAGGTCTTTTCTTCTACCCTGGAATGGCTTATTTAGCAGATGTGACAAATAACATCTGCAGGAGCTTCAATATCCCAACAATAAGCATATTTCACACCGCATTAACACACCTATAGACCAATATAAAGATCTCATCATTCCCTGTTTTCCATTCTTCTCTTTGTATTAAAGGGCCGCTATCCCAGAAAATGCACTTTTAAATGTTTTTCTACCAGAAATTGAGTCGCCAGCGTGTGTGCAGAAACACCCTGTAATTACACAAATCCATCTATTCTTCTTTTTGTAATCTCCTTTAAACCACAACAGTGACACAAAACAGGCTGTTGGCGATCCCCTATCAATGTGATGTCACATTGATTACGCCCGCCTATGACCACGCACAGACTCCGCCTTATGAGCGCGTAGTTCCACCTTCCGCGGGAGACACGCTGTCAGCCATTTTCAGGCAAGAGCAGATGTAGCCAGCGACAAAAATATCTAAGAAACAACAAAGGTGTGCTGTTGCTGGATGTAAAATGGAACATAAAAGTCTTCATGTACTCCCGACATCTGAACCGCTGAGGATGCAGTGGATATGTTTTATTTTTGAAGGAAACGCACCCCTCAATTTACCAAAGTTTGTATATGTGTGTGCGAATCATTTTACACCAGACTGCTTTGTCAACGCGGGTCAGTATAGCATGGGTTTCGCCAAAAAATTGATTCTCAAGAGTGGATCCGAACCAGCTGTTCGCGATCAAGCTTCATCTCCGGAAGTAGTAAGTATTACACATCGTTTTTAAATTGCCTTTCTTTAATAATGTGTTTAGCATGTTAGTGGTTGTTGTTTACATGTTCGCGGCTAAACCTGAGACTTTACATTGGTCCAAAGACAGTTGTTATGTCGTAACGTTAGTGGTAAAACGCATCGCGCCCACCGGTTCAGAAGACTTGTGACCGACATAATTACTGTAAAGCTTATTCACTACAACGAAAGAAAGGTATAGCAGTGTCTTTCTCGGTGAGTTCAGTGTTTTCTCATATGTCTTAAGTGCGACAATACTTAGAGCGGATAGAAACAGAGTGCGCATTTCTAAGACAATGAGGTTACGCAGAAATTGCTACTCACAACGTAATAACACCTGGTTGCTGATCTTTACATACCTGTCTGTCAAATACAAGTACTCTGAATGCATGTTTATGCCTATATCCGTGTTTATGTCTGTTAGTAATATGCATGCACGTGATTAATCATCAATGGCCAAGATTTCATACAGCAAATGCTCAGCATATGTTGTTCCATCTATGTTTTTGTCTTTTCCATTTAATTCATATTTATGGCATTTATGGAACAAGGCATTAAGGTGATTTTTATTGCAGTTAGTGTACGGTTTTGGTTAAGGTAACATATTGAAAATGCAGTGTGTATTTGTAAAGGCTACATATATCAGTCACAAGTTGGATACGGGGAGGGGAGCAGAAGCTCATTTGCATTTAAAGAGACACACACAAAAACGTTTTCCATTGCAGCCACAAATGGCCATGTTCAACATCTTGTAATGAAAGATATGTGGTGTATTTTGAGCTGAAACTTTACAGACACATTCTGGGGATACCACCGACTATTTTTACATTGCAGAAAACACCTGGATTAGCAGCCCTTTAATATTTCTTTTCTATTCCATTTCTTAACACTATAACTTCCATTGCTTAAAGCTTCCCTTCTACAAACTTCCACGCTGGACGGCACACATTCAGGAAAACATCTTTTACTGTACTCCATCTCCCTTCTTTTCATTTTCCACTGTCAGAAGATGGCTGGTCCAATGCAGATAGCCAAAGCTTCACTACGGATCACGTTTCAATTATGTGACTCAAAAGCTCTGGTGCCAGGAGAACTACAAACAACAGATTCTAAAAACCACAATGAAAACAGTTAGTTGAGCACTTGTAAATTTTAAGTACAGTATGTATGCTATCATGTTATTCTATGCATAAGGATTGTAATACTATCATTCACATTCAGATGTGATGACTGGGTTTTCGAAATATAAGGAGTTCTATTCCGAAGATGTTTTACAGGAGAATGTTTAATGACATGAATTATTATCACATTGCAAAGGTAATCCCTTAAATGCAATTGGCTATGGTACCATTAGCAGCGTTCATTTGAGTCATGAGTGTATTTATGTGTGCGAGTGGGTGTGTCGCAGTGAGTTAAAAACCATATGTGCTATCCAACATAATTATTATACGGATAAACACAACAAATGCTTGAAACATGTGACAAGCAACAGGTCAAATCTAAACTAGCAATATGAATAAATAAACGTGGACTCAGAAAATCTACTCATGCAGACCTATGCCTGTGTAGGCTTTCGAGATGTACTATTTTAGACTGTAAGATCACATTGCATAAATCTGATCCTGGGTAAGGGTGGGAAGTGAGTCAGAGGACTTCTCCACATACAGTATGCACGCATTAAAGGTAGCTAAAGATTAAATGAAGGAAGTGATTCAGATCAAGACCACATGCGTTCGGCCAGCAATTACAACAACTGCCTTTGCCAAAGCCACACCAGTTGCTATTTACCTTGTTTACCTGACGTACCCCTCTTTATTATATTTAAGGCATGGCTTCTGCAAGCAAATGATGCCAAACCATCTCAGAGATACATCAACACAATCACTATGGATGCGATCCAGAAAGTCCAGATACTTATAAATCTTATCAGTACATCTCTTGCTTTATGACATTCAGATTGTGTTAATAGTAGCTTAAAGTGAAAAAAATGAAAACTCAGTCATCATTTACTAACCCTTATGTTATTACAAACCTACATGACAAAAAAGATATTTTGAAAAACGTTGGTAACCAAACAACACTGGCCCCCATTGATTTCTCTTTTGGGTGAATTTAAGTGCCCACGTGTGTCAAATGTGATGGGGTGTCTCCATGGTAACATCAGGTAAATCACTTATTGGTCAAAGGTTAAATCAATTTATGTGAATGGATGGATGCCATCTCAAGATGTGCCCATCTCAGAATAATTTAAACAGGACTTTCCATCTCTAAAAGGTACAACTCCCCACAGGGTCACTCTGGGTCAACGTTAACTACAAGTCGTCAACTCACAGGTTCTCAAGCTTGGTTTAGGTTAGAAGTCTTAAGTAAACACAGGCTTCCTTATCCAGTTACCATATGACTTCCTAATTAGGCAGCTCAGTATAAATTCTCTAGAGTCAAAGGTCAGCATATAGTTTGGAGACAGATGTGGTGAAAAGAAGGTTGTGGACAGGATGTGATGTCATACCAGTTTTACTGACGTCAGAAGAGAACGCTTTATTCTAAAAAATTGTAAGATATCATTCCAACTACAATTAGCCTCTCTGTTTTATTTAAAAGACATACAGGTATGTGAAGAGTATCATGTTAAAGTCCCAGTGAAATAAAAAAATATTGCAGTGTTTACTGTAAGTAGTCAATGATTTTTCAAATCAAGTTTGGGTCATTTTCTTTTTAAAATTCGTGTGTCCTCATAATCTTTAGTTAAAACCTGAAAAATGCACTTCTTTCCTGTAATGACTATCCATCTTAAATGACGCATGTTAGACGGCTTCGGCAGAGCATCTGTTAACTCCTCCCCTTCAACTGACAGTCTGCTTCCAGTTCCATTTCGAAATGCAACAGCTGTTTTTATACATCCAATCAAATCGCAGAGAAAGACGAAAGCCTTTTTTCTCATTAGAAATTCCATTTCACTCGGAAATGTGTCAAAATACGGAAGTAAAAAGGATCGCAACTTCCGGTTCATGGGGACTTTAAGATGTTAAAAACAGAACTGATACCAAAATATCCACTCGGTCACATTTCAATCCATTACTGCTAAACTTGTTCCTCTGTTGGGACGAACCAATTTTAAATCACGCATATGACCATCAACAACCCTCAACAGTCCTACAGGAGTCTGGATAAAATTAAGAAAATATTAGAATCTTCCTCACAACCTAATTGTCTGAAATTGAAAATCTTCTGTCTCTAACAGCAGGCGTCTCATGAATGAAAGGAAACACAGAAAGGGAACATTGGTCGGTCACAGCGGGTGACGGAACACCCGCACTGGAGCCAGAGGGAGAGATTTTGGAATGTGGCACCATGTGACCCACATCAAAAGAGAAGAGGTCTACAGGAAGACACATGGCGTTTCACACACCCAGATTCAGCATAGAGATGTGTGTAAACAACAATGATATTATTAGATCTTGTACAACACATCGGTTCTCTTTTCTCAACTGGGATTCAAGCTACCTGACCTCGTAGCTTTAAATGGGTGTTTCTTCAACTACTACAGTATATTTATAGTGTCAAAATTGAACATTTTTGTCACTTAAGTGCATTGAAAGTTGTGGCCTCACAACCAACAATTTCAGCATAAATAAAGTTAGCGTATTGTTTAAAATCGAATTTATTATGACTTCTATTAAGTGCAGCTCTCAATGCAAAATCCCTTGATTCAGACTCAGTATTCCCCTGTGTTCAGACTCCTGCTGGTCATCTGAGTCCAGTTATCCACTACAAAAATAAACTGGGGCAATATTTTTAGACCTCTCTTTAGTACTCAATACTGTAGACATGGGGGCCGAGATGGGATTATGGGAGAGGATGATGACGTGCTGAAGAACATAACAAACTTTAAAATTGACTTGAGGAGCACTTGATAGTAACTATTGAGATGAAGATTGTGTGGTAAATTTCCATAAGTATCATGGTACTGAATGACTAGCAAATTCATATACCATGGTATTTATGATTATATCACCTGGGTAAAAAGTGAACAGATCATTCCTTTTTACAGATTCTAAAACGAGTATATGCATTTTTTAAAGCATAGTTTTTTTTTATAAATCAGTTTGTTATTAGACATTCCCTTTATTACAGCATCTTTTAAAATCTAAACGAAACGGACATGTCGGCATCCGGTTTAACAGAAACAGCTGTCAAACTCTCTCTGATATTCCAAAACCGCGGAGCTACTATCGCCTAGTGCGGTTTGGTCTTGTGCAACCCGGCAGTCGCTCACATCTGTGCCAATCATTATGGAACTACTTATAACCCAATCACGAGCCACAGCCCCCTCTCTCCAGACTCAAACACATCGACAGACAGTCAAACATATGGCTCATGCTCACACGGACAGTGACAGAGACGACACGGTGGAGGATCTGGTACCTTTATACTTCTCTCTGACGTTCTCGTAGGCTAACACAAAGTCCTGCTCGTCTGCATGAGCAGTCACGCTGGCGGGGTTGTACATGGACATGGCCCTGGTCTGAGGTCAGGTCAGTCTCTCTTCTCGTTCCTCTTCTTCTCTTCCTTTCCGACTTTCTTTCACTCCCACTCTTCGGACGTGCCTTTCTGGTGGCTGGAGCGTCAGAATAGACTGGTGTGTTTGTACAGTCTCACTTTCTCCACTCTGTGTGTGTGTGTGTGTGTGGGTGTGTGGGTGTGTGTGCGTGTGTGAGAATGAGTGTGTGAGTGAGTATTCCCTTCCACAGTTCTGGCTCTCGTTCCAGACCACCAGTACCACTCCCCTTCTCAGCTTGAGAAATACCAACACACACAGCACGGTCCCACCTCTTAAAGGCACACACACACACACACACACGTTTACTTGACAATCTAAATGGGGACATACTATTTACTTCTGTTGCTATTACAAATCACAACAAATTTATTTACTACAAGCTCAAAGCCTACCTCTTATAGAAAACATTGAAAAAGTTTTAAATGAAAATTTGCATTTTTCAGAATAAAAACATTGAAGAAATATTGTCCTAGGACATACTATATTTGTCCCTGAAAGTACAAGTATGCAACTGCAAAAACGCACACTATGTTTTCTATAGACAAATATAGTACACTATGAAGCAGCCTAAACATACAGATCATCAAGAATAGTATGCAGCATAGAGACTTAAAGTATGCATGCTAATATTGGCTATGACATGAGAGGGCTAAATCTGAAGTGTTGATACACACATGACAACAGCACCCTTGCTTACATCCAAACACACCAACAACACTGTGTGAACAAACAAACACAAACAATGCCATCAATACCAGGAAGAACAAAAACAACAACCAATTATCCTTATCTAAGAACAGTAATTTGATTAAGGATTAAAATTTAAACAAAAATTAAAGGGGTCATATGGCGCGAATACGTGTTTTTCTGTGTCTTTGGTGTGTTATAAGTTGCCCATGCATGTATTAGCCACGTAAAATTGCAAAAATTAAAGTGTCAGAACAAAAGATGCATTCTATCTAAAAGCGAATGCTCACCCAGACCCGCCTGAAACTCCTCGTGTAACCACACCCCCTCAAATCTACGCCAGTTCGTGGTATGATTTGACTAAGACCGCCCAAATGTATACGCAAGTAAGGTGGGCGTACTTGTCAGTACAATTGCTTTGGAACCTAATGTTCCTAATATGGTAAGAGGCGTTACATTTCCGTCACACGCTTGCAGTATTTGACCAATCACTACGCACTGGTTAACTGGCCAATCATAGCACACCTCGCTTGTCATAGCAATGAGCTTTGTAAAAAATCTGCACGTTTCAGAGAGGCGGGGCAAAGAGGAGATTTTTGAACCTTAAATCGTGTATACACGTTGCATTACAACTAAAACAAACGATAATATTCGTTTTAGCACTGTCATATCACCCCTCTAAGAAAACGAGAGTGGTGCCAAGGTGAGGAGAGTGGCAACCTAAATCGACTTTTATCACGTCACTATGAGGTTGCCAGGATATTCCCAAATCCCAACTACTTTAAACATCACTAAATCTAAATTGATAACATGTTCACAAAGTGTGACAGGTAATACCCAAGAAATAGAAACAGTCGATAGCATTATGACCTGATCGGAAAAGGCCTGGACATTTAATATGATGTTCTCTTTAATAAAGCGAAACAAACTTGTCTTACTGTGTGAGCAGAGATAGTGAGAATAAAGGGGAGAGAGAGAGAGGAGTAGGAGGTGGAAGTATAAGGACATAAAAGGATGCCCTTCATTCTATCTCTGGAGGAAATGGAGAAGCTCTGTCCTGTGAAGAGGATGGGTGGAGGAACTGAACTTTTATCACTTATAACAGCAATTACCTTTTAAAGCATAAAGTGGGTGAGATGCAATTCTGCGTTCTGCCTCTCAGTGTTCCCTCTGATAAATGAGTCAAGCTGGCAACAGCAACATTTGATACCTTGCAGCCATCTTAAAAACAGCCCAAACCCCCGCCCCAAGGGTCTCCAGGGGGCAAACCCCACCCGTTGCGATAAGAAATCCCCTAAACCAGATGTGCCCTTCGTTACGAGCATTCCCAACATAACCACAATATATCAACACGCCATCTCTTTTTGGATAAAGCTCGTTAGCTACTGACATTTTAATGTCCTTGAGAAGCTCGCTCTCAAACTAACGCAAATATGTTAGCATCATGGGTCATAAAATGTTGAAATAAATGCTGTCGGTTTTGTAGGGAGTTACTTTCAGGAAAAAAGCATCAATCCACCTGTATGAAACTCCTCTGCTGCAAATCTTCTAATCACTTAATTGATGATATATGGGCACGGGACGTCTTTCCCAAAGAAGAATGAAAACAGGCAGTAAGTGACTTGCCTGCGGGGCTAAGGAAACTGGTTTCACCTAAAAGTTACCAGCAACAAAATGATTACACGTTTATGCCGTGAACCTCGCATACTTTTAAAAATTAAGCGTTAAGTCGATCGTGATGAATTCTTTTAGCAATCGTTGTAAACACGACAGCTTACTTCTTAGATCGGACGGCTTCGTGTTGTTTCCAGGCGGACCGTTAAGGAACGCGACATGCACGTCTCCCGGAAATCCTGTGAAATTCAACCAATCAGATGACGACTTCGAGCATGCTGAAGTGTTTCCAAAAAAGTGTGCCTTATGCATCAGACGTTTAGCCAATGGTCCGTGAGACTACTGATTGTGTACAATAGAGAAACATGTGTCACTTTAACTCTATCAAACAGATCACTGGAACACATCACCTGGAAACCCTGAATGTGACCCTGAACTAAACTGCATTTCTCACAGACATTTCAGTTTGAACTAGTGACACCATGTGGTATCATTGAGAACAACTTTCTACAGAATCTCTAATATATTTAGCATTCGAACAACTTACAGTTTACAAAATAACAGACATCAGATATCCAAAAGTTGCCATCAAAATACAATGTATTCTTAGATGCTAGTTGTGAACCACAGCTGAACATAACAGATAACAACAGCCACTGATTTCTAAACCATTTAACCTTCAGTGAAAATCTGCATTTCAAAAATGTTATTAATTTAAAAAAAGTACTGAGCTCCTTCTGAGCGTTTTGATCAGTTTAAAAGTTCCAATTACTTGTCTGTAAGTAAATAATTGACTGAACATTTGAGGTCTGGAAGAAAGCTGAATAGGACTTTGAATGCTATTCATAGCAAATCATGAATAATTGATTCATCATGTTTTGCTCTCTAAAAGTTAAAAGATTTTTCCACAAACTTTCTGGAGTTAACAATATGAACAATTTATGATGCTAATGTAAAACTGAACACACTTCATACAGCTTAACACAGTTCCAAATATTGGGAAGCAGTCTTTGAAATAAAAAGTTGCCAATTTGTGAATGATCTGCATGGTTTGGCTGGTAACAATTACACATAGTTGGAAATTGTTTGTGCTTCTCATTAAAGGTAAAAAGAGGGGATTGCATGTGTTCAAGTTCAGATGCTGAATATCGGTATCGGCAAATAAATGGTCATTTTTAATGTTATCGGTGGACAATAAAATTTAGGCCCATAAATCATAAATCGTTTCCGCTGGCTAAACTTCTTCAGCTGCACAGTGCTCACAGTTAAAATACATAGTACAGTACTGTCTTTCTGTCGAGATCATTCACATACTGCTATTAGCAACACATGTTGATGTAGGTACAGTATGTAGATACAGTATTTATGAATGTGTATATTATAGGAACAAAAGCACATTGTTTAAATCAGACTGCTGTCTGAATGCTTTCTGGCTTGAGACCTGTGAGACATGTGGTGACATGTGGCTATTAAGAACATTTTTTCTGGGTTGCTCTGGAAGAACATCTATAATTTGTTTATTAAATAAAAAATATACCAGAAAAGTTTGAAGGTTAAAGAATCGTTAATTAGTGTAAAGTAGGCTTGGTGCATGATTTTCAGGGGAAACAAAGAGAACTAATGGTTACCTTGTTTTTCAAATAAAAGCATTTTTCCACTTTTTGCCTTTTGTTTCAGTCTTAGGGAATTTTATATGAATATTTGGATACTGTATATCGGCCAATTGTATCGGTTATCGGCTTCCAATGTTAAAGAATTATCGGCCAAAATGTACATATCGGTGCATCCCTAATTTCAACCATAGCTATATTTAACTTTATTTAAGATATATTTATTGAAACAACCATATTCATCCAAATAATAATGCGAATATGAAATGCATATGTTATTTCCACTACGTAATTTATGCATTTGGAAGAGGCTTTTATTGTCATATTCTGTTACATAAGTCAGAACTTGGGTTTAATTCTTGGGTCTGGTAACTATATCTCACGGTCACAGAGGGAGTTTGTTATGCTTGCCTGACCATGAAGCTCATAAAAATCCCTCTCACCTTTCTCTGGTGTCTACACAAGTAAAATTCCAGACATACTAGAGTTGTGCAGGGTTCACACTATAGCTGGAGGCTCTCACGTGTCAAACCTGGGCCCCCCAAAACAAGATGGCACGTAAGTCTAAGACATAACAGAGGTAAAGCCCAAACAAATTAGCTTTGCAAGTAATTTTACTCTGTCAATTTACTGCCACAGGATGGCAGCGAAGTGCAGATAAAAATGACCACAACATCCTGTCCTTATCCAGTTTTTTGAGATTATTATTATTATTGATATGGATAGTTAATACGTTCCTGTAGCTCAACTAGTATTAAGCACTAGCATCACCAATATAACACATCCAAGTCTCATGGGAAGTTAATCCTGATAAACTGCAAACCCAGACAAAACAAAATCTCCACTGGACATCTATGACCTTCCTATTTCCATTGTTCACACAGATATTTAAAGCACATACTAATACTAATTTGAGTTGAACATACTACTACAGTACTATTAATCTCCTTGTTTTGGATAGAAGCACCTTCTAATTTGCAAGATACAGATCAGAAGCAACTAATGCAGATGACAACAGCACTGCAGTCCTCCGACCACACCCTTGTCTAATAGTAAGCCTGTGTGTGTGTGAGTGTGTGCTTTGTCTCATTCACACACAAAATAACTGCCGAGTCAAATCTATGCAGCATGCAGGTACTACAATGCGTTGAAATGCTTTTTAAATGCCATACATGTTGTGCTTATACAGTATATAAAACCTGTAAATACAGTAAACCCAGAATAAGTAGTCCCACTACAGCGTAACCAGAGTCATGTTTTCTTCACACTTTCGAGTCAACAGTCATCCCAAAGATGTTTGCATGATCTCTCTCTGACCCAGTTTACTCACACAGTGCCTGTTAAAAAGCTACTTTAAGCAAACATAAGACAACAGAAGCAAGTCCGCTTCAAAAGGAACTACGATGCCACATCAAACACACACCTGCCAGGCAAGTATTACTTCACCTGCACTCCTTCTGCAAAGTGATTGTTATTCTTCCTCTAAACCACAGAGAATAAAGTATGCACCATTAATTTGAGCGTGTTAATATATCAAATGTTACAAACATTATGTGCAGTATGTCTATATAAAACAAATTTACTGTATGCTGCTTCTAAGCGGGAACAGATCATGGTTTTATGAGGGCATGGCTATATATAAATATTATTTTAATATTTGAAAAATATGAATAGTCTTCAAATAGTAATAAAGTATGATCTATGCCTTACTTAAAAAATATAGCTCTATACTGTACACCGTAAGCTTGTGCTGCATTTGCAAAGAGGCCCGTGACCCTCAGGGGACCACTGCATGCATGCTGATGTTTAGCTTTCATTGGAGGTCCCTGGTCATGTGATCTGAGGCTTCAAAGGCCCTTAACGATCTAAGCACCTAGGAACTGACCAAAATCCAGGCCTCCTTATAAGATTTAGTTCATCCATTTTTATGAATAAGAACATAAAACACTCCTTTTTCCTAAAATTGCTTTGGGAAAAAAAGAATGTGTATAACCTCAACCAATGCAGATGTTGTTTTGTGAACATTTCGCTGTCTCATACCTGCAATACGGATGACTGCTCTCTCTGCAGCGTCTAGGACGTCTCCAGATGCAGATTTGGAGCGTTTGACGCGTTGGTGTTTGGGAAGGTTCCACGGTAAGGTGTCTCCAGGAAAATGTGAGGAACTCAGGCCACTTGCGCTCTCCTCCGATGCAGACCTCTCCAGTATCCGTCGACGACCCCCTGACATGACCTGCAATGGAAAGAGGATGAGTTTAAGGGATAATATGAGATCGAGGCTTCCAGAATTCAAAGTTTCAATTTCACCAGGTCACTAAGCAGCACCGAAAAAGTATTGTGTATTTTCTAGGGATGCACCGATATGTACATTTCGGCCAATAACGATAACCGATCATTCTTGAACATTGGAAGCCGATAACAGATGTATTGGCCGACATACAGTATCTAAATATTAAAATAACATTTTCTGAGACTGAAAATTCTTTATGTCCCCTGAAAATCATGTACCAAGCCTACTTTACACTAGTTAAAGATTCTTTAACTTTTAAACTTTTCTGGTAGAATTTTTATTTAATAAACAAATTAAAAATGTTCTTCCAGAGCAACCCAGAAAGGTGTTCCCAATAGCCACAAGTCTAACAGGTCTCAAGACAGAAAGCATTCAGACAGCAGTCTGATTCAAACAGTATGCTTTTGTTCCTATAATATACACGTTCATAAATATTGCTAATCGCTAATAACAGTAAGTGAATGATCATGACAGAAAGACTGTACTGTACTGGATTTTAACTGTGAGCAGCATCCAGCTGAAGTGCTTCAACCAGAGGAAATTATTCATAATTTATCGGCTATAATATATCAGCCGATAACGATAACATTAAAATGACAATTTATCGACCGATATGGCTAATCATTTATGTGCATCCCTTGTATTTTCAGTTTTATATCATATCTCTCATTTTTCCTATGTGTCTGTGAAGCTGCTTTACAACAGTACAAAACTTTGAAAAGGGCAACAGAAATAAATTTGAACTGAACCGAGTAGTAAAAAAAGAGATACCAGCCATGTAAAATAAAATAAAATACACAACATACATAATAATAAACATAGAACAATAAAATAAAATAAACACAAAACTGTATCAATATTTACCAAAAATATACCTATATATTTTCATGACCACTATTATGAAATTAGATAAGATTTATACACACAATATTAACGTACATTAATATACACTATAATGTACACTGGGAGCAGAAAAAGTGCAATTTAGCACTGACTGAAGTGAACTATTTCACGCTCGATTACTCACAAAGTTAAAATGACAATGTTTCAACGGCTTTCAAAGCAAGAAAATAAACTATTGAAAATAAACTGTTCTTAATTAATACGAAATACGAATAAACTGTTCTTAAAATGCGAAAAACTACTTGCAGAGACGGATGGATGCTAGTTGAGCTAGTTGCTAAATCTGGTGCAAAGCATCTTTTCTCTTTTGAGACTAAAAATAAAGGCTGTAATAAAGTGCATGGCGTTGATTTAGTGAGTACACAAAATCGGCTTGAACACCTTGTGTGAATTTAATAACGTAAAATCACAACAAACGATTAAAATCGTCTGACGGACAGCTTCCTGAAGTGCACCTGCCAATGTTTATATTTCTCGTGAGTTCTCGGCTCGCTGCCGCATCGCACATGATCGTGCGCGCGGAAATATTCTCGTCATCATTACTCAGCAGAATCAACGATGCGGCAAACTCACAGCATCCTTCAAACGACTGCTTCACATCATTACTGCAATTCATTCACGACGACCAAAGCAACGAGTCTATACACACCCTATTCCAGCTGTTATCCCTCCCTTTCATCTGTCACCACCCAGCGAAAGGTAAATCCCCGCTATGTAACGGTCCGGTACTTACTGTACAGTACATCGTCCCGCCTGGACTGAAAGATGACCAAATACTCCAAAATGCGCCTTTCTGGGCAAGTGAACTTACCGGGGAGAAATCCTGCCGCCGATGCGCGCGCTAGTTATGAATAACAACAGATATTACCGCTGGATACGGTGTGATGCGGTTTGTCGTGGTGATGACGGTGCAGAAAGCAGAGGATGGAGATGATCACTGGAGGAGAGGAGAAAGGTGATCTGGTGTAATATTACGCGGAGTTAAACTCTAATTTCCCCGTAGGTTCAGGTCCACACAACAGTGGAATGTCACTGGGTGTTTTGCACAATGCAACAATAGATTTGATCTATTATGTGGGGGAGAGTTTATTGCCTTCCCAGTGAACAAATGCCCCTCTGTTTAACAAACTGTCCGGTTGTGATCTAAAGTAAAGGCACACAACAGTGCGATTTAAACCCACGAGCGACCCTTCATCCTGAAGCATGCACGCTTAACACTTGTGTGTTAGTATACTGATTTTAGTGCGTTTTGAGAAATGTAGGGCTGCAACTAACAGATATTTTGATCATAAGTTGGATTTTTGTTCAGTTTGCCAGTACTAAGCCAAGTCTTGGAGAGCCAGGTTTGGAAAAGTGCCTAACGTTCACTAGCAGCAATGTGCAAACAGAAAACTGATATACAAAATGTTATCTAACATACAAACTAACAATTTTTAATGTTAACTTCATTGGCTGGTTGTTGCAGTCTTTGAGAAATTGTTTTTCAGTCAAAAAATATTGTCTTGGAGTCTCCTTTAAATCTACTTCATGGCTTATGCCACACTACATCATCCTGTCTCTTACATCACATTTAATATGCGTCAGCAGTATCAAAGCAGGCATTAAATTTTAAAAAAGTTGGTCGCACTGACTCATTTCTCAATCAAATGTGGTTAACAGGTCTTGGACTTGAAAACATCTTACATAACAGACATTTTTTTAACCGCTCAATGGCTTTGCAAAGAAAAAGTTGTTGCTATTGGCATGGGCCGGTTGCTATTTAACTACAGCACCAGTCTCAGTGCCAGCTTCACCCTATTGTACACAATGCCCACTAAATTAACCCTCTAGTGCACTTCATTAAGGGTGCAAGAACATATATTTTATGAAGCTGAAGGCTGTTAGGTGGACTTGTACATTAATACTGATTCATGTGGCAGATACTTGCATGTAAAGTGAAAACTAGCACTGCCCACTATTATTACTTCATATTTCATGAGAATAGAAACAGGCTCTATACATCCACACAATATCCAAAAATAAATACAGTCACAATCATGTTATTGTTTAGTAATACCGAAAGGAATTTTCCTATTGGCTGTTGCAGACAATGGCCTCACCTGCCCAGCAGATTCTTTAGTCACGGTGCCCGTTGCAATAGTGACTTTCAGGTGGCGTTTATTCCTCTTCCTCACTGTGGAGGACCGCTCTTCTTTTCCCTCTTCCATTTTCTCATCCTTCCCTTCCTCTGTCTTTCCTTCCTCTTTCTCTGTCTTTTTCCCCTGTTTTTCCTTCTTCCTCTGATTCTCTTGAGTCAAAGGGGTGGCCAGTTTGATCACACCAACAATCCCGTCATTCAGCAGAGCTGCGGAGACGCTCTTATCCTTCGGCTTCTTCTTCCGCTGGAAAAGCAGAGAAATCAGCTTATTCATTTGGACACGGTTATAAAGTCAACAACAGAAAATCAGCTTTTTAAAGGTAAAAGCAGCATTAGGTGGATCCAAATGATCATGTAAGACAGCGCTGAATAGGCCGTCTATTCGGTCTACTCTGTTAATTTTGCTGCCCACTGCCAAGTTCACACAAAGACGTCCTTTTTAAACAGTCTGCAACTTTGATCGAAGCTGTCAGGTACACAAAAGAGGCCATTTCGATCACTCAACTCAGTTTTTACACAGAAAGCAGACACAAGAACATCATGCATGGTGGTCTGAAGTCAACTATAAATAAAACTATAAACATCTTGACTTCACGTCAGCATCAGACACATCCATGAATATAGCATTGCAACTTTAAAGTAGAAGCCTCAAAAACAAAAAAACATCTTAATATTGATGTTATTACAGAACTATCACGAGCATCTTTATTGTGACCATCTGCTGGTCAAATTGTGCAAACAAATCTAATTCACAAATGTTATCTGGCTTTTCTCTCAGGCTGTGAGCTAATGCCACTGCGGGATCTGTTTTTCTCGCCGTCCACATAGAGGACAGGAGGGGAAACAGCCTTGTGTTGTCTCATAACAGAGAATAGAGACAAAGTCTATCCATTCATGCAGAAAGTGCCATCACTGCCCTGTAGTTTATCAAACCACAAACACAAGCCTGCAGTGACAATTCACCCTCAGTCTTAAATAATCTATGGCTCATAAAGCATTGTAATGCACTTACAAATTGTAAAATCACAAGGAATCGATTAAAAGATATCCTTATATATAGCCGCAGCTGTATCATTTACATGTATATTAAAGGTGCAACGTGGCGATTTTAGCGACATCTAGCGGTGAGGTTGCGAATTGCAACCAATGGCTCACTCCACCCCTCTCACACGATAAAGATGTAGTCGCCTCTTTGCCGAAGGAGCAAACGTATTTACGAAATGCGCACTATAGAGAAGTTTGTCCATTTAAGGCTACTGTAGAAACAACATGGCAAATTCCAAGTAAGGGGTGTATGTAGATAGAAATAGCTCATTCTTAGGTATTAAAAACATAATGCTTCATTATGTGAGGTCTTTCTACACCTCTGAAGACATAGTTATGTATATTATATTGCATTTCTGACAATAGATCCTCCAAAAAATTACACATTAGACCTTTAAATCACTAAAAAGAAAGCACATTGCTTTGTACAAAAATGGTCTTTAAATTGTCGTGGCTTTACAACACTGGCCTCTGCAGGCTGCTGAGATAAAAGCACAATGTCTATGTTTGGAATATGCTAAAAGTACGTTTTGTACTATGTTTACTGTGAGGTTGGGTCTCTTACCTGACTCTTGTGTTTCGTCTTGGAGTTTTTCTCTATTGCTGAAATAGAAACAGAAGATTAAAATCAGCAAAACTAAGACCATGTGAACATATCAGTGGCATGCACTTTTAGGACATTGACATGCTGTAAGGTTGGTTGTGTATTTGGTCTGGAGGCAAACCTACAGTATGTCAACTTAAAGGGATACTTCTGTCATCATTTACTCACCCTCAGATTGTTCCAAACCTGTATGAATTTCTTTGTTTTGCTAAACACAGGAAGATATTTAGAAGAATGTCAGATCTCGCCCAACATCGACTCCCATAGTATTTATTTTCCCTACTGTTTGAGTCAATGGGGGGCGAGATCTGAAAATTTTCCAAATTTCTTCCTGTGTGCTCAGCAAAACAAAGAAATGTATACAGGTTTGGAACAATGCGAGGGGGAGTAAATGACAGAATTTTCATGTTCAAGTATCCCTTTAAAGCCTAAAACCTTAAATGTAGATGAAGACTGTAAAGCTGTCAAAGCCTCTATAATTACATAACCGACAACAAGCGAGCACCTGCTTTGAACCACGACCTCTCACCTCTGAAAGAACGAGTTCAATTATGAAGACTCTTTTCTTATTCGAGCTGTTACAGTTCAGGTCTGAAACACATGTCGGATCCTGAATGTCCTGTCTGACTGACATTTGTGAAAACTAAAAAGAAATTTTCATTTATTCACAGATCCAAAGTAAGACTATAATAGTCTCTTTTGTTCCGTAACAGTCTGAAAATAACTTTGCAAGTGTGTATTTAAAGCAATTAAGACCTCGGTTCGCAATGGCCTTCTGTCATTGCATAACATCCCCTGGAACATTTAATTTCGGCATAGGGTTAGTCAAATAGTAAACAGTGATTTGTGGATTCAAAACGCCCCTTCAGATGACGACACGCATCGACCGCTTTTCCATCTTATGCCAACACACAACAGCCACTCATGGAAACTTTTGCATCCTGGAAACCAACACGACATCCAATGAATAGAACGGACAAAAAAATCTTTCCACTTCGATATACACTTCCTTCTTTACAGCTTCCTGAAACGGTGATTTCTGATAGGACACGACTTCTGATCTAAAATCAGCTTGACCATTCGCATCCAATCCATTCAAACCAGAACTGATTCCAGGTCAGTTCCTTAAGAATAAAAGCCTCCATTACCTGAGATGTATCTCTCCAGAGGGGAGGTGGAGCTTTGGCTTCCCCAGCAGCAGAAGAACAAGCCCCAGACCAGGACAGTGGCCAACACCAGCACGATCACCCAGAGGAGCCGGGCCAGGGCCGGGTACGCCAGGGCCCAGTCTTGCAACACATCCATACTTATCCACTCTTCTTTCTAACTTTGTCTGCTCTTTCTTCCCCTCAACCTCCTGTGAGTGGCTGCGAGTTGCAGATGGGCAGCAGCTGTGCAAGGCCACAGCCCACGTCAGCTCTGGAGGAGTGCCTACGTGTGAGCGTGTTTCCTTCACAGAGTCGAGCAGTGAGAAGTAAAGCGCAACTGTGCCTGGGATATCCAACAGCCACTCCCAGGGCAAAACATCTCACGCAGACACACACCCTCGCGGTTTACTCGTGCTCCGAGACCTGCTGGTTAATGGTAGAACAGAGAAATGCACCCGAGGCGGTTTAAAGCCGGCCTCCACCGCGACAACGTATTTTACTGTCTAGGTGTGTGTGTATGTGTGTAAGCAAACAAAGATTGTAGAGATAGTTCTGCAAATAGCATAAATATACAAGTGGTGCCCAAAAGTATTTGGACATATAAGCAATAAACAGTCTTTGCATTACATAGAAATATTATTAAGACACTTTCATATTAATTTAATAAAACAAGCTTGTTAGGTTTTAACATAAAATGACCTAAATGGTATAGTGCTCAGAAATAAACAAAGCATCAAAAAACCTTTTATCATCATTTCTCAATAGTGTTATGACCAAATATACCCAGTGGTTATTTAGTTTGATATTTCGTATACAATGCAATGACATCAGTCATTTTGAAGTGTTACTCGTCTCCACTCGTTTTAGTCCACTGCATTTTTATAAAGACATAAAACTGTTGAATACATATTGTGGTACAAACCCTAAACAGAACCTTTCAGAAACATTTTGTCATGTGGGTCCGAGTCTGAAATCTGAATATAACCCAAGGAAAAACTTAACGTGTGTTTCAGAGGAAGTTGGTCATTCGTGAGTCACAAAAGGAATATTCTTTCCATCTTAGCTTGCTTCTTTGACGACACAAAATTTTGTGGCCAAAATTACCTGGTCTACCCAAAATCAAATGCAGCTGCCTAACATTCCAAGGTTTCAGATTCAGCTTGTAAACACATTGGAAAGTCGAGCAAACTTTACAGAGAAGATGCCCAGCTGTAATGAGAGGTTTATGGCTGCTAGACACATTAGATAAGTTAGTCACTGCTGCCACCTAGTGGAAAACACATCAACTAAGACATTGCTAGTGTGTGTTGTTCATTCTTGGGAAACAGCCAGATCACAGACTTAAAATGAGAGTTGAATGACAAGTAATACTGAACATAAATGCATTCATTATTCATTTTGTTTGTTTGTGTTCCTACACAGTGTTGGGTAAGTTACTCTGAAAAAGCATTTAGTTACTTATTACTAATTACTTTCTATATCCTATATCAACCTTGATTAGTTAAGTGATTCAAGGATAGGCATGAAACAGCTCTTTTAATTCATTCAAATAAATAATATTAAACTGCATAAAGTACTCTTATTAACTGACCAAAGCATTACAAATGTGAGAATTATACATTTAAGCACAGATTTTAAAGTTAGACTTTGAATTTTGATGTCAATTCCACTATTGCACACACATATATTACACAAAATATTTAGTTTAATTACATCAAAAGTAACTAATTAAATTACAGAAAAAATAAGAGTAATCCCTTACTTTACTTTTTCAAGGGAAAAGTAATTAAATTACAGTAACTAATTACTTAGTAACTAGTTACACCCAACATTGTTCCCACACATTTTTATTTCAAAATTCATTTGACCGTTTTACATTATTGAACTACTAAATAAAATAGTGAAAATATAGTGCAATATTGTAGAGTAGCCTATAGTCATCTGTAAATTCCATTTCTCTGGCGAAGTACAGAGGCGCATTTTACATGTTCACAGCATTCTTCAGTTGCTTAAAATACGAGAAGAAACCTAAAATGCTTTAGAACCTGCATATATTCAACTAGTTTGAGACGATAATCGGGGTTTAAAATTGAACGTTCCCTTCACGTTGCAGATTTATGTGATGCAGAGGCACGCGCTCATTCATTAAGCGGAAGTAAGAAAGGAGCCTCGCTTATGGTAAAGACAAATATGGGCGATAGTCTGAAAAAACAAAAACATTTTCCATACTAATTCAGACCTGGAAATTACGCAAATCTAATTACATACTTTTCTATAATTTTCAAAAATGCATAGGAACCCTAATCATTCCTACATATCTAAACAAGTTTATTTGACTTGAATAAGATGGCAAAAATACAAAACAAATGTTAGTTTTGATTATTATTTATATAGAATGCCAGCTTAGAACAGGACTACCTGTTAAAATGGCATTGAATGGTTTACACAAAGTATTGCAGACAGAGGTCAGGTAGAAACCTGTTCGGAATAAAAAAATCACAATTTTACAACAATTACACACTTCACTTTACATACCTTAAAATTCAATGTGAAGCAGGTTAAGATTATGAAAGCATCTAATAGCATCTAGAGCATGGTGCTCACAATGCCAAGGTTATGCATTCATTCGGCAAGAATACACATCCTAATAAACCAAAGTCGCTTTTGATGAAAGCATCAGCAAAATGCATGTGAACTCAGCATGCGAATAAACACTTTGTGTTTATTTTGGTGTATGCGAACGGAAAATGTTTTTTGAGATGACATACAATTGGAATATTCACTTAAAACGTTCAGGTCTCTCAGTCATAAAGAACCCATAAAATGTTCTGTCAGAATTTAACATCCCAGAACTCCACAGCCCTCATCACGCTGTGGAAATGTCGGCAACAGTCTTTTCTAAAATGATCCTATGTAAAACAAACTTAGGTAAAAGTTAGTAAAATACTAAGTTGTGATTGATGAACATAACGGTTGATCCACTGTTTTGATTTTGGTTGCTGGTCTAATAAAATCCAGAGTCTTGAGCCGCCCAGTTTGGTGTCTAGAAAAGAAAAAAAGGAAAGATTACGGATAAATTATTATTTTTATGTGAAGTTTCAAAGTGTGCAGCTCAAGCCGTCTCCAAAAGACACATGATGTGTAGGGATGTAACGATTCACCGTGAGCCAGTTGAAAATCGATTATAACGTGACGATTCAAGTTGGTTGAGACGTTATAAAAATCGCAGTACATGTTTTGAACAGCAGGGGCCGCTGTTTTTCTGCAAACTTGGTAAACGTAGATATGCTGATATTTCTTAAAAAAGTACAAGGAAAGCACATACAAAGTCTTAGTTTGTTTATATTAAAGAGACTTTTGTTTTATTCATCTTTTATTTGATTTGGAATTTGTTTTAAAACTGCTATTTAGTTTTGTTATTTGACATCAAATAGATTTTTATTTTACAAAGAATTGTGCAGCATTAGAGAAATAGTAAAAGGGCAGTTGTTCATTTAAAATTTTTCTCAATTCATTCTGTAAAATAATCGTGATTAAATCGCATTGTGAGATCAGAACCGTGAATCGCATCGCGAGCTGGGTGAATCGTTACTAATCTCTAATACTGTGAACTTTGATAACATAAAACTCAATTATTCATAGCTTTCGCAAAGTCAGGCCTTTGTATTTAAAGCATCCAAGATATATTTGGGAAATTCTAGGTCAGGTAATGTTGAGTTTAGGGGCCAACATACAAACCCAGAAGTTTCCCAACCAGCTCATTTTATGATGGTTATGGTTCCAGTGAGGCCTGGCTAAGTATTACTTGTCCACCACTTCGAATGAACGTACCTCATTTCGGCTGCTGTGGCTTATTTTCTTCTCAATGTTCATTGCAAGCATCTGACTACGGAAGGATAGGCTCTTGGTCTTCTCAATCACCTGCTGATACGGCGACACAGCATTGTTGCCCATCACCACATGACCCTGGGTAAATAAATGCATTTTTGTCAATAGATCCTCCAAAAAGTTACGCATAAAGAAAACCTACTGTCCTAACTAGGATGAAGTATTTAGAATTGTACGCAGCAATAAAGAGCTCAAAGAAATCTATGGTGGTTTTGTAATTCAGTATGGTTAAGAATTCTTCTGCAAGACAGTGTCTAAAAGATGAGCTTTTGTTACTGACATGAGGCTACTGAAGGTGTCTAGCGCATCTCAAACTAATGGGCTTTGTGTTTGGACATGTGTTCTGCACCCCAGAGCTCTCTCACCAGTTTGGAGTCGATTTTGGCATCCAGTCTGGCATTGCGGATCAGGTTGACGATCCATCTCTCAGCCTCCTCAGGGGTCATATTCAGCTTATCCGCCAACATGCTGCCCGGCGAGAGGAAGTGGTGCATAAAACAAGAGAGAAAGAACGAGATGGACACTACAAGATTGTTTACGGTCAACAACAAGCTATAGCTCATCTTCAAACAAGAACTCAACGAGTCTCGGTAAATATCAATCGGTGTGGTAAACACCATGACAGGAAATAATCCGTGTGTAGAATCTTGACAGATTCCACGCATTAGCATTTCCAAGTGTGAAAAACACCACGCAGAGATAATCCTGGCACGATCGACATAACACCCATCAAAGAAACTGTTAATACATCGGAATAACAACGGCTGTTCGAAGTGTAAACAGGGCTGTTGTTCTTTTATACGCATACATCTCTCTATACATCAAACCCTCTCTTCTAAAGTCCCTCTCTGTTGTGTCGTCTCTTTGGTTTTGTCAGGTATGCCTGCAGCTGCAGTGATCCCTGCGGTGCTGTGAATTCACAGCAAGCTACACTTTATTTACAGTAAGAGGATTAAAGAACGCTGGTCTATTCCTCCGGGGTTACCTGATGCAGATGCACTGGTGGATCCGACAGAACGTCTCGAATATGAACAGACGGGCGTTTTCGATGAAATCCTCCAAGCAGGCTACCAGAAAGAAGTCGTTCACCAGCACCTTAAAAACAAACAAACAAATCCATTCAGATTATTGACAAATTCTAAAACTACGTGCTTTGAATGAGATTTAGTATGAATGCCGTATACTGGACTATGTGCTTTCTAGTCAAATATTGTCACAATAATGATTAATGTTGTTAATATTAGGTGTTAAATCATGGACTTTAAAATTACAATATCAGTATATCAGTAAGTTGGCAATACAAATTTTTCAACAATTTGCGTTGCGTAAAAGACAAATTAATACGGCTTATTAGGGTTGCAATGATATATCATGTAAGGGATAATGTACAGGCAGTCGGTTGTTATCGCGGAAATAAGCGTGTGCGGAGGGTCTTGCATCACACTGAAGGGGCTTATTTCGCGATAACAGTCGGCTGCTTGTACATTATCCCGCTTAAAAAAACTGGACATGAATGTGATTTTGAAATGTTTTAACAACTCATTTTTACCGAATGCAGATCTTCCGCGAGGAAAAGCAGTTTACTTTCGGTTTCAAGATATAACGAACAGGCAATTTGGTTTAATCATTTTTAAATATAATGTTATATAACTTATTAAAAGATATATTTAAAATTGATTTGTCAAAAAAAAAAAGTCAAAATGATTTGCTGCATCCGGCTTACTGTGTTATTAGTTTTGAGAGGTTTTCTGGGAATAACGAATCAAGCATTCCAACGAGCCGTGTAATAAGGAACGGTATATCACAAAAATATTATAACATATTTTACACCATGTTCATTTTTAATACATACAGATGGTTCAATAAAATCTAAAATGTTGTTAATTCAATTTGTTTATCAATGTTACTGAATATAGTTAATATTTTTATATATTATCTGTTATTTATAGAGGTGAAACAATACATAACTTACATCTCAAAAGAATACATGATAAATAAGTTTATTCTTTTACTCCACTGTTGTATGTCTGATATGACATCATTGACAGGCCACTGCACAGCCCCGTGTCACTGTTTGGAATGGCGATTTGCTCACGATTTACAAGTAGTTGGAAACATTTGAGATATTGTAAGTACTCGGCTGAACAAAATATTTAACACTGGCCTAATGGTTTTTAGATATTTTACTGCAAAATTGTTACAAACTGTACCTTTAACATGGACAATTTTCAATTACTTTAGTTATTTTGTTAAAGAACTGACAACATTCAAGGTTTGATTAAACCTTCTGTATGCAAAATAATTAAAACTGAATAGATCGGTCACTGAAAAATAAAACGATATTTAACTAAATTAAAATATCAAAAGAAATTGAGAAAGCTAAACCATAAGAGAGAACTTCCTAAAGCTGTAAAAGCAAAATTTTACATAAAACATTTAAGAAACAGCTAACACAAAAATGAAAACTCTGTCATGAATTACTCTCTAGTTGTTCCAAACGTGTAATAATTTCTTTGTTTGGTTGAACACAAAGACATTTGGACGAATGCTTGTAACCAAACAGTTCTTGGACCCCATTGACTACCATAGACAAAAATGACAATGGCAGTCAAAAGGGCCCCAGAACAGTTTGCTGTCCTACATTCTTCAAAATATATTCTTTTGTGTTCAACAGAACAAAAAAATGTAAAGTAATTCTAGTAATTATATTATACTTATAATTACTTATAGTAAGTACTTATAGTAAGTAAAACATATCTTTACATTTGCTATAGATACATTTCTGTCATGGCAACTCTCGGAGTGTTTAGCATGGTAGTGTGCATGACATATAATGTATTTGGTCTTGGCGGAATAGATCTCCTACGCTGCTGCGGCGGAGCAAGTAAGGAGACTTGCTACTGCCAATATATCCACAACATGCTGCTGTGTGCATATAAGTAATGCTGCTGCTGCACATATAACATATGAATAAACCACAGCTTACGTGGTCCTTGTAGCAGATCTATACCAGTGGAGCTGGGGAAGGAGGAGGGTTCTGAAAATGTGTTGCACTGCAGCAACAATCACTAGCCGAGATTTAAACGTAGAGCAGCAAGCTCATTGGCTGCTGATACGGAGAGAACCAATCACTTCACCGTGTAGTAGTTATCATGTCGGATAGGTTTAGACTTTAAGACTGCGCTGTCTAGAGTTTCATGGCAGAACTATTCATTGCTATATTGTTGCACCCGTAGTAATAACATTTTTTGATTTCATTTTATTTCACAAAAATAATCTCAATACTATCGCATCGTGAACTCAGGATCATGTCTCGTATTGGATGTCGTTACACTCCTAGTGTTCATATATGAAATAATTATCTATGATAGAAAACCACATAAAATAAACATTTTTCTCATTCATCAAAAGCCCGTTCTCGTGCACAGAAAGCTAATTATCGACCTCATACTACTAATAAACAGTTTGTAGTATTTCTTTAGTATATGTTCTGCCATAAACTAAAATTGGTGATAAAGCAAAAGGAGATTAATTTTTCACTGGTCGAAATTGAAAATGCTCCCTCTGGCCCAACTAGGCCATGTCTAACAGGAGATGAAGTCAAGTTCACTGCTGTGGGTGAAAAACTGACAGCAAAAACACTTTGAAAAGCCCACTGGGTAAAAGCAGTAAATTACAGTAGACAGGGATTTTCAATGGATGAATGGATCTGTGGCTCCCAGCAAAGGATGAGAGACTCTGAATGAACGTCTCAAACACAGGGAAGCAGTCTATTATGGGAATTACAGGGATGACAGCCCTGGCGGGTGCATTTTGCTCGCATATACGCAGCGGGTGGTGAACCTTACCGCCTCGCATTCTCTCAGCTTCTTCTGAGCGCTGTCGAAATCAAAGTTAACGTAGAGGCACTCCACAAACTCCGTGATGGGATCCTTGTACGTGTACGACTCCTGTTGAGAGAGCGAAAAAGCAGAGCAGAACGTTAATCCAGCTGTAATTTGACAGCAAATGCAGCACGCATATCCTTCAGACTGACATCTAGGTTAAAAGTAGAAGTGCTGTTAATTCACAAAATACTTCAAAAGAAGCGTGCATGTGAAAAGTATAAAAGGAATGAAATGCAGCGCTTGCTCTTCGAGCTGGAAACCTCAAAGAAGAATCTGGGAGCTCATTCATGTGAAATTAAATAAACTCTCAGTTCTGATGTGCCTTTCAAAAAAACAGAGCTGTTTAAACCGTATGAACGTGCATGCAAACCACACATCTCTGTCGTGCTGTCGAGTACCTGTTGGATGACCTTAACAAGGTCTTTGAGGACCTGCCGTCGTTTCCTCACGTCTTTGTTGGTAATGACGGCTGTGGTTAGGTAGCGTAGAATGTGGGGGCACATGGTCTGAATTGCGTTCAGGTACCTAAAAAATTGACAAGACTCATCAGTACTAGGGGTGTAACGATGCGAAAATGTTACGATGCGCATCGTAGAGAGATGGGGATATTTCACGATATGATGTTCTTTTAATTCTATTCGTTGAGTGGTCAAGACACTGCGCAAGCGCATCACGTGTGCTTATCTCACATATGCGGTAGAGCGAAATCTCTGGGAGAAGGGGAAGCACAAGACATGTAATCTGTGTCTCCACGTGGTTTTCCTTCACAATCGCCGGTAAAACACAGCAAACTTGAAGCGTAACTGCTGGCGAGTCACCCCGAAACTCATTACAAAGGCAAGCGGAAACTTTATTATATGCCAATGTTCATTTATCCGCTAATGTGAGCTGCTGCATAACATGAAATGCAACATAGTAAGCCTAAAGAAACCAGCGCTGTTCCGATTAGAGAAGTGATGAAGTGAGTCGTACTGTACAGTCAAAGATTGAATGACATGCTAAAGAATGAACCAAGTATGTAATTTGCATGATTGAAGAAATGTAATAAAGTTTATTTGATATATCTTTTTGAAAGATATTTCTCATTCATTACCGTCTCAAGCAAAGACAGTGCAGCTCTTTTCTTCAAAGAGACATGAGCCAATAGCGTTTGAGCTCTGTCAGAGCATTTCATTGGTTGAACATATGAATGAATACGCCCATCACTGAACGAACGAGTCAATTGAGTCAAAATGAGACTGAATGAACCGGTACATGTTGTTCATGGTCTAATATTCTCTGTGTTGCAACAATGCATATCCAGTAGTTAGTGAACTTTTCTGAAAAATACAGGTAATGACCTGGTTTAACCTGTTGTCACTTTTATTTGGACCAAAACAAGTAAAAATGGTTCACAATCACTTGTTTCCTTACCGGGTTGATTGATATTCCTGAAGGTTAACTGACTTGGTGTTAAGCTGATGATTAATTGTTCCCTTAATTTTTTTGAGCAGTGTATATTTAATATTGAATAATATGCTAATGCTACTATCCACCTTTTTCGCAATGCGTGAAATTACCCATATGCCTTGCGTGTGTGCGTAGGGCTGATGCTCAAGACTTCCGGTTCACCGCTTGATCCCAAGTTAGCTTGAAAGCTTTTAAACGGACGTTATAATACTTTTATGTCATTTAAAACAGCATAATGTCAAAGGGCAGTGTCTAAATTATTTCACAGGGGCATGAGTTTTTAACCTAGACCGTAAAAAAACAACTTTGTTTCTCACCATAAGAAGTTGGACAGCGACATCTACTGGGATGATGACACTGAACTCCAGCCAGCAGGCACATTTGATATATCGTCTTATATATGTAGACGGCCAAGAGCTTTAAATTTATAAAAACACTTAACATTGGACGAATTCTTTGCCATAACCATCAACAGTTCACATTTATAAAGTGGAGGTTGCTGAGTCCAGTGTTCTTAACAGGGGAGTCATAATCTAATGGGAAGGTTTTGATACTCACATCAGATATAAATAAACCTGATCACATCGCGTTGGATCTTTTATAAAATAATGCAGTATTGGAGACATTAGGATTAGGGCTGCCACTAACGACTATTTTTATATCGACTAATTTATTGAATAATCGACTATTCTAAATGAATAATTTTTCATTGTTAAATTACACAGATAGACATTTTACAGAAAAATATATACTTTTTGTAATTTATTGATAAATGCAGAACGACAAGCAGCTATGAGTCTTTTAATTTTTATAAAAAGGACAACAGCCATTTTAAGCTAAATATAAATAGTCAAATAGAAAATAATTAAAAGCTAACTGTTTGGGCTGTTTAGTGCAAATGAACGAAGCCTCAATACAAATTACAACGGAACACAGCGGCGTCTAAATGAAATATAATTAATCAGTATATTTGTATATTTGTGCATGCTGGAACTGTATGCAAAAAAAATCACTATACAGGTGCTGGTCATATAATTAGAATATCATCAAAAAGTTGATTTATTTCACTAATTCCATTAAAAAAGTGAAACTTGTATATTATATTCATTCATTACACACAGACTGATATATTTCAAATGTTTATTTCTTTTAATTTGATGATTATAACTGACAACTAATGAAAATCCCAAATTCAGTATCTCAGAAAATTAGAATATTACTTAAGACCAATACAAAGAAAGGATTTTTAGAAATCTTGGCCAACTGAAAAGTATGAACATGAAAAGTATGAGCATGTACAGCACTCAATACTTAGTTGGGGCTCCTTTTGCCTGAATTACTGCAGCAATGCGGCGTGGCATGGAGTGGATCAGTCTGTGGCACTGCTCAGGTGTTATGAGAGCCCAGGTTGCTCTGATAGTAGCAATAACAATAAAGTAAATAACGAAGTAAACAATATGTTGTGATGTTTTTGAGAGGTGCAGAATGCAGTAGTCAGAGCTAAGACTGAGCTGTCTTTAAATGTTATTTACTTTACGCTCTTGTTGTGTCACGTGGTAACACTCGTTCATAAGGTTTTCTGAGCTTTCTGTGGCTGTTGCTACAGCATTTTACCGCAAAAAATCTTCGATAAACTTCATTTTTAACCATTAACAGAAATGTCCTCTAACATGGTAACAAATACAAAACGGAAGTGCGGAGCATCAAACAGGAAGTCACTCGCTGTAATGGCGCCCTCCATGCAGATGTCAAGAAAAAGGTGGATAACATTTCATAATGCCAAGCAGCTGTCAACCATTGTTTTCCCCAATGTTTTATGTAGAATATAAGATACCAGAAGCTGAATGTCTGACATAAATACAAATGCATGTACTGTATATATATATATATATATATATACAGAATCCGAGAACACAAACAACTTATTTTGCGGGACAAAGGGAATCAACCACAAACTACCTACTATTCCAAATAATGTTACTGACCATATGTGCATACTGTCAACAAAATGTGCTTTGAAAAGCTTCTGTTTTACTATTACATCAGAGAGGTCTTACAAAAGCTTCAACATTGTGTGTGTGTGTGTGTGTGTGTGTGACATCTAAGCACTCAGACTGAGTGGAACTTGTTAAACAGTCACGCAAACATGCACCGTTGCCCTAAAATTTT
This sequence comes from Triplophysa rosa, assembly GCF_024868665.1. NCBI lineage: Eukaryota > Metazoa > Chordata > Actinopteri > Cypriniformes > Nemacheilidae > Triplophysa > Triplophysa rosa. The sequence goes on along the minus strand of NC_079905.1, from coordinate 5,802,501 downwards.
AAGATTTAAATCTTTCAGAAACAAATCTCCGGTTAACAGTGAGCTTCCTTAACTACCTACTTAAGTAATCGTTGCGAACATAACGCATATGTACATCATATTACATCCAATTAGAGCGGCTGCTTAGTGTAAACTGAGTGATGTTGTTCAAAATCGAAACAGACCAATCCCAGGTCAATATGACCAAGTCCAAACAGAATGCAAAGCAGAGGGAATTTTATGAGGTTGTACTCACTGGGGTTGATACAGGAAGAGCTCGATGATGTTGTCTCTGCCTTTGGGATGGTTGAAGAAGACAAACAGAGACCAGTGAATGAGCCACGTCCTCTGCTGCAGAGACTGAAGAGGTGAACTAACCGACTAAAAGATAAAAACATTGTTTTATTACTAAAAACTCAAGGGTATATGCTACATTGCTTGCAGTTTCACTTGTCTCATATTAGTACCGTGCAAAACAATGGAACCAATAACTCCGGGCTCATCCATTTTTAACCACCCTGCAAATAAAACGCTAAGCGTCTACACAAGGCTGATGCAATGTAAATGTCATCCTGGTCATTTCTGTTTGTATAGTTGATCTAATGCCTTATGTCTGCACAATAGGACTGTTATATCTGAGCACAAAGGATCATGGGTAATAAAGTAAATTAAGCAGTGGGCAGGATATTGGATTTCTGCAGCTGATAAAATAGTCGCAAAGCTTAAATCATAAAGGGGAGATTCAAGGGTGCCGGAGAGACTCACGTTGTTGTCGATGGTCTCTCGTAAACGGGTCAGGTCCTCCATGGCCGCCTCCCAGTTTTGCATGAGGATCTCAGATGCCAGTTTCCCCCAGAGAGAGCTTAAAGCGTTCCGGTCTGTGGAGGGAACCTGGGACATGACAACAACCAATCAAACGTCTTTACTGCAGCAGGGGACACATAACGATTTTTTTATATCTAGGGTACCGTGTAGGTTTAATATGCATGCAACAATCTGACATAACATGATTAATGACAATTACTTCACGAGTCTATAAGCAACAGACTAAAAGACGCTTTTTTTGATCGGGTGATGTCTGTTTCGGTGATGGTGTGTTGTCACCGCCACTCACCTTCACAATAAGTCATTTTGCAACATAGTTTATTTATACTGCACAATAATTTCAGGATAATGTTTGTTTTATTCGGTATTAGCAAAAACAAAAGCACCCAGTGGCGTCGCACAGGTCAAATTAATTTGTTTCAGTCTTATTTTTCCTCCCGCAACACCACCCCGGGCGGTAATTACAGACTCTATTTCACACTTCACAAACCACAACAACCGAAACATGCTATATAACAGACTAGGAGTGTCACATACACGTACAACAACACTTACTAGTACACGGAAGAAGTAAAGATACTCGGCAGCACCCGAGTAGTTTCCACACTCGTACTGGAATTTGGCATAGCGGTATAGCGTATCCAAATATTCCTGACGAAACTGAGTGGTCAAAAGAAAGAGTTATTGTAAATAGATGGTCAAATAAAATCAGATAATAACAACACTGACAAATGTTCATGCAATTAATACAGAATTGCTAAAACTGTGGTTAAAGCATTCAAGTACTTACACTATGTTTTTCTGCTAAATACTCAAACAGCATCCTCCCATCCCTTACAGAAAAAGCATAAAGGCAATATTACACACAGATAGATTTCATGATTTTTGATAGTTGTTTGAAACATACACAAAGACAGGTGTTTAGTATCAAATAAACAGATATATTCACAGCAAACCTGGTGGACTGCATCTGTCTCTGAGTCTCTGGATCTTCAAACATCTTCACAATGGGTTCAGTCTCAGATTGGAGCTGCTTCAGCTGGGCCACTACTGTCGTTCTTTTTTCCCTTAGGGCTACAAAGAGAAATTATTACATGTAATACGTACTAAATAATAAGACACTGTAAATTCTCTGTTTGTCTATGAGAAGTTAAAGACATTTTCGCATTATCTGCAGAATTGAAGAATGGATTTGATCCTAGTAAATGTATTACACAGCGGTAAGAGTACTTCACCAAACACTGTGGCAAAATAAATAAAACTGATGATAGAACCTTCACTGGACCTGGAAACACTTACAATGTGGAATGTCTTTATCCGGATAGAGGTTCTTGTATACATCCATGGCAAAGTCAACCATGTTTGTCTCGCTGAGAAGATCCAACTTCCCTTGAAAAAGTTCTTTCTCATTGTAGATCTGTGACGGAAACAACAAATATGAGATTAAACAGGAGTATATGAGGATTTTCCAATACAGAGGATAAATGCAACGCATATATCAAAGCTGTTTTGCAGAGAACAATGTAATTGTTCATTTTAAAAGGATGTTAAGAATGAGTGCTGAAATCATTGAGAGACTTTCAAAAAGCCGAATAAGATACACTATGGTAATTCGATATATACTATAGTACTGACCGATTATTATATGCACTGGGAATATCATTTCAAAACAACTATTGTAGTAATTTACCGTAGTATTTTCTGTAAGTGTAAGTGTACAAATAGAGATAAAGAGATACGGGGGGAAATATGCTTGCAATTGATATGACACTGCAGTAAAGTAGCTAATGCAATCAAATCAAGAAGTAAACAAACTGAATAAAGTGGCTAATTCAATCACGATTATTGTTAGATTTAATTTCCGCATAAATAAATACAAGCCCACAAAATCAAGAATTGTGAAGTGTTAAGCTCACTATACATTGCCGGCTATATATATATATATAGGGTAGGAGGAAGGGGGTGCCTTCTGGCTATTCATGGAAGGAGGGGATTCCTTCTAAGCTAAACATTCTTTGTCCGAACTGCTACACCTTATTTGGTCATTCTGTGAATCCCTGGACATATGAAACCTGCCAGATGTCTTTTGGCACCGTATATAAAGACTTGTAGTTTCTAAAATAAATGAGTTCAAAAGCTTGATGCCTCTCTGTGTCTTGTTTTTGTGCTCCCAGATCTGAAGAAGAATTCTCTCACAACATCCAACCTATTTATGATTTGATTTTACTGGTGATCCAAAACACAGAAAGAAATTTAGTGTTCGTAAGGAACCAGAAATTTAACACTTATAAATGTTGTTTCAGATTAAATTCAAGAAAACCAAATCCTTTATGCAGATCAGCTGTCTGCTCGGATACACGTGGCGTTGACCATCTAGCGACCACTAACATATAAAACACCACACAAAAAATTAAGTATTCGTTACATATTCTGGCATTCGTATCGTACCTCTTTGACAGATAGAAATTCCAGCAGCGGAAAGACCAAATGCCGGTCTAAAAAATGCGCGATCTTGGTGGTAAGATCGTAGTCCGCCATTTTGAAACGAAAAGAGCTTTTGAAAAACTTTATTGACCCATCGAGAAAGACAAAGGTGACCAGCCTTCAGCCGAGCTAAGTGAGGCATAATATTTTTTACTAGCCTAACGTTACATGACGTAGGGCCTATAAGTAGCTGATATATCATACCAATTTCTGTATTTGACTGAATAGATAGAAGCTCACCAACTAATATCACAAAAATATCAGAATTTATAAATATTATAAATATATTCTAGTGTAAAATTATAAAATTCATTATCTAATTATGCATTATTTTTAAAAATAAATTGCAATATGACATCTATTGTATATATTATATATTATGTATATTATATAGCCTATTAATATTACAATGATATGATATTAAACGTGCAGTAGAAATAAATAACTAATTTAGGCTTTGAGCAGAAACTATAGTTTCCATGGTAATTTTGCTTAAGGGTAGGTCATATTATTACTTTATGTACTTTAAGAGGATAATTTAATAAAGAGTAAGAAAACTGATCAAACGATACAACAGTTTCTTCTTCAAATATGAACATTCTCAGTTAATTGCTAAATTTGTCATGGTCCTCACTCACTTAAATACCACATTCTCCTTTTGATGTTTTTATCTTTCCTTAAATTGAAATAACCAAGCAGTTTTACAAAGCAACTAAAGACATCAAACCTGGTAAAACTGTACAAATGTAGATGAGATAAGAACATAATAGGCCCGGTTTCACAGACAAGGCTTAAGGCTAGTCCCAGACTAAAATGAGGTGTGACCTGTCTTAACTCAATATAACTTGCCCAGAAATATCTTAAAATATCTCCGTGCCATTGTTTTGTCTCAAGATGCACACCAGTAGTGTGTTCTTCTAAGGCATTTTTATAAAAGCGACATAAATATCTTAATTCAACTAAGGCATAGCCCTGGCTTAAAATAAGCCGTGTCTGTGAAACCGGGCCATAAATTGCAGATTAATATATGCTTTCTTCCAAAAATATATATTTTTATTGGATCCAATTCTGGCAGTAGCCAACTAGCCATGTCCTATTTGAGATAAGGCTGTATTAGTCATCACAATGAATATCAAGCAGGGATACAAAATTATTTCAGTACTTTATAGTGTGTAGGCCATGTACTGTAATAAATCTGAATCATGTGATGAGAGTCATGGGGTTAGCTATTTATTTATTTATTAAGTTCACATTCAATTGATTTTATAAAGGAGATAAAGCATCTGACTCTGAGTTAGTTGCGGTTTCTAAAATCATGGAGAAATATGGATTTCTTCTTGGAAAGGATGAATGATGGTGCACTGTGGACACTAAAGTCAAGGCAATATGAAAGACTGTGGTGAGAACACAAAAAAGATCTCCATGGTAACTCATGGTAACTTAATTATTTAAAAAATGTGACATGCAGATATCATCCACAGCCTTGATATAAGCGAAACAGAGTCGTGTCTTATCATCACGCAGCATGAAAAGCACGAGGGGGTGTGTAATTCAGCACTTGCAATTATATATGCCTATAAAGGCTCATTTAGCAGAGAGAGAGAGAGAGAGAGAGAGAGAGAGAGAGAGAGAGAGAGAAGCAGATGATCTGCATTACAAAAGAGGTCGGGTTTAACAAACCTGTAACTGATCCAAACCAGATCAGTCTGAGTGATGTTCTACCTCATTAATCTCGCTTCTGTTTCAACTCCACTGTGGGTATTTCAACGCTCGTGATTTGTATAGTATCTCCACTCTTTCCATAACACTTTCCACTTTGCCTCATAAAAGCAAAAGTTTGACAGATGGCTTCATTTATTCTGGATTGCTTCCGGACCAGGTTGAAGATGCTCCATGGTAACGGTGGGGGTGCTGCTTGCCTGGGGGGGTGTGGGCATAAGACTTTGTCCTTCAGCACTTTCCATTCGAACGTGTCTGTTATTGATGGGTATCGCTGACAGAAGATCATTCTTGAGGGACAAATAAATAATCCATCGGTGAATTTGGTTGCTATAGCAAGTCCTGGGGGAAAAGGGGGTTTGTGTGGCATGTTTGCAGATTGGAAAAAACAGAACAGATACATGGTTCTTAAAAACAGCTGACTCTGTGGTATTGTAGCCTTTCATCTGAATAAAAGGACACTGTGTGACACTTTCTATTGAGCATGTTGCTATGAAAGCTCATTTTATGCATCAATGGAATCAGTTTTTGATCTGGCTCTGGTTTACTGTAGATAAAAAAAACAGAAGCTGTCCTACCAAAATGTTTAGCAACTGGTTGCATCTAAAATATGAGTGTTTGTATTTATGCATATTGAATACACAGATTCTGGAAAGATGCTTTAATGTTCCTGAAACAATCCCATTTACTTTATATTGCATTCGCCAGTAAAGAGTAAATCTGCAGAGTTTTGCAATATTTTTCTATTTGACACGTTCAACATCACTTTTGTCATACAATATTTAGTACTTATTTTCCTATTTAAAATAGTGCCCAATGTATTTTTCTGTTCATTGCTTTTTTTGCAGTGTTGGGAAATTATGGGAAATTTGTTTGCCCATGCAGATGAACATTTTATTTGATGGCTTATTTCATTTAAGTATCAACTCAGTCTCAAAGATTTTCCTAGAATTAGCAGAGATAAAAAGAGAATCAAATAATACATTTGTTAAAATACATTAAAATTATGAATCTGTAAAATTATTGTATAGATAAAATAATCTGGATTTGGGTAAATTGGCTAATAAATGATTGAGTTCATAATGAAATCTTCAATATCATTGATTTCTGATTGCAAACCTGGCAATTCTAGTGTTTGTTGAGATTTTTTTCATAAACTACAATGCAGACGTAAAAAAATGATTCTAGTCTTTTTCTCACAAGAAATATCTGAGACTTATCCTAGGAATATCAGAGAAATATCAGAGACATAAGCAAAAGTTTCCACTTGTTCTCCATTGGTTTTCATTCATGTCTAGGAGAAATGTGACCCAGACTGTGAAATGCAGGCTAAACTCTCAAAATCAGATTCTGAGATAGCCAACATTTCTATTGTTGAGTTCACTATAATTTCGATCTTTGACATGTCATTACTCAGTCAATATTAAAGATATCAAGGTTATATTTTCACAGAATGTTTTTTTACATGATGTACAATTTGTCCATACTGTGGGAATATTTTTTAGATAAAAGTATGATTTAAATATCAATATAATCAATAAGTGTTTTCTTTCATTTGTTTCATTAAGCTGTGTGTTTTGGTCATGTGCTTTCTATTTCACTCAGTGGAAAGTTACTGGGGCAAACAAAGAAAACAGAGAAAGTTGGGGGTTGGAGTCGTAAATTATCTAGATAAACACACACACATATAAAGAGTCACAAAGAAAAATAAATGTTATGAATCAATCCACTGCCTATGTTCTAAGTATAATCATGAGTTGTGATGTGTTTTAATGAATCATAGGATTAAGAAACAACGCTATATAATTAAAAACATTAGATGATTGAGTGTTTTCTTTTTACTAAAAGAATGTTAAGAATGTTGGTATGTTGTCCGGCCACAGGGAACTGTTTCTAGGAGACCGCTCCCCAAAAAGAAACTGTCCTGGAGAACATTCCTCAGGACTGGCGATTGACCACAGGATATACGTTTTGAAATGTTATTTTACAGGAACTAAGAAAAAGGACTTCACGGTGATTGGTGGAAAGGGAGCAAAAAGCAGAGGAGGAGTCAGAAGATAGAACGACGTCACATACTTTATAAATAGGAGTGTTTTGAATATTTTGTGGTTGTTGGCTTTTTGGAGAGAGTGGTGATTTACTGGCAACCCAAAGCTTTGTTACTCCTTTTTACATCTGATAATAAAACCTTATATTACTTTTGAGCAAATTGTCTCTTCAAATTTTTGAACATGCAGGACTGCCTTTAAAGTCCAACAATACGAAATGGTAAATCACAAAAAAATGACTTTAGCTAGGTTTTCACAGAGAACACTGATGATAAACATTCCTATACTTAACACATTCAGTACCAAAGTGCTTCGAGCACTTAAGTACCTAAATCAATACAGAATGGAAACTTCTCATCTTCTTGCCGTAAGCCCTATTGACAACGCCTTAAAGAAACATACCATAACAGCAGCATAAATCAACGGAAAGGTAAGTAAAGCTTTGCCACAGTGAGATTAATCTCACTGCGCCCCGCTGTTAAATTATGCATCTCGCAGAATTATGGGGCGTTATGAAGTTCCTCATTTCGATGTAAAAGTCCACACACCCACTCAGCTTTGAAAACTCTCTGCGTGACGATGTCATGAGTCAGCGTTTTTCATTCTGCGCATAAATGGGAATGATTTGCACACATTGCCTGACAGTTCACCTGCCCTGCTCATGAAAACTTGAAAGACACCCCTACATCACCGTCTCCAAAATTGTGTGGCATCCATCACTGTCTAGAGCGCATATGCACATTAATGAGATCTCGGAAGCAATTCCCTTTTTTATTCTAACTCTGGTAAGTGGGTTCGAGAAAAACAACGTTCATGCTGTTTTGTTATGGGTGGTAAACAACTACAACAACAACAGTTTTCAGAGCTTGTTTTCATTAAAGCTTAAAATGGGAAGCAAATGCCTGCAGACTATCGAGTTCACAATTGATGTGTTGCACGCATTTGAACCTCAGCAGTGTTCTTTCCCTAGCAACAAGGGAAACTTGGTTTCTATGGATATGTGCCCTTAACAGGACAGGAGAGAGAGAAAGGGACAGTGCTGTGTGGGCGACGAAAACACGATCCCAGCTGGCTCTCATTAACTCACCAACCAATCAGTGCAGATCTATACATAGGCTACAGAGCAACGACAGCCAGAGAAAGTCAGGAACAAGGTGAAGCATTCACTGGCAAGATAAAAGATAAATTTCTCGTAGAAACATTGCTATAGCTTCGTATATAATGGTTTAACAATACTTGCTCTGACATACTTTTGAGAGATTTTTTGCCACAGTGAAAAGTAAAAGGTTTCGCCTTTTGTGTTGTTGATGTCTATTGTAAGGTACAATTCTTTTGTTTAAGAATCAGCTTCCCCCCTCCTCTGTCTCTTCTTTGTCTTAGCTGCATGTGAAAGGTGCCACGGCTCTCTCGGGGCTCATTACCGGAAGAATAAAGATAAAGAAATGATTGTGAAAAGACGGCTGCTCAAGAGGGTTCTCAACACCCCTAACATCTACACAGGTATAAAAATAGAATTGGCCAGTCAAAACTTGAAAACATCTTTTACCCAGCATTGGTAACTAAAATATCATTGAGAGCAACAACCTAGAAACCATAGTTTACTGAAATTAAAACTGTTCAAATGTTTCTGTTAATTGAAAAAAAAATGGAATAAAATATTGGCCAACATATGGGGCGCCAGAAATAATCTGTAAAATAACTTTTTTCCCCTGTAAAATTACATTTTCCCCTGTTGCAGTCTTTTTCTGTAATTTTACATTTTTGACCGTATTTCAAAAATACACAAAAAAAATCTGTAAAAAGAACAGTAAAATTCAATTTTTTACGTGGAAAATCTGTAAAATAATAACAGAAATGTTTTTTTATAGTGAAACTACTTTATAAATAAAAAATGTGAAATTAAATAATGAAAAGCTAATTTCAATAAAGTATTAATAAAACACTAACATTAAAAACTAGAAATCACCAAGAACACCCTAGCAACAACAGAGCAAATTAATACACTAAAATCCATTCAGAATACCTTAGCAACCACATAGCAATGCCCTGGCAACAAACCACAACATCCATGTCTTATCTCAAAGATTTCTGTGGTGCCACACATTTTCTTCAGATGTAAAAACTAGGCTTTCCTGATTCTTCCAAGTGTTCTTGTGTCAACATCATTGTTTATCATGGGAAAGCATTTCAATCAACCAATCAGATTTGAGGGATAATTTTACAGTTCATGTGAAGTTTATAACCGGGGATAAGTGCATATACACTTTTGTGTTATTTTCCGATCATTTCCTTCTGATTTTAGGGCTAAGATTTTTAGTGCTAAATGTTGTTCCAGGGTCAACATAGTGTTGCCCGAAGAACATCTCTCACTTGGCAAAAAAAGGTTTCAAGAAAATTTGCTTGCAACTTCCATATTAAGAAAAATAGATTCATGAGATTCACACGAGAAACTGCATGGCTTACCCAATAAATTCACATCTCAAATGCATTGAAATAAAATGCATGCGGCAACTTATAGATTTTTCCCTCGACTGTCCGTTTCTGTAGCCTTGTGAGCTGTTGACTTCACGCTTTGATCTCTGTTACACACAATGGGCTCCTGTATCAAAGAGAAACAAGCAGCCGGAAATTTTGCTTCGTGGCCATTCCTTGCTTGACTTTTTATATAGAATTTTAATTTTTTTTCACTGTTGCTATGCAACAAACTCTAGGTAACAAGAATCATCTTGTTGAGCAGGCCATTAAACCGCGTGAATGGTGAGGTACGTCCAACAGACTTCCCTTCTGAATAAATACAGCAGAAAAAGGAGGAATGAGGTGGCAGACAGCTCACTGCATGACATCACTAACAACTTTATCTCTGTTTACTGCTTTGTCTAACGAACAGAGAGAGCTGACATGTTAGGATGTACTGCGACAGAAGCACTATATGTTGTACATTTATCTTCACAGGATGAGCATATGCTTCTCCCTTGAGATGATGGCCACGCCCACTCTCTGACCCTTGCCGACCTCTTAATCAATTTAGCCCCATTTCCTGATGCCGGTGGCCCTAAGTGATCAAGCTAATATACTGAGTGCTGGTGAGAGAGAAACACTTTTCAATTGGTTTCTTTTTGTGAACTACTGTAGATGGCATATGTGACTATTAAAGTTATGAACATTTCAGTTGTTTACATATCATTAATTGCTATCTGCACTGCTGTGTGCAACCTCTAAAAATATATGAGAATATTCCTCACCCACCTCCACTCCCTCCCCCACCGCGGGCATAATTACACATTTTTACAACACTCATTTCACTGCGAACCATTAAGCTTTATTAGAACCTTGGGTGATGTTTGTAACCTGCAGCTTTAAGAGCTGAACTTTCTACAAGCATTTACTGAAACGTCAAAAGAAACCAGTAAGTAACTGTTCTTATGTAAACAGACACACAGGGACGGATGAAACACTCATGTTGGTGCTGTCGCACAGAATGGGAACGAGAAGGAACGCTGGTGTCAGGAGTCTTTGGTGTATTGGATCTGCAGTGCTGGTGTACAGAGCAGGATAATCTGATCCGGCCCTCGGTAAGCGTTTCTCACATGGAGACTGCCGTGAAACGCACTTCTCAGCACAAGCACCAAATGAGGCTATTGCTTGTTCAAAGCCTCGTGAGCACATTTTTTACTGTGACCTCCAAAGGGACTGTAGGAAAAAATCACTATCTCTCTAATATCGCTCTAATATCTTTTTTCTAGACTGCAGTAAGAATAAGAGAGAGTAAAAACGTTTTTTTCGATTTAAGAAAAGTGTAATCATCAAAAATACCAAATTTTAGGAAAAACGTCACAGAAACAAAAGAACTGTTTAAAGGATAGTTCACAACAAAAGTAAATTCTGTCATCATTTATTTAACCCTCATGCCGTTCGATATACGGCTCTTTCTTCTGTGGAACACAAGAGAAGATATTTTGAGAAATATAATAAAGTGGTTTTGTGTCCATACAGTGGAAATGTTGTTTGGTTGCCAACATTCTTTAAAATATCTTATTTTGTGTTCTAAAGAGGACAGTCACACAGAAAGATGAAAGATTTTTGGGTGAACTATCCCTTTAATTCTAAACATATCCTAAGAAGTACCAACTCAGCTGATTTACATGGTGGCAAATTATTAGCAGTTCTGAGAAAAAAAATGCATTTTAAGAAATGTTTTGCACATTTTTCTGCAGTCTGCAAAGTGGAATGTTGTTCTTTTGGGTCATTACATGTTATGATGTGTAACTCTAATGAGGTTATTTGCTTTTGGGAAGGAGAAACAGAGTAGTCTTTCCCATGAGACTCCTTTAGTAAACAGCGTGTTGATAAGAAGTGGAGAAACAAAGAGGGGTAGAAAGAGAGAGAGAGAGAGAGAGAGAGAGACATCTGTTCACACATTTCCTGTGTCCCATATGAATTACGAACACAGATATTCTCTAAATAAACTAAGCTTACAAAAATGAACTCGGACCTCCCTGATGGGCATTCACTGACATCTGTTTACATGTGTAGTTTTTATATACATGTGAATGCAATAGTAAATGTTCAGCTGGCCTAAATCTCCATCCCTCCTAATGAAAAACAGGCATTCATACTATAGTGATTTGCTCAGCTGTTACAGACCTAAACTGCCAAAACTGTTTTTACTTTCCCAATGTGACAAATGACTTGCAAGTACGACACAAATGTGCACTTGGCAAGTTAGTGGTATGTCTCATGATGACAATGATTGTCTTGCTGAATCAAGCAAAACTCACACCCAAAGAAAATGAGCACACCAATAAAGAGACTTACACAACTGCTCTTGTAAAGCATGCTGTATATTTACAAGAACATATGCTTTGGAAAAATCTTCACATTTACACAAGCACATTATGAGAACAACTCAAGCTCCATGTTTCTTGTCCTGTTATTTTTTCCTACACTTAACTTAATTTAGTTTTCTGTTAAATGCTAAATGTGTCAATATGTAGCTGTTACTTTAGTGTGCAACTTCTGCCTGATCTGCCCCATCAAAATGACTTTCCAATATATGACCCAAAAAAGTCATTCATTCACATTCACATATTTACGTGCTTTTTGTAGTCGATCTGTTTATCTGTAACCTGACCTGATAAAACATGTAAACAATATAACACACTGTTTATGTTCAATATGAATCAATATGAATATGTTTTCAAAAGCATTTTTTTTCAACTCAAGACTTCAACGGGAACTTCATCTTCATCAAGGGACAAAAGCGAAGGAGCACCGGTCGGACTTCCTCCGGCTCTAAAATTCATCGAGCCATACAGTCTGGCTTGATGCTTGGAGTATGCCAACGCTTGTCTTCTGATCATCTCGCCTTTATACATGGAAATCATAAGCAAGGTCGACAGTACCACGCCTCCGAGCGTGAGGAGGCACAGCCCTGCGATCACACACCTATCCAAGTGGGCACCCACTTGGGCGTTCTCTCTCTCCAACCGTTCCATCTCCCGGGCAGACACGCTGTCTGGGTTCACTTTGACATCACGTGGGACAGTGTAAGAGATGACAACCAAGGATATTCCAGTGACCAAAAAGGTAACAGCACCTATAAATCCATAATCCACAGATTGTTCTGATGAATCCACCATGAAATCGTCAATGGACAAGAGGGAACATTCTGGGGCGCCGTCTTGGGGATCTCTGGGTGAACTCCAACAGTCATAGTTGGTTTCCTCCGCTAACAATTTGTCATCTTTTTGTTCGGTGTGGTCAGTCACACCGGGAAAAGCTGTTTCGTATTCCGTGTCGTAACATATATGAACTTCTTCATCTAATCCCCATTCATTGAGTTTGTGAAGTCGTCCGATTGGCAGAGTCGCTGTCCATGGTTCTGAAAACCCATTGGCTTCATTAACATTCTCCTCCACATACGCCTGGCAGCACTCTTCATTGGAAAGAGACCTTTCATCCGTGCACACTAAGTGATGACTTTGCTGCTGTTTTATGGACCGTTCGAGGTCCCTGTGATCAGACCGTACACCGCCTTGACCACAGAAGAGGACTTTAAGATCGGCCATTTGAACCCTTTTATTTCGTCATTCGACTTATAGCATGACCCTGTAGCAAAGAACAACAATTAAAACAGGCTATAAAATTAAATACACAATAACATAATTTACCAGCTTTATTTAATCAAACGGACGCTCAAAAAAAAAGAAAACTAAGTTACGTCTGTTGCAAAGGTGTCATCGATATTCTGCAGCGAACATTTGCATATTAACATTAAGTAAAAAGAAGGATAACTGCACGCTTTCTCTATGTTTATCAATTATTTTCACGACACAAATTAAAACTTTATTTAACAATACTTTTAATGTTTCGTTTGTTTCAGAGTCCTAGTAAATATACGCAACAGCAACTGAACACAAACACAAAGCTGGTTTCTTGTGTTTTCCACAAAGTACAGTCGAGAAAAATTGTTGCTTTTCTTGCGTTTCGTTTGGTACTGTAAACTCAAACAGAAATCGAAGCATCACCTACCTGCTCCCAGCAGCGTCTGGTAGGAATTCCCGGGGTTTCGATCCGGTAATTAAAGGAGAGGCTCGTCCCGTTCCACCCCCGCGCAGCGCTCCGGTCTCCTCCAGGCACCGTGCGCCTCTCAGTCAAGCGACACTGTATGGAGAGGGGAGGAGAGATGGAGGGTTTCGCTGGTGTCAGTGGAGAAACAGAGCCTGATCAAACACTTTTATGCTCCCCTTCTCGTGCGACGCATATGACGCGCTCGTATTCAGATCGCACGCTCCAGCTGTTACCTAAATGAATCCAGACATCCTTAAATTCATGCTTGAAAATACATGTTAGAAAGCAAGTCATAACCTATGAAATTATACAGAAATAAATAGCTTACGATTACAAAACGATTTACGCAATTGTTACCCTTTATTTCCTTAAAATGGCCTGTGTAACTTATTGTAATTAACCAGTTGCTTTACATGTTGATTTAATTTAGTAAGATGACGTCAAATATAAATTCTAATGGATTTAATGGTTATAACAGAAATGGTACGGGTTTTAATGGAAAATCTATTGGGTGGGATGTTATGTGGATAGGAACAAATAGAACATCATTAAATCATACAGGAAAAGGACCAAAACACACTACATAAAGACATTTTGATGGGTCAGCTGATGGGTCATATTTGTAACGGAAACCACTAGAATTTGTCTTGTATTTACAGCAGGGTTATGACTTTCTTAGTAATAACAAACGATAGGGATTTTGTTAACCATTTTTGTTCAACTGCACGTGACCTCACATGCACGATTGCCCTCATGGTCGACTGGCATGATTCCAGTCAGTGTAGTGTATGGGTAGGTGGCCATAGGTTATAATTAGAGTACATCTGACTGATTTTCTTCCCTCATTGCGCCAAACTCAGCACATATACACGACAAGACTGGTGACATCAGCTGGTTAAAAAACATGCAAGACGCTGCTATGCTCCAGAGGGTGAAATATTACTTGAGCATAAACTGTAAAATTGACATTTATGAGAATCTGCCCCCGGTTCAAATCTTAAATTCTCTTTTTGTCTATCTGCCATAAGCTTCACATTGCATCAAGCTGAAGTCAAGCATACATAAACACAGACCGACAGCCCCTCTAAAAAAATCAAACTCTGCATATCTCATCACGTAATGCTTCATGGACCGGCTAAAATAATAAATAAAGAACAGTAAACCAGCGGGTGAACAAACACAGAAACACTACACACAGTGTAGATGACATTGATTGCATATCACAGAGCATTTCTGACCGTCCTTTTACAAATTTGCCAATTGATCATCACACAGGTATGATGTATTTAAAAAAACATCCCGCTGCTTTGCCACCTGCTCAGAATAAAACAATGAAACGTGACATTGTCTTTGAGAATTTGATGTATGAAACATGATATTGTGACAGTTTTTAACAAGCAAAAACCAGACAAAGAATTCCATATCTAACAGCTACTGCAGTTCAATCCTGTTTATCCTGTTTAGCCTAAACGTAAGCTAATGTAAGTTAGACGTGACACGTTATTTCTGTGTTATGCGTTTTGTTTATGTGCTGGTGTCTGATGTGGCATTTCTGCTGATGGATCCTCTCTGTAATAGGAACAGAGCTAAGAATAGCTGTGGAGAAGAGAAGCCAGCAAACACAGGGAAGGTTAGACTGGGACAACTGAGACTCCTGCTGAACGCTGTTTTGTGCAGAATACAAAAGGAAACACGAAAGCGACCTTTGGCCTCTGCAAAAAACATTGTTTGTAGAAGTTAAAATAATGAAGAAACAGTTTGTGTGTCTTTCTTTTATTTTGATGAATTCACAAACTTAAAATGTCTGGTTTGCCTTTTTGTACTTAAGGAGTTCTATGTCATTTGAAAACAGCATCAAGGTGTAACAAGTTACAAGGGTAATGATTAAGTAGATGACTTAAAAAATATATTTTACACAAAAATAAAAATGGTCATCATTTATTCACCTGTATATGGACTCTCTCTCTTCTGTGGAAAACAAAAGAAGATATTTTGAGAAATGTCTCAGTAGTTTTGTGTCCAAACAATAGAAGTCAATGGAGTCCTAAATTGTTTGGTTACCAACATTCTTCAAAATGTCTTCTTTGGTATTCTGCAAAATAAAATCAAAAAGTTTTGGAATGAGAGTGAATGAATGATTAGAGAATTTTCATTTTTGGGTGAACTGTCCCTTTAAGCAGAAGTAAATCATCCTGACATCACAAGGCAATGTACTGTATGTGACAATAAACATGACAACATAATCCACAGCACAAAAACAGTTTAAAAATTCTGGTAAAAAAACAAATAATGAATGCATTTTAATTCTACATGCCCAAGTGTATACTGGGAGGACAATTGGGATTGAACCACAAAACCATTTTATAGGTGTGGGACATTTGTCTTACTTTTTTAGTATATAAATTAAAAAGTATTTTCTTATAAAACTGTGACCAAGGTCAGGCAATGTCATCTTATTCATCTTTCAGACCCTTTGAAAGAGACTTTTGAATTTTAAGCTATTTTATGCCAAACATGCATCATTGGCGTTTCTAGCACCATTCTTCACCAGTGGAACTTAGTTGAGCTACAGGATCCAAAACTTTTCTCATTTTGTTGCTTTTATTGCCTAGTTTATAATAAAATATTGATAACAATAGTCATTAAAATCATGTCAGACTTGTTCCAATTCAATTATTTAGATTCATAAAAGTAATGTTTTAATATTTGCTTGCTTTGTTTGGTGTGATGGGTTTACTCGTGTTGCAGAGCAGTTCTTTTCTTTACAAGTCCTCAAGGCTTCCCTTGGAGAAGAAAAGGGTTTGAGCCAGGAAGTGCTGTTAATGTCTGGCTCTGGGTCATACGAGACTACAGAGGCAACGGCCTCTGCTTTGCTGTATTTCTCTTGGAAATGGCCCTTTAAAGAGCCTTTAATGCCAAAACTCACACAGTGGGAAGTGTTTTACAACCCAGCTGATAGCCGCTGAATTAAAGGAGCAGAAAAACCTTCAGCTCTGGTTGTAAAACAATGCAACATTGTAATAAAAATATGCATGATGAGCCTACTTTCTATTTCAGTTATTCTGTTATTAGATTTAATGTTAAATGGATATTCTGCATGACAGCAACAATAAATATTTCTAATGAAAATGAAATATTACGCAGAACAGACAAAAGTTCTGGAACATTAAACACCAGCATGGAAATAAAACGGCTGCTGTTAGACGTTTACTGGGTCTTATATTTGGTAATTAGTTATTTTCAACAACAAATCTATTTTTTAAGTTGGAGTGCAGAATAAGGGTGCAAAATACAGGCAAAGTTGAAAAAAAATGAAAAACATACTTTAAGGAATAATTCAAAAAAGCCATCCCAGATGTACATGGCTTCCTTTCTTTAGCTCAACACAAACAAATTATTTTATTTTATTTTTCATATTAAAATGCCGTCATGTTGTGTTTTAATAATGGTACTCAAAAGAGTGAGGCTCAATTTTGTATTTTTGGGTGAACAATTTGAAGAGTTCATTTGCAAAAACAGATTTTCATAATTTTCATAAATCATGTTTCTTATTGTGTTATGTCTTTATTTTGTTTTAAGTCATTATTAATTAATCAAAACAACTTAACTGCAGTTTGATTGATATAAATTGGAATGATTTTTCAAAAAAAAGCAAACGAACCTATTTCTTCATCTCATCAAGAGCTGTTCTTCTGTTTGCCACAAGGTGGCAGCAAAGCACCAATTTTCTCAATTGTAATGTACTGCGCTGCTGTGCCACACACTAATTACGAATTATAGCGTTTTTCGGTCTATAACAGCAGATACATTTTAAAATATCATGCATCCCAGGGTGTTTTAAGTGCAAGTTCTCCGAACACGGATCATTCACTTTGGTCACAATCATGACATTGCCCCAGTGATGCCACACCACCAGCTAAGTGGGCTGTGAACTATTCTCTCCGTTTCCCTTGGCAACAGACCTCTAAATAAATGCTGAAGTGGTTTGGAATGATAAGGGCTATTCTGCGAGCTGTCTGTGTGCCATTACCACAGTTGGTGAGGAGGAGAGCGCATCTCATGTTTATAATACAGCAACTGTGCCATCCCACATGAGTCAATTACTCTTACAAAGAAATAAAGAAACAGTAAAAAAAATATAGGCCAAATGTTACTGAGTAAAAAATAAACGAGGAACAGCAAGAAAAATGAATAAATAAAAGAGCTGTCACAGGCAGGGACGTCACGACACATTACATTAGATAACGTGCTTATTTGTCATTTAACCATTCGTTTCCTGAGATGACATCAAAGGATTAAATTTGTTCCAAACAATGTGGAAAGTAAATAGAAGAACATTATATGCACAACATCCAAATTGATCATTTCCTTGCACAATTCAGGGAAGTGATGTGTTCAACTTACATGTGCCAGAATGAAGACAGAGACAGAATCGCTGGAAGAAAATCACATTATCACTTTCATGTGTCACCTGGAAACAGTTCCGGTCTGAGTCAGATCATTAGCCCATATAGGTCAAGCCACTTCACTGCATTGATATCCATAGCCTAGAAAATGTGCATTTACTGACTAAAAAGGAACCTGAATTGAACAATCTGAACACTGTGTTCTGACAGAAATATTGTGTACATAACCTTTAATCAAAAAGTTTCCTCTTAAGATTTTACAATCCTAGAAAAACGTAATAATTTACCTTTTATCGCTTTCATTTTATGGATACATCCATACTTTCTAAATAGTCATAATTTAAAAGCTTATTAAAAATCAGAAGTTATTTCAACACTTTATTAAAATAAAAGTTTAAAATATGGCTCACGACAAATGAAAAAAAAATCAGTTATAAGTTATAATTCACGTTACAAAGTAAAATTGATTTCAATCCTCCACAGCTGGCACACTGTAGATTATTAAATCAAGTAACAGAATTACACGACAAGACAGGCATATAGCAATCGATCAGATTTCCATCGAAGAAATTAGTTTAATCGATCTGTTCAGGCTGCACCCTTTCTTACATCAAACCGTGTCGCAATTTCATGGCACGACATAAATAAAACCTTAAAGCAATGCATAAAATTTAACCGAGGCGACATAAGGAAATTTACACGGCTCGAAGGATCATGCCAGCCTCCATTTGTGTGAATTGTGTTGACTGTCCCCATGCGTAAAACGCCCCTTTTGCGCAATAGATCACGCAGACAAATAAGTGACTAAATTCAGCACCGGGGCGCTATCCGTCAATGCGCAGATCCCTCACCTGAACTACAGCAAGAGCACAGAGCACACTTGTCTTCAGTGTAATTTTCTAATAGCGAAAGCACAAACAATGCTGGATCCTGTCGATTATGCGATAGAATGTAACACGAAATGAATTTTAATTAGTTTCAGACGCTGAACAAGAACTAAGACACCTGCGGGGGATATAACGGGAACCAAGCGTGTGAAGTTGTGATCCAGAAGCTTGGTGGAACGAACCGAACATAATAATGTAAACTTAACGGACTTCAAATCTCTTAAGTGTGATCTTTCAAGAACTTTGGAGACCTTTTGAGAATGGAGAACTTCACCGTATCCAACGAGACTTTGGGAACTTGGACTGACCGCAGCGTCGAATACAAGGTGATCAGCGCCCTGATAGTGTTCCTAATATGCGCGCTTGGCATAGTTGGAAACGTGATGGTCATCCTGGTGGTCCTCACCACCAAGCACATGCGGACCCCCACCAATGGTTATCTCGTGAGTTTAGCGGTCGCAGACCTGATGGTTCTGATCGCAGCGGGGCTACCGAGTATAGCGGACAGTTTATTCGGTTCGTGGATTTTTGGGCACCTGGGGTGCCTGTGCATAACCTATTTTCAATATCTCGGAATTAACGCATCGTCGTGTTCCATAACAGCGTTCACCATAGAGCGATACATAGCCATATGTCACCCGATCAAAGCGCAGTTTTTATGTACGCTCTCCAGGGCGAAGAAAATTATTCTAGGAGTTTGGGTGTTCACGTCGCTTTACTGCGTAATGTGGTTCTACCTGTCCGACATCCAACAGGTGGTCTACAAGGATGTGACTATAGTAACGTGCGCCTACAAAGTGTCCAGAAATCTTTACCTACCGATATATTTTTTCGATTTTGGCATATTCTTTGTTCTGCCACTCACTCTTGCCACTGTCTTGTATGGTCTCATTGCGAGAATTTTGTTTCTCAACCCGCTACCGTCCGACCTCAAAGAGGACAAAAATGGGCACCACAACTTCACCAGAGCGAAAAAGAACAACATAAAGAACTCCAGTCGATGCTCAAGTACAACTGCTGCGTCCAGAAGACAGGTGATCACACGACACCATCTTTTATAGAGACTTTCTCCATCTAGATTGCTATATTTGCATTGCAAAATGTATCTTTGTTATCTATGGCGTACATATTTATTAACCCTTCGATCCATACTGAATAGAAAAGAAGGAATTTAAAACTTCTAATGGATGTAATGGGTATAATGGGAACTGTATTGGCTTTCATGAAAATACTGATCTCTGCGCCTTTCAAATGATTCTTGTCAGCATATTTTTACAATATCGATTCACCCATATTATACATTTCATAACACAACTTTTTTGTTGTTTTCCTCACAAAAGGTCACAAAGATGTTGGCAGTGGTGGTGATTCTGTTTGCTGTGTTATGGATGCCATACCGCACACTGGTGGTGGTCAACTCTTTCCTGCAGGAGGCTTATCTAGACATCTGGTTTCTGCTTTTCTGTCGCACCTGTGTCTACCTCAACAGCGCTATTAACCCTCTCATATACAACGCAATGTCGCAGAAGTTCCGCGCCGCGTTCCGTAGGCTCTGCCGCTGCGGGCGCAACGCGCAAGCGCAGAAGGCGGCCTACAGCGTCGCGTTAACCTATAGCGTTGCCAAGGAAACCTCGACGGTGGGGAGCACGGGGCATTTTTCAACCGATATAGACGATCTGATGCCGTCAGAGGAATTGTTTTCAGACAAGAAGTTGTACGCGCAGAACTGCGAGTTCACAAAAGACACGTTCAGTCAGCAGCGATTATAATGGCACACTCGCAATGCTAGATATACCTTTTTGAGCCCTTTATCTAGTGAGGGACAATATAACAAGTTTGTTGTCATGATATTTCACTATATAGGCTAGTGAAGAAATTTGGCCCTCACAAGCCTAAAGCTAAATCCTGTACGCACGCACGCACGCACGCACGCACGCAGTCATTCAACAGGGATTTGGTAATCTTACTGCTCAAAAAATCATGCTCACTACAGAGTCGTCCTATGTTGATAGCTTGCCAAACTGTTCCGTAGAAACTGATGAGATGTAGTGAAGCTGGCATGTCATCACATTTACTGTTGCTTTTTCTTAATTAAAAGCACAGTGTATTGTATACATAATTCAGGGAAAAGTGAAGTACATATTAATGTCAATCTATCTTTGAGGGTCGCTATTGTGATTAATGATGGGTGCAGACCCCATGAGAAAACTGCTGAGCCTGCTTTATTTTACAGTTGCAGGAATATGTAATGAGGGTGCCATAGTTTACGTCAAGGCCTGCTGTAAATTATAATTCATATTTATGAAATGTATATTGCTTTCAGTCGAAACACAATGAAACAAAGAGGATCAGGGTAATGGACACAATGTCTCAATGGACACAACGTCTCAACTTGAACAGGGAACTTGAAGCACAATTTATCTGTCTGGCAGATCAAATCTATCAGGGAGCGGCTTTTGTGTAAATTGATTGTAAATAAGCGATGGATGAACAAACAAATTGAGAGCTGACAAAGAAGCATGGCTTCAACTATTATTTATGTAAGATCTTTGACTCTTTTTAAATCTACAGTGTGCAATTTATGCACCACTGTCACCAAACACAACTGCAAACTATTGACTGTAATGCAGCAGTGTAGCTAGGAATTTTACACGTCATTGCTGTATATTGCTCAGGAATATTGTTTTCTTTCAAAAATTAGGGTTATCATTGTGCACACACGATCCCAACAATATCTTTCCCTTTATTGTTTCTACTATAGTTAGACTTTTCTCTTAAATTCAGAA
The DNA here is from genome assembly GCF_024868665.1 of Triplophysa rosa. Taxonomy (NCBI): domain Eukaryota; kingdom Metazoa; phylum Chordata; class Actinopteri; order Cypriniformes; family Nemacheilidae; genus Triplophysa; species Triplophysa rosa. The sequence continues at coordinate 5,780,797 of NC_079905.1, read as the reverse complement.
CAATTTAAGAAACTTTATTATCATCAAAACACAATAATACTAAAAATACATTCATATTAATGAGATACAATAATGTAAGATTATTACCTGCATTTCTTAAAGATGTGAAAATCTTTCAGTGAATCTGTGAAAAAGTTAAGAAAAAAAGTCACATCTTGCTTGTTTTCTGTATCTCTACAGTTGAAGTCACAGTGTATATTATTATTTTCAGTTCTTTTTAAATGTAACATTTTGGTGTCTCGAGTATGAGAAAAAAGTACTCTGTTGTGTTTTAATGGCTAGACAGTCGTCCAGTGTCAATGAGTTCAGCGATGTTTTGTGAATTAGCTGTCTTTTGTTTAACAGATGTTTTGATCTAAAAATTGTGAACACAATGGAAAGGTTTCAGAAGCAGGTGTGCTTGCAATAACATTTTCTAAGGAAAAGTTAGGGGTCCACCACAATCTGATAAGTGACAAAACGATGATATACCGCTATTTTCCATAACTCAAAGACATGTAGAAATGATTGAACTTGTTTGTAATTGTGCAGTAAGTGCTTGTCATCAGCCTCAATATGTAGTGTACAGTATTACTTAATAATGAAATCAGATTGGTATTATGATATTGGATGTGAATATTGAATTTGTGTTAAAACATAGCATTTAAAAACACATGTCCATATAATATAATATACTGTATATGAGTTATATTTTCAAGTTTCGTTAAAAATAAAATGAATGTGCTTATAAAAGACTCGAATTCATTACTTTATCCTTACTATTGTCTTAAGATAAGGTGGATTCTGAAAATCCTTTTAAAACACTCATGTTTTGCTGCACAAATTTCTATAAGTGCACATTTAAGCTGCAATTATTCTCTCCCTTAAACATTCAACTCTTACATCTCGCTGCAAAGTACTGACACATCATGCAATCAATTCAGCATTGGACAAAAGGACAAGAAACGACTTGGAAAATTGACCAGAGTATTTTGATGCTAACAAGCTTAACAAATCGTAATTCATCATAACCAAGTGCCACCATGAACCAAGGTCAATATTTCCTGTAATATTTTGTCATGCTGTCATTTAAAAGATGAGAAAAAACTAAGACCACAAATGCATTATCAAATTACATTCTAGTGAACTCAAAGACTAAATGGATTTAAAGAAGGGCATTATGACTGATGACCTCGGACCAGATCAGTCTAGTACGTGGAAAAAATGAGTCACTCAATAAATTCAAATTTAAAATACAAAAAAGCATTAAATATTATCTTCTAAGTCTAAACTAAATAAGCACTATTGCATTTGATTTATTTTATTTTCTGCACGGCAGAATCTGACGTCTGAGCTCTTCTGGAAAACTTTGCTGTCTGCTTATGCAATAGGTCAAAGCAATTTTAGCATTTGCAAGTGATACTCTTTCTGTATGCCTCTTTAATTACCTCTGCTTTTACCTTTTCTTCATTCTCTTGGAGCAATATATTCCACATATTATGTTTTCTGCCAGGCGATTCAAAGCGGGTTTGAAATTGGATTCTACTTCTAAAGGAAGTAATGGCTTTCTCATTACTCAAGCTTCAAATTACCTCATAGACTGCATATATGACTATCCAAAGTTTCATTTCATATTATCCAACTACATGGAATAAAATAAAAAATTACCATAATTAGAGACCATTACAGTGATTTTGTAGCCATGGCTTAGACGTGGCCGTCAAAATACCCTGCAAATAAATCATTTGGTGCCTAGACTTCTTCTAAAGAGATATCCAGGGGTACTTAAGATGTAAATGTCTGGAGACTGAACTGTAGCCAGATATATGATCTAAGCTGCAGATTTAATCTCGGATAAGAATCATTTTATTTATCTTGTAAAATGACATCAAAAAGTCTTGAAAGAAACACTTGCAATTTTCATTTTAAATCAGTTCAAATTTACTGTGTGTTAATAATTCAGAAGATAATTGAATGCACAATGTGCTCCAAAAATTGAATAAATATTTCTAAAGATCTGGGGGTGGTTTCCCGTACAGGGTTTAAGATAGTCCTAGACTAAAATAAATGTTAGAGCTGTCTTAACTAAAAACAGCCCACATCTTAAAATAAACCAGTGCCCTTGTTTTGTCTCAAAATGCACATCAGTGACGTTTTTTGTAAGGCATGATTGTAAAAGCTGCTTAAATGTCCTAATTTAAGACTAGTCCTGGTTTAACATAATCCCTGTCTGGGAAACCGCCCCTTGAAGTTAAACTGTTCTGCAGTTTAAAGTCATCATTGAAATAAGGGAGGACAGACAGACAATGTATGAAGTAGGCTATAAACTCAGTTCAAATACGCCAAGACAATCCCAAGCCATCCTGTTCCATGTAGACAACAAGAAGGCTGCACTTACAGTAAGTACAGTATATCCCTTATCTACTTCAATAGGTAAAACTGTACATCAAGATTACATTTTTAATAAAAAATATATCAGTGCTTTGACTATTAAAGATCTAGAACAACAGAAATCTACACACGCTGCAATACAGTACAGGCCCCTGAATAATCCTGGAAATTTAGCGCATAAAAAAGTAGTTCTTCTAAATATAACCACACACACAGCAATTGCTCAAATCACTCGCTATAGTTCTTCTAGCAGCTTTGAGTTTTTATGAGAAAACCATAATTTGTAACATTTACATGGATATGATTATTGTGCAGCTGTAACCTTTCACACTGAAGTCATCTTTGTGCTTTAGAAACGACTATTGTCAGAGTGCAAAGAAGCCTTGAGTTTCAACAGTCTTTTTCCCTCTTTTTGTGACAAATATAACCAATGAAATTCAGCCTACTACATAATCATGAATAATTTACATAAATTTGAAATGGAAATTTCTCTTTAAACATCCAAATGGAGACCACAGTAAGCACGAATTGAGAATTAGTGTAGATTCTTGTAGAGTTCTTGTTACTTTTCCGGGGTTAGGGGGGTGAGAGAGGTATCACAGTTAAATCAATATGATTCTTTTGTGAACCATGACCTAGAACATTTTATAAGATTAACGCAAGAGCGTCCAACCTAACGTCTAATGTAATATTTCCCTTTGCATGACACACTTTATCATCAGACGTAATTATCCCACAAAAGCTGAATATGATCTATTGTTGAAAGATGGGCTGTAATTATATTAACTTTAGCATCTCCTCCAAACCTGTAATAAAGTCTTTTTTTTACTGCAGAACAAGAGGTTCTTTTTTATCGAGTCTGAAATGAATAGTCCAGAAAATAAACTGTTGAGATTAATACATCCATTACAGCTCCTTTTCATACCTCATTTATCCTTGCTTCTCTCTCTCTCTCTCTCTCTCTCTCTCTCTCTCTCTCTCTCTTCATCTCGATCATCAGTTCATTTTCCTTATCCTCCATGCAAGTGTAATGTCTGTTAAATTAATATGTTACGATGACATGCGGCACTCATAAACCTAAAAAACATCAAAAATCTGTTATTTTTCAGCCACAACCAAATGAGCCGACAGTCTTACGTATTGTTTGCAGCCGATCAGCCTTGTTTATATGAAGATCCATAAATATCATATTAACGTCACAGCAAGAAGAGCAAAAGATGCATTTGAATAATATTTTAAAATATTTAATGCTGTGACGGCACCATTTTCCCCTCATATCTAATACTAAGAAGCTGACTTCCTTTGCAAATGTCAGAAAGCCTCCTTTACACCATCTGAATCACCTCGCTCTGTAAAACAGTAAGCTAAACTTAGAAATGCATCGCATTACAACGCTTAATGTTTGATTAATAGGGAAGCCTGATGATTTATTACTGTTTTTTTTTTCAATTGCTAACATCTCCGTTTGACCAGTCTGTAGTCACAACTCTAAACACAATTAGCACAGCATCTGTCTGTTGTGACCATACCATTAACACAATTCATGTTCAATTAACACGTTTCTAAAATGCATACATTTTCTTTTCACACAAACTTACCCCATACCAAAATTATGGATCTTTCTTATCTTTTTCTACAACTGCTTAAAGACCCGTGAAACGGAAGTTGCAATTGTTTATACTTCCGCATTCTGACACATTTCAGAGTAAAAAAGGAATTTCAAAGGAGAAAATTAGTGGGCGTGACTTGCGTTTTTCACTGCGAATTGATTGGATGTGTAAAAACAGCGGTTGCATTGATTTTGAAATGAAACTGGCAGCAGACTGACAGTTGAAGGGGAGGATGCTCCGGCCAAGCCGTCTAATTTACGTCATTTGAGATGGATAGTCATTTCAGGGCGGAAGTGCATTTTCAGATTTTAACTGAAAATTATGAGGGTCGGTTTTTTACAAAAGAGAATGACCCACATTGATAAGCTATTTACTATAAACGCTGCAATATTTCATGAAAAAAAAAGAATTGTCATTTTTAATTTCACTGTGACTTTAAACACAGCATGACAAAAATGAAGACCTAATGTTCCAAACCCTAAATATAGTAAAAAAAACCTCTTCTTTTTCTGCAACAGCAGCTTAAAGTAAAAGACCTGATAAGAATGTTCTAATTAGTGATAAATAGCGGATTCCAATCTCAATCTGAGGCAGATGTTGAAGTCTGAAGAATTAGAACTGTACTTTTTCCTGTGCATTTTTTGTTTTATTATTGCTATCTTTGCACCATAGGTAGTGCATTTTTTTACTGACAGCAATTACATAGATTGCTAATAAAGCCTTTACTACTGCAGCAGTCACTTACTTCATTGTACATTCTACTGATGATCCTTCACTATGTTGTCTTCTGTGAGCTTTTGGAAAGTTTTGAAAGTTTGTGTTGTCAAGGAGATATTGGACAAAGAGTGTTTTGGCAGCATGAACGTAAACTTTTTCATCATGTTTTTTCATATTTCTTAGTTGGGTGTGTAAGTCACCAAATCCAACCTTATTTCATCTAAAACATTGCACCACATTGAAACTATCTATCCATATGTATTGATAGAAGGATGGTTAGATGACGGATGGCTGGATGATAGATGTGTGGATATAGACAAATGTACAAAAAATATCCACCTTTAGTTTATTGACAGAAAATCCCCAATGAACCGACTTTTGCTGTTATTGTATGGCAACGTTTGCGCTTCTGCAATTCAGCATTTGGAAAAGTATGTATGTTTTTAACAAAATGTGGTTTTGACAAGGAAATTAACTTTTTGGCTAATTGTGTGATGTAGGTGTGTTACTTTTGTTAAGAGTTTAGAAAAAGTACTTCAAGTATTGGTGAACGCTTGTTAGCAATGGAAAGAAACTGAAATGTCATACTGCTCTGCCTCCTTGTCATCGTTCTGAAATAGCAACACACCTTCTGCAAGATTTTTCCTACTTCATACTGTGTTCTCCAGATGGGATTTCAGTCCTTTAGGATTGCTCAGTAATAATAAATGAAGCGAGAGACACATCTGAAGTGAATACTACAGGTGCTCGATTCAAAGTGAAGAAACAAGGACGTACGATGATGCAGTGCTCCCAAGGTGTATACATTTATCAACACCACAGAGAGAAACTCGCTTGGTTTTGGTGATGACAAATTCCCACTGCACCCAACAGATATGAGACATATTTCGATTCGGTAAGAAAGCGACCTCCAAACTGCTCTCCAGAGAATAGTTTATCTTTAAAGCAGATGTTTTTCTCGGGGGTAAAACGCTGCACTTGAATATGCTTTGAAATATATGCGTTTAATGTTCATGGCTGTTTCATTTGTTCATGAGATTTTAAACCAGGGTTTGACGTGACATCGGTCTCAAGAGGTTGATGGGGACCGCGCAAACTGCCACTTGAGGAGATCGATTGGTTTATCTCCACCACATAAAGATTCTTTTGAAAGACACCGGTGTTTCTTGAATGAATGAGAACAGTGTATACCGGCGTGCTAACCCTCAAATACCCCTAACAATTAGAATTGTGCATCAACATCTTCAAAATCTTCTTTTCAAAATGTAATTTCTCCAGGTTTTCACAACCACTTATCTTAAAGTCTGTTACAATCTGTATTTGTGCGACAGACGTGATGTGCCACATCAAATCGCTCTGCTTAAGTGTTCAATTACTCTTCTAAATGATCCATTTAAAATGGTAAAAAAACAACTTTTATTGGAAGAGGGAGCCAAACCATATTTAGGGTCCACAAAAAAACCAAAACACCACTCAACAACCTCCATAGCAACACTAAAACATTTAAAACACTTTGGCACAACCTGGCAACCACACACAATACTATACCACAAGATTATAATTTGAGTCTTGAGGCTTTCCTGTAGCTCAGCGGTTAGAGCATGGCACTACATTTACATTTACATTTAGCAGACGCTTTTCTCCAAAGCGACTTACAGATGAGAGAAACAATGGAAGCAATTGGAACAACATAAGGACAACAAAAAGCATAAGTGCAATAAAAGAAAACTGGTCTCATATAGCCTACCACAGTATACAGAGCTAAGTTTTTCTAGCAACGGCAAGGTCGTGGGTTCGATGCCAGGGATTGCACATACTTGGAAACAAATGTAGTACAATGCACAATTACATGTACAATGTAAGTCGCTTTGGATAAAAGCGTGAAACGTAATGAGTCGCAAAAGCAAATAAAATTGTCTCTCTGGAAAAATGTTATTTTCTATAAAAAAATAAGAAGGTTCTTAAAAGAACCTTTGAGTTGATGGTTCTTTGGGGAACCAAAAATGATTCTTCTATGGCATCGCTGTGCACGTTTTTCTTAAAACTTATGTGTGTTTCGAGAAAAACACAGATACACATCTTACATCGTGGCTGCTTCACTACCTTTGGTCAATTACTAGTCAATTTCTTACAAAATTCCAAAAGCCTTCGCTGATCTCCGAGCAGCTCTTGCTAATAAATTTCCATTTACACTATAGAACGGAGGGCGCACACACCTTTTAAAGGCTCTCACAATCTTCCTCAGGTGTCCAGAGATTCTGGTGCAGATAATGAAAGCAAACATCACAGGCTAATTCGATCAAGAAGCCATGATTTAATCTGAGGCTTGAACAAAATAAGGTTCGAGCCACTAAACAAAACCGTCGAGGCAGATCTATCTCCCAGGCACATCTTTTAGGTTAGTGACAAATTCTATTTGAAAGGTCTGTGACAGAGTAATAAAACAACCAGGTAATGGCCTGGAAAGAGATCAATTGTAAAACCAAAAATAAACACAAGAGACGATGGGATTCTATTTTTTTTGACAGCGTTACACTTTTCTGGGAAATCAGAGTATGAGTAGCTTACCGATCTCTGCATATTGAGCGTCTTCTTTTTAAATATATAAAAATGTACACAATTGAACATTAACAGCTGGCATCTATAACGTGCTATAACTGTCATGGTCCTGCCTCCTTGTTCATGATTTTCCGGTCTAGTGGCAGATCCCTTGTGTTTAGTGTAGAGAGAGACATGACAATGTTTGTTTTGACCTGTCATGCTCTCTCTCTGGGTCTCGTCATTGGCCCCGCCCCCTCGTTAGCTTCCCTTCAGTGTTTCATCCCAGACACCTGTCCCTTGTTAATTATCCTTTGTTTGTTTCCCTGTATAATACCCTCGTGTTCATTGGTTGTACTTATGTGCTTACCTGTTCCTATAAGTCTCCGTGTTTGCCCGTGTTCCTGCTTCCTTGCCTGTGATTGTAAGTTTTGTGTATTACCTTGCCTTGCCTTTGTTACCCTTCCATGTTTTGTAAGACGTTGTGTCATTGTTTACAGTTAGTTTATTTTTTTGATCCTGTCTTTTCGTTTTGCCCCCACGTGGGAAGTCTTTTGTTTTTGTTTGTATTCTTAGGTTAGTTCTCCCCATCGCGGGTGTTTTGTTTTGTAAATAAAGTATTCGTGTTAGGCCCTTCGCCACCGCCTGCCTGCAATTGGGTTCTTTCCCCACACAACACTGACAATAATAATATTAGACATTGTGATATGTCTTCAGATGAGCATCATTTCAGACCTGTATGACTTTCTTTCTCCTGCAAAACACAAAAGGAGATATTTTCATGTATGTTGGTAACCAAACAACACTGGACTCCATTGACTTCCATTGTTTTTGTGTCAAAACAGAGGAATTTCTCCAAATATCTTCTTTCGTGTTCTCAAAGCTTAATACAGAAAACGTTCAGTGTTGTATAGATGCTTATTTATTTCAGCATATATCTGTTATACAGTTTAATGACAATTTGGTTTCTGAAATGTGATCTAACTTTGGGGGGAGGCTTGGGCATACATTTTAATTCAAACTTTTTACATGTAAAGATGACTACTAACAAACAAACATAGACCAATAACTAGGTCCTGAAGTGTGACGGTCACGTTTCAGTTCCGAGCAGGCTGAATTTGCACCAATGAAATCCATGCCGTACATACAGAAGCTGCAAACTGAACAACCTGGAGTAAAAGGTCGAAATATCCTTCAGGAATATTGGAATGATCAATTGTTCACTTTCAGAACAAACATATTGCGGGCAGTGAGGATGAACAGTCTTTCATTACTGGCCCTGAAACCCAGCACAGGGTTATTGGTATCCAGATTGGCTACCTGTTGCTTGGCAACCTGTCCGATCTGTCGGCCCTGTTTCCGGTTGAAGAGTACAGTGTCGACCGGCGAGGGTTGGCGGTAAATGAAGACACGTCTGAGGCACTCGCCCAGAGCAGCGTATGAGAAGTTGGGTGAGCAGGTCGAGAACTTTTTATCACGTTTTGAAGCTTGAACATAGCCTGAATGGAAAGATTTATCAAAAAGAAAAAAAAGAAGATTTTTTAGAATATCTGTGTGGAAAAACGGTATACAGGTTGAATCGGAGAGACGGAAGCTATTCAAATACATTCGGCCTTACCGAGTGCATTAAAGGTAGCGATGTGCTCCCATATATCATTGTCCTGGTCTGGCCGCGGCTGCCACAGCAGAGCATCGACATCGTGCCGTAGGCAGAAAGCCGGCATCTCAGATGGATCAATGTTCACTGAGAAAAGAAACAGGTGGCTTCCAAGGCTCACCTGAAAGTCAAGAAGAGCAACATGGATGATACTGTTAAACCAGAACGAAAATCGCAGAACATACAGCCACAGAAAAAATGAAGAGACCATTCCGAATTTTAATTTCAAATCAGCATTTCTAGATGTATTGTGGCCACTCCAGTCCAGTGTTTGTTGAATCTCAACAAAATTAAACCTCAGGACTCCAGAGTGACAAAGTCATCCAACAGCAATGTGAAAGACTGACAGCATGGCAAGACATGAAATGGTCTCTTATATATCAGTAGGAGTCATAATATAATATTCCATCACTTTAACAGAAAATGAAATACGAAAGATTGTCATGGACATTTTCATTGAACACACTATTATAATGCAACCACCAGAGATGACAACATGTTCGAACAGTCAAAAGCATTTTATTGTCACGGGTGTGAGGTAACATATCCCATTATAAATCACCATGCGTTTCAATGCTGAAATGATTCATGTGATGACTGCTTGATGCTCGGTGATGTACCTCTGCTGTTACACCACCTTACATCTCCTGCTCTCCAGTTGGTGAATGCTGGCTGCCAACATCCCTTTAAAACTGGCATGTACCAAACGCCTGCTGTTCTGCTCACCGATGACTAACTGCATATTAAAAACCAGAGACCCAGAATTGATCACAACTGGTGCGAGCTTCCTCTTAAATTGCCAACGCAGTCATTTGGACATATAGGGGCGGTTTCCCAGACACGGCTTAAACCTAGTCTCAGACTAACTTAAATGTGAGAGATGCCTTGATCGAAAACAACTTGCACTGACATATCTTAACATATATCACCGTGATTGTTTTGTCTCAAGATGCACGCAGTAATATTTTTTTGTAAAGTATGTTTTTTAAAATGTAAACTTAATTATAATGTCATGAAGCCTTTTTAAAACCGTCTATAGAAATCCACTGTGACCGAGATTGAAAGTGAATAAGTGATGCAACAATACATAAAATGCTTAAATCTTCTGTGGAACACAAAAGAAGATATTTTAAGAAATGGCTTTTGTGTCCATCCAATGGAAGTCAATAGAGGCTAGTGTTTTCTGGTCACCAACGTTCTTCAAAATATCTTCTTTTGTGTTTTGCAGAAGAAAGAAAGTCATACAGGTTTGAAATAACAAGAGGGTGAGTAAATGATGACTGAATTTTCACTTCTGAGTGAACTAGCCCTTTAAATAATAATCCCAAATTCTACTGAGCTATAAAAAAACATAAAACACGCACAAAGACTTGATGAATAAATTAATTATTAGATAAATCATAATGACTGACACAACCCTGCTAAAGTATTGCCAAAATAAGGCATCATAATAGACAGCACAATGTAAATGACTTTAAATGTCCACATAAAAAGCTTTTAAAATAGAACTTGTGCGTCAAAATTGAAATTATCAATGGCTTGTTAAAAAGTTATGCTGTGGCAATTACGGTCTCGACTGTCTTTTCACTGCATAACCCAACATACTGAAGCACAAAGCCCACTTCAAGACACTGTAATTATGAGAACATTGTGAAACGTGTGCCTCTAGCGTAGTGTTTATGAAAGAGCGAATGTAAGCGACCTCATGGTCTGTACACTCATGCCGTCAACACCAGCACACAAAGAAAAGAGGAGAAGTGCAGATTACGAAACACATCGCAAAATAAAGACCCCCAGAAAGGCACATTGGGTACTGTTCCGGCTCTCGGTGAGAGATTGAACTGTTTATGGCTCTCCACAAATGGGCACCTGACTGTGCCGGCTGAAACCGTTTCCCAAGAACATTACACACAGTCTTGTTTAATTCAACTCCAAAATAAGGATTTCTTTTCCGAGTGAGAATTTCAGACTTTCCTGGGCGTTCCAACTATTCGCTATACATAAAACCCAACATTTGTTTTACATACACATTTTTATTTTTAAAACTGAGTTTTAGTGCACATAAAACAGGAACAATAGCCTATAAAGTGGTTCGTTCCACCAGGTATTGCCATCTTGAGGTGTAAACTACACACACACTTATGGGACCCATAAGAAGCTGGCAGGGTCCACTTACAAAAATCTCATCTGAACCCCCTGAATACAAGTGACAGCCCAACGTAGGGATTCATCTTTCAAAAAAATGTAGTCGTTGAGTGACGTGTTACTTCAGACCTCTCCACAAATATTAATACAACATCCCTCCCTATTTCTCCACTAATATGACGTCTGTATCTAATGAAAAGCACTCTGATGCCGTCAATGATGCTGAGGAGCTCCCGAGACACAAATCTACAGTAAATGTCAACCCTCTCATTCGGTCGTCACCGTCGAGGCTCGCCGAAAGCCAAGCGGCGTCTCGGAGGAGAGGAGAAAAGAATCTGAAGTTCTTTCAGGTCGGTTCCAGCGCCCAGCTGAGGGACACAACCATGCAATCAAAAATCTCAGAAGAGGTTGACATGGGAACGGCTCTCCTCACAACCTGGAAGAGTGAGGCTTTGAAACCTGTGAGCGTGCGCTCTCGGAAAAGGTCAAAGTGTTCCGCTGCATCAATGTAAGTGACTTAAAGAGAGTACATGGGACGGTGGGGGCGCCGGGTGTAGAGGTGGAATTTGTTCGATGGTGAAGGAAGGGACTGAAAGCCTTCAGGAAATGCACTGCGCGTGAAAACAAATGTGAAATTCTGGACGAGAAGGACCATAAGTATTTGTTTAGACAGCTGTGCAAAGGAGTCAACATGAGTTTTGTCACAAATTCATGTCATTGAAATGATGACAAGTTATTTATGTTATTATGTTATCGATTCCCCACTATGACCTGACGGTTCATATCACAATGAAATCCAGCTTCCCTAAAGTTTCTAATCGGGTGAAATTAAGTGGACTCATTGTCCAGTATGAGCAGGTGAACAAAAATCTTTTATTGAACAAACAGTGTTTTTAAAGCTATACCACAGAAATAAAAAATATGTGCATGATTTTTAAATGAGAAAAAACGACTAAAGTTGAATTTGGGCCATGACGTCCGTTTAAGCCATAGTATTGAATATGAAACATTTGATTTGTAATCGCGACAGATCTTCAGTTAAGTGTCTAAGAGACACAATCAGCACTTGAAATGCAGTTATGTTATTTATAGCACAAGACGACAGGAGAGATATTCGATATTTTTGCAATTCTGCACATGCAGTTGTTTCGAACGAAACCTCGTTTCAAAATTCATTACTATCTTAACACAAGAGCTCAGATTTTGTAACCCTTCTGGGAACTTGCAAGATAATGGAGAGATAATGGTTGTGTTAGGCAGGCTAGCATCAATTTAAATATTGATGGAAAGTAAGAAATCCCACAAAAACAGATCAAATGAAGTGGACCGCAGGCTTAAGATCTATTTATTTTCTTAGAATGGAACCATCACTGTAGTATGGAGGACTAAACCTGCAAAAATTATAAATAAATGAATGTATAAATAAATAAATATATAAACGAATAAATGTAATAATATGAAAATAAATACAGGAATGAATGGTTTGATAAAACAAAATAATTCGTTTTAGCTATTATTGATCTTAGCTTTAACTTTTCTTTTCATTTTTTAAATTGATTTATTATTTTTTGTGTCCATTTTTAATTATTTTTAATTATTATTATTTTTTATTTTTAGATTATTTTATTTATCATTTCCTTTTATTTTTACATTTATTTATTTATACGTTTATTTATTTTTATATTTATTTATTATCGCATGTATTTATTTCCACTTTTATTTATTTATTCTTGTATTTATTCTTACTTTTCTGTGTCTTGTATGATAATTAGATGGGTTGGTCTTGCCTACTATTGGTTCAGCGTAGATTGAAGCGTTTGATCGATTACTCTTGACTTGTTTTGGACTAACGTCACGTCACTCACTGATCGTTTGCTTCGTGTATAACGTTAAGTAACTATGGCGGGCGCACAATTAGCTAGAGAGTTACAGCATTTAGCCAATGAAGTCGATAACCATGCATCAAATGACTGTGTGTCATTCAGATTAGATGCACTTATTGAGGATTTATTACAGATTGACGGCGAGATAAATGACAAAGTTCTTCCAAATCTGTGCGAGTCAGGGGGTGCTAAGGTGGTGACCAAGTTCCGGTTACAGGTCCTCTGCCAAAGAGGTGCATGAACGACCTCAGCAGATTCGTCGATTCTGAAAGCACAAGACGACTTGATATTAAGATGTCTAATAAACACAGACTTTCTTGTTACATGATTTTGACATTCTTGTTAAGATTGCAAATTATTGGTATGATCGCCCGTAACGGCTGAAGCGAGGTGAAAAAATAAATAAAGCGATTTGACACGGGATTCGTACCCATACAATAAAGCGAGGCAGCGTGTCACTACGGTAACAATCACACTAAGCTATTTCGCAATGCTAGCTGCTGCGGATCTTTGCAATAATATCAAGATGTCACACAACAATATGCAGCTGGATGAATCAAGGGAATATGCCCGTCTTAACTTGTGACCTCTGTGTTATTTATCTCTTATGGAATGTAGTTTACGAGTACCGTTTAGTAACCACGTCTTTTTAGAAGGAATGGTTTCCATTTGATGGCCCCTGTAGTGAAAGAACGATGCTCATTACTACCGTGTTAACTTGTGACTTAAGTTCACTATGTCTCAATTCATTTACATTATGTTACATCATGTTACATTAAATCTTTACGCTTTTTCTAACCGAAAGGCTGCTTATAACTATCACTTTGACAAAGCGTTAGCTTGCGACTTCGGTTTACAAGCTCATCTGTGTAGTTAAACCTTATTACATTTTGTGCTTTATGATTTTCACCAGTTGAACTGTAACACCACCATAGCACCCTCTGACTCGCACAGACTTTGAATGTGCTGCAAAGAGGCTAACAACCGAGGGAGAACTTTGTCATTTATCTCGCCGTCAATCTGTAATAAATCATCAATAAGTGCATCTAATCTGAATGACACACAGTCATTTGATGCATGGTTATCGACTTCATTGGCTAAATGCTGTAACTCTCTAGCTAATTGTGCGCACGCCATAAACGTTATACACGAAGCAAACGATCAGTGAGTGACGTGACGTTAGTCCAAAACAAGTCAAGAGTAATCGATCAAACGCTTCAATCTACGCTGAACCAATAGTAGGCAAGACCAACCCATCTAATTATCATACAAGACACAGAAAAGTAAGAATAAATACAAGAATAAATAAATAAAAGTGGAAATAAATACATGCGATAATAAATAAATATAAAAATAAATAAACGTATAAATAAATAAATGTAAAAATAAAAGGAAATGATAAATAAAATAATCTAAAAATAAAAAATAATAATAATTAAAAATAATTAAAAATGGACACAAAAAATAATAAATCAATTTAAAAAATGAAAAGAAAAGTTAAAGCTAAGATCAATAATAGCTAAAACGAATTATTTTGTTTTATCAAACCATTCATTCCTGTATTTATTTTCATATTATTACATTTATTCTTTTATATATTTATTTATTTATACATTCATTTATTTATAATTTTTGCAGGTTTAGTCCTCCATACTGTAGTGATCACTCATATTATAAAAAATAAATATAAAAAAAAGTCTTATTTGAGGGGTGCATTGGTGGTAAAAAAAAAAGCTATCGAGTCTCTATATCCAATAACTTGCGTGCAATAATCTGTCCCAGAAATCAAAATAAAATGACTGAAAAACATTTCCCTAGTAATAACAAATGATTGGTTGATCTCAACTAGCAGAAAAGTAACATACAAGAGTTCAGCCATGGTCGAGAATCATTTACATCTCAATTATGGCCAATTAGACATCTGGGCTGCTAAACCCCACCCACTTCTCTGTTTTATGCTTCTATCTCCTTTGTTCGTTCATGTCTATGGTCTTACCACATGTGTGGGCTTCAAAGTGTCCCCATCAAAGCGCATGAGCGTTGAGCTGTCCTCTGGAAACATGTCACAGTCCTCCAGTTCCTGAGCGTTGCAGGGGGGTTTGTCCTTCTCTGGGTTTGGATTCTACAGAGTCAAAATCAAAACATAAATATGCGGTAAAATCACACTAAGAAAAATTAAAAGAAGCAATAGAAATACTGACCAGGCCTTCAGCAGTGAGATATGAAAGTCTCTGCTGAAGCTGTGATTTTTGTTCATCACTAAATAAATACTCTCCTTTGCGGTCGCCCAGAACAAATTCGGACCAGAGCGGACCCTCGCTTCGCTTTTGGAGATTCACTTCTAAACTGCGAACACAACACCGATTCTGATGATGAACACACGATCAGACATCAAGACTTGACATTATTTTCCATTACATAGCTGACTGAATCAAAACAAACTTTGCTTATGGTGTTGACAAGTGCGATGCTTAATCAAAATGAATTCAGTTTTGCTTTCTGTGCTCTGAGTACAAGTACCATTACGGATGAACATTTCTTTTTTATTCTATGCATCCGGGAACATCTAAAACGATATCTTTTATATAATCCATTACATTGTATGTCTCACAAAGAGGATCTCTTCGGGTCGCCATACAAATGCAAATAACGCTGACATGGACAGCTTAGACAACAGAACATATAAACACACACTTGAACGTGAACGCAGGCGGTGCCCGGATCCTCCACTTCACGGTACGAGAGGGGTCATCGGGGGCCTCGTATTAAAATCAAGGAAGTGCAAATGTGACAACATTGCGTGTGTGAGTTTGTGTCTCAGGAGCAGAACATGATCGAGCAAGATGCGAAATGATTTGGAGAGAGGGATGTTTATCAGGAAGTGGAAAGGCCAGGGGATGGAGGAAAGTGAGTGGAAATTCAAATCAACTCTAATCATGCTTCTGAGAAACGCTTCAGAAAAAACTAGGCTTTTTAACACGTGCCATGTATGTGTGGGCAGGCACGCCGACAACTGACGCCTCTTGTTGTATGCATATAATGTGGGCGGTTGTTCTCCACACGCATGAACTCGGAGTTTGCCAAAAGCCTTTTGTGCACGTACACAATATACTTAGCCTAATGTTGAGGTTTTTAAAACTTTAAGTTGATACAATATAAACTTTGCTTTTAAAATAACAACTGACTGAAAATTAATTAAATACATAAATAAAGATATGACGCTAATATTCGTGCACACCTCTTATCATCTTTAATGGTCCAGGTGCTGGCCTCTGGATCTACAGGTGCGAACAGCTGCCCGTCCAGCAGGGGTGCGTAGCCCCCCACTCCGACCCGCAGGCAGTCCACAGTGAGTTTGAAGCGGATGTCATCTTTGGTGGTGCCTTCAGGCAAACGCACACATGCGGTCACGTCTTCCTCTGTTTGCTGCCAGAAGTAGATGGGGTCTGAACAATAGAAGATGTGACAACTGATTTAAAACAGACATTTAGGGCTGAATGTACTATTCAATTAAATGTCCTGCAGACTTTAGCATGAGGCTTTGCCTTACGGATAACCATTTTTGACATAATGTAGCCTTGTTTTTTCTGTTCAATACCACTGAATTCTGATGGTGATCTAGGTGTGTAGTACAAACTGATGAGTTCTGTGACTGCTGGGTCACCGTGTCATTACAGCGAAAGATGACAAATTAAACCTGTATGAGAGTGATAGCCTTTGTAATTGTGTGGTTTTATTTGGCAACAGGAGACCCTTACTGACATTCACCGTGTTAAACATAATGTAACATCGTCTGGGGTTATAAGCACAGGAACACAGATGTGACCCTGGTGACAGATGTGAACGAATCTCCCTCCACACAAACCTTACAAAGTACAGTTGCTTTTTATTCCGCCTCAGGTTAGGTTAAACCATTAAAATATGAGGTATAACGTTAAAAATTGAAGAAAAAAAACATTGAAGTATTTATTTGACAAAATTATCTGGCAAAAGGCAAACTACATAACCATTAAGAAGCATAGGAAAAAAGCTCACAGAAAATAAAACATTGACTCCAATTGTTTATCTTGTTTTGTTTTCAATTTAATAAGTCTTTTAGAGGCAGATATTTGAAAGAATGTCAGTAACCAAACAGATCTCATCCCCCATTGACTCCCATAGTATTTATTTTCCCTACTATGGCAGTAAATGGGGGATGAGATCTGGTTGGTTGCTGACATTCTTCCAAATATCTTCCTTTGTGTTTAGCAGAACAAAGAAATGTATACAGGTTTGGAACAATCTGTGGGTGAGTAAATGATGACAGAATTTTTATTTTTGGGTGAACTTTTCCTTTAATTTCCCCTCGAATTACTAATAAAAAGTAAATAATATATTTACATAAAAGGGTGATGAGGTCAACTTTCTAAAGTTGGGCATCATTTTCGTCCACTACTGTACGCTAGAGGTCCAATATGTAATTTTTTGGAGGATCTATAGATAGACAGAAATGCAATATAATATACATAACTAAGTCTTCAGAGGTGTTTAAAGGAGTGGTGCAACAGTGTTTCATGCATTCTGACTTCTTTAAAATGTTAAACATGCTGGCTTCTCATGCTTAACATGGTTAACTTGTAGCTAGCAAGTTGGACGTATCACGTAGTATTTCTGTGCTCGGAAAGTTTTTTTTGAACGTGAAATTCCCTTACGTAACAACTTTTCTTAGTCCCTTATTGGATAATTCTCATGGAAAAGCACACCCACGCGTCAACCAGCAAGAGCAAGAAAAAGAGGACGCCCACGCATCAAACAGCAGAGCGGGACACAGAGCACGCCCATCAATGCGCTTTATTCGTGTACTGAAGTTCAGCTGTGTTTGTTAGTTCACTGAATGTTATATAAACAGTGGATATAACACTGGATTTGGAGATCGTTTAAAACTGATAGATGCCGGACAAGATCCCCACGGGGTAAGTGAAACTGAGTTATATGTCTGTGTTTTGTTGGCAATCGGCGCATACGTGCATTATGTAAACAACACGAACTTAAAGTGAATCAACAGTTATGCAGGAACAATGCTATGATGTATTATGTGCTCGTGCAGTTTCGCCCCCCCACCCCCCCACGCCTTCAGGAGCTCGCCTGTTTTCGTAAATAATCGTACAGCTGTATCTGTCTTTTATAAATTTGATCAAACTAAATTACTCTTCGAAGATACAAAGTATGCAGTACTACTCTATAGGAACTTAAGATTAATATAAGATTGGCAGAAACTGCATGTGTTACTTCCGCTTTAAAGATCTTACACAATGAAGCGTTAGGTTTTTATTACTTTAGAATGAGCTACACATTCTAAATGATTTCTATCTACATACACCACGGTCCCCTTGCATGGAATTCACCATGTTGTTTCTACAGTAGCCCTAAATGGACAAACTGCTCTACATAGTGTCTTTTGTAAATATGTTGTTTCCTTTGAGAAAGAAGCAAAAAAGTGACAACATCTTAGTTCTGTGTCAGCCACCGTAGTGATTCGAAAGGGAGGGGTGGAGTGAGCTGCTAGATTTCGCTGAATTTCATACACTAGACCTTTATCACTAGTCATAGAGCATTAGGTATCAATAACTTACATATAGGCCTACTTTTTACAGAATTTATTCACTTTTATTATTATGTTCGTTTATTATTAAAGCAACACTATGTAGTTTTTCGACCTTAAAATAAAGTCTCCACAATTATTTCAGTGGTAGAACAACTCTTAACCGGACAAATTCTACTGCCGCTGCTACCTGAGCAGCCTCCTTGTGGCTAAAACCACACTGTGTAAGTTCTGTGTTCGGGTCGATACACACAGGCCCACTCATCCCCTGCCTGCGGAAGAGTGTGACCTGCTTTACTGCATACGTCACATATTTTACTCATAGCCTGTGTGAAGTTAGCCAACAGCTAACTATAAGACGAAACGATCTAATATTCAAGTCTCAAAACAAAGCAAAGAAACCAAAGACAGTTTTGTCAGAGGGAGCGAAGAAAAGAAAGACAGAGTACACAAATAAATATCGGGCTTATACTCGGTGGCGCGAGCTGAACGAGGCAACAGGTTGCAAAACGGATGGAGACCTAGCCGCCCTGCTACTGGAATTATAAGTCTTATGTATACATTTTTTCTTACTGTCCTGTAATTTTGAGCTTGTTTGTTATTAGGCTGTGTTCAGGTTGTTCATTGGTGCACTACTGGCTCACAGTTTATAACCGTAAGGTAGCCCTTGAGATAAGGTAATGTTGGCGGTTTCGCAAGCTAGCATGTCGTGCCTCATCATGAATGTGTGTAATGCTTGTAAACGACTTCCAAACCACAATAAATGTTTCATGGTCAAGAGTTGAGGATTCCTTAGTTCATGCACGTAATCCACATAATTGTTGAGCCGTTCAGTCATTGAGTAGGCTAATGTTATCAGTATCTGTAGTTACCATGCTAGGTAAGCTACCATGCTATTACACAAAACGCCTGGTTGCGAGTGTGTTTAGTAACTTCCGAAAATATAACTACAGAAAAGTATTATTTTCTGAGATTACTAAACACACTCACGTCTATGCGTTGTGTTTCGGGTGAATGCAAATGTGCTATGTAGCTAGCAAGCTATGTGCTAACAACATTCGCCGGTTCCATCAGCTTAGTCAACAAATTCACATGTATTGCGCCGCCCACGGGGAAACTTATACAGAGACAACACTGGTAACAGACAATTGCGCTTATCAACTACATAGTATCGCTTTAAAAACTATTTATTGATCATATTTAATGTCTAAATATAATAATATTATATTATATATGTTATTATATATAAAATAATAATCTCTGATGGACTTCATGGCTCAGAAATGTGATTTCTCAGCAGGGTTCTATAAACCAGTTTTATCAGGCGGCATGACACTCTGGCTGATTATAAACATGTTTTAAGATTTTTTGCTATCTTATGAGATTTGATCCCTCAACAAGAAACAGAATCTACAGAGAGGTAGGTGGGGAAATATAGGAACAGTGAGATCCACAGAGATCTGAATCTCACCCTCCCACAGTTTTTGCTGTGATGGCAAAAAAATATTATTTACAGTAAATTGGACAATTTTCTCGAGTCGTAATGCGGCTTTAAAGTGCAATTGGGAGTAAGAGCAGCATGCTCATTATCTCCTTTTGTTGCAGGTCTAGTAAACTTGTACCCAACCAGAGTCTTGTGGAGCAAAACAGGATAATGAAGAGAAGGGCAAGCGTATTCGTCATGACACCGTAAATCACTCAAAATCACAGTAACTTAATAGTCTGAGAGTGGTGTCGCCAACCTAAAAGACATAGCCTATTCGACTGGGAGCCAGTATTAATGTTTCTGTTATTTAGTCAGCGCTGGACACATGACAAAACAAATATTTTATTAATGTATATTTTGTATGTATTAGGACTTGTGGAAAATAGTGTGAGACAATGACACCTAATTTTAATTTTTGGGTGCACTGTCCCTTTAAGTGCTACATGCAGGCCCTCGTGTGTGTGTGTGTGTGTGTGTGTGACATATTTACTGATATTAATCATAATTATTCAATATTGATTCAACGTCATCCATAAAGTCTTCTAAATGACAATGTATTGAATTTAACGTCTAACACGTGTCTACACCGGACGCGACACGACACGACAAAAGACGTTAGAAACGCATTAGAATCTATTACGATTTTACATTTTGTCCACATTGGATGCAGCGGTCATGTTGCGTCGCACCGGTCACGTCCGGTGTAGACACGGTATAACTCAAATAATCACATTCACTGTAACAGTTTGGGTTGTTCACGTACGGTTAGATCATCAACAAAATTATTTTCTGATGTGAATGTATGTGTGTATGTAACCATTAACAGTCTTTTGTGACTAAGGAAGGTCGACCTCTTTTTCTGAAACAAGCTAATGCATTTCCATTCTATCTGCGACCAGGTGGAGTATCTCACTAAAATGAGCAAGAGAGAAAGACGACGAGCCTTGCACTGTTCTTGTGACATCACAGCTTTATATCAAATAAATAGACTCAAAGGATGAACAGAAAACAAATGGCCTTGAAAAGTTCATAACAAACACAGGTACGGGAGAAAAACAGGAAATGAGATCGATGACGTTGGGATGAACAGCTGGTCTTTTTCAATGAATTTTAGATTCATATGCATAGATTTACTGCTTTATAAAGTAAACTTGACTATTTCGGGGAATATGAGCAGCTCACTTTGAAAATTGATTTTGGTGAGGAACAAAAACAAATATTTGCAATTTTTTGGCATGAAGAAAATGTCAAATGCTAATTCTCAATATGCTACATCAATTTCACCAGAAAAATAAATCTTTTTAAGCACTGGCGATTGTTTGGACAGGATATGTGAAAGCAAGAAAAATACTTGCTATACATCATTTACACAACCAAAATGTGTTTCTTAGCAGTATGTCACGCAACCGCCCTCTATCTGCATAAAACAGATTGACTTCCATCAGGTAAAATAAGAATTCAGCTTAACTGATGCTCACTGTGATACCGAGACACTGTGAAGTGCACAGTCCTCATCAGAGTCTATTTGAGGAATTCTTTTTGAATGATTCTTTCTGATGTTTCTATGGATACAGAAAGATTTGATTCGCTCCGTGAAAGTACGAATTGTCAAGACGGCAGTGCTCGAGAGTTTCTAGGTTGATTGGTGTCTTCAAATCTCTTTCCTTGTGGGCTTTGAAAACGCGTCTTAAGTGCCGCGGAGGCATTTTACTCTTTGAAAGTTTATATTAATATCATGGGATATCTGAACTCAAGAACAAAACAAAAGCAAAGAGATGTCTCTGTCCACTAGATGGTACGTTCGTGCTGTGTGTTTCTCTGGATATCACTTTCTCAACATTTGCTCAGTTTTGTGTGCGTGTTGTTTCAGTGTTCTTGATGTGGGGTTTCTCACCCGACTTCTCCACCTCCATATCTTCGACGTGAGGTTCGTCAAGAGGAACTCCATCAACCTCGGTGAAAGTGAAGGGTTTCTCTGAGGCTAAGATCACTCCTTTACCCCGAGGCTCCACTGCAGCGTAGTGCGGAACACATTTACCCTTCATCATCCTCTTCTTCCTCACTTCATATTTTTTCTCCTCACCTACAGGGAACAAACCACTTCTTTCACTCAATTGTATTCACCCGAATCCGTCACAAAACGACATATACTAGATATTACACATACGCCCGCCCCATACACAAATATTTGTATCCATTTTTGAATGTCATGTGCTCATATATAATGTCATCAAACAGTATAAAGTGGCCACAAAAAGAATTTGGAAACCAGAACATTTGAAATGCACTTTAGTCATTCATTAGATAACAAAATATCAAACCAGGAGACCTTTTCTTAGAACTAACTTAATTTTTTGAGCAAATTTTGAAACCGCCTTCCCTTGTCCTATAGCAGAATACCCACAGGTGTAGTTCATCACATTAACTAACAGGAACATGATCTAAAAGGTGACAACATAGTGCACAACCATGCATCTATTATTTTATAACTGGAAATCTAAACAAATATTTTAAATTTTTTAATTACAAGCATTCGTCCAAATATCTTTCTCTGTGTTCATCAGAACAAAGAAATGTATACAGATTTGGAACAACTTGAAGGTGAGAAAATGATGACAGACTTTTTATTTCTGGGTGAACAATCCCTAATGTTTTGCTTGAAAAAGCTTTGTGGAATCTTTTTTTAACAAATGCCACTTTTGTATATTTTGCTATGCAACATAGTAACATTCATTTTAAACCCTAATGCAACATTCAGTCTCACCCTCTCCAACAGAGTTGTCCACTGTGATCCACTCCAGCGAGACTGAAAAGCCGCTGCCTTTGGTATCAGACGGATCTTTCTGGATTCTCAGCAGCAGCACTTCAACAGTGTGAACGTGAGCGTGCACGTGAGTCAGGCTGTGAACAATGAGGAACGGCTCTCCTAGACGCTCGCTGAACATCGGCTGGCCATTAAAAAACAGCATACAATGGAAAATGTGATGTGCACAGTAGCAAAAAACAATATGTAGTGACAAGCTTCAAATTCCGGCAAGTAATATAGTGGATTATCTTAACTGTGGCTTGGTTGTGGTAACCAAGCAACACATAGACTTTGAATGAGTCTCATTTTTATGAGTCTGATCAGTCCGTCTCATAGCCGAATTCTCTAAAATGTTTTATGATTTGTCGCATCGATCTGTTTCAAACCATGAATTAAAACCCTATCACTTGATATTTAAGAAATCTTAGATAACAGTATAATGACATAATAAACACTTGTGGTCGATTTCGTACCTCCCATTTAAGATGGGAACTCTCTCCTCTATTGCTGGTACGCGAAAGAGTCAGCGTCCCGGTGCCATCTGACACCGCAGCCCACGTTGCAGAGGTCAGACTCAGAGAGGCACACACCTGCTCCCCCTCACACGAGCCTGGGGCCGATTCGAGATGAAACACCTCCCGAGGTTTGCCTAAAGCTGTGTCCTGCCAAACATCAGACACCTGTCAAGATTTCTGCAAAGCTGCTTTGTAACAACACACAATGTGAAAAGTGTTATACAAAATCAAACTGAACTGGAAAAATGATATTTATTAAAATTAATATTATTAATGAACATTACCTCTGACAAATAAAGTATTTTATAGTAAACATACCGATCACTAGAGCATTTGGTTTAAAAATCCTGTTACACACATATAGAAAGCACAAGTCTCCATTCATGCTAAAGACATGAATCGACTGTAGAACAACTATGACACAAATATTGTGTCATTTCATGCCTTGCTAATGGAAAAAATGTTAAAATGTCCAAAGCATAAAGGATCTCAACAACAAATCGCCATAAAATGTAACCATAAATTGTGAAAATACCATGTAAACTTTTGTCTCCACTAACCATTTACTTTTAAATAGCTTCCAATTCATCTGTAAGCACCAGCTGTAAAACAACTGACAGATCATCCACTCATTAAACTATTGGAAATAAAAGAAGCATCAGAAAGTACATCCAAGTCTAGATATCCATGAACTTCACAGGCTGCAATTTGAAAAAGAGTACAATGATCTTGATAATCATCAATTACACTTCTCTGAAAGGTAGCAATTTCTCTAAACTGGCCAGCGATTGGCCTTCGGTTGCCATGGTGCTTGAAGTACACATCAACTACTCTCTCAGTTTTCATTTCTTTCCCAGAGGTAAAATGCGTGTGTCCGGTAACTCCGAGAGAAAACACACAGTCCCATAAAGAGAGAGTCTAACTGAGGTATTCTAAACGGAAAATCTAAGTCATCTCAAGCTGTATTTCAACAGCAAGAGTGCCACAAATTACAATCAAATCATCAGATATTAGGGATGTAACGATTCACTCAGCTCACGATGCGATGCGAGTCACGATTCTGATCTCACGATGCGATTTAGTCACGATTTACTCACGATTTATTTTGAAAAAATGAGTTGAAACAAATTAGAAATGAACAACTTCCTTTGCATTATTTCTTAAATGCTTCACGTTTCTTTGTATGATAAAATAATGTTTTATTTCAAATAACAAAACTAAACTGCAATTTTATAACAAATTAATAATAGAAAAAGTCTCTTTAATATAAACAAACTAATACTGTATGTGCTTTTCTTGGATTTTTTTGCATTTAAGAAATATCAGCATCCACGTTTAGATTTGCAGTGAAAATAGCGGCCCCTGCTGTTCAAAAAATGTATCGCGATTCAGTTCAAGCCTCAACCGATTTGAATCGTTGCTCATTACAACCGATTTTCAACCGGCTCACGGTGAATCGTTACATCCCTATCAGATATACATTCACAAAAACTTTTACAACATGTTCATGTTTCCAGACTCTACTGTGTCGTGTTAATATTACATCCCTAGAAAATGAACCATTGCATTCTCTAGAAATACAATGAATACCTTCAACGTATGGAAAACATGATTGTCTTCAGAGAACTGTAAATGGCTTTCTATTTATTTAAGAGTTGACTGTGGTTTTAACAAAGCAAAAGTGTACAACAAATAATAACAACACACTAGCAAAATCATGACCTGTGCCAAATCTTGTCCAATCACAAATAAGCAAGTAAAGCAACAAGTTTTAGGTAATGTTATGATCACATTACAAACATAAGGCATGACCGCCCTCTGCTGGAAGAAATAAAGGACAACACCATACTCTGTTCCAGGGTGTTTCTTCTTCTTCCAGCCTTCAGGCCATTTAGATTTTTTTTTAGATTTAGATTCAATTTATTGTCATTGCACATGTACAAGGCAATGAAATGTGACCTCTGCATTTAACCCATCCAGAGAGTAGTGAACACACGTACCCCCGGAGCAGTGGGCAGCTATCACTACAGCGCCCGGGGAGCAAGTAGGGGTAAGGTGCCTTGCTCAAGGGCACCTCAGTTGTTACCTGGGAATCGAACCGGCAACCTTCTGGTCACGAGTCCGACTCTCTAACCATTAGGCCACAACTGCCCACAATGCTCAGCTTATTTCACCAATAGTGTAGATCAGTGGGACTCAACTTTACACAATTTCTACCCAATAAAATATTCTAGAGCTTGGCATAACTAGAGAGACGTGTATCCATTATAAAACAAACAAACACCAAGTAGTATCTTGATTCTTTTCGATTCAGCTTTTTTAATCATGTTAAGTCATCTTAACATTTGTGCTGCATCCAATAGAACATCTACAGAAACATTCATATTAGAATATAAATTAAAAGGCACACCGTGTTGCCTTTTATAATCCTTTTTTCTCTTTCAAAGGAAAGATGTGTTAAGAGACTTGCCAGTGTGACTGTGAAGTTCAAAACCCGCCCCTTGTTGTCCACGAAGTACACACTGTCTTCATACCAGGGGTCAATCTGAAGGTAGTTGTGCATTCCAATTGCTCTCATATGGTCCAAAGTGTACTGGTTGTCTTTAAGCTTAACCTCAGCCACAGCTGTAACAAAGACAAAGATCACAATATGATGACAACTGATGGCTTGCAGAACACCTCTAAACCCATAACTGACAAAAGAATGAAAATAAGTGATCAAAACACATAATTGAGCAAACTTTAAGATCATACTAAAGTGCACATATGGTATCTAAGTTCTGAACATGTAGTAACCCTAACCATAGTGTGATACAATAGATTGTAATACTGATATCATTTGCACGTGCAGTTCACAGTGAAGGCCCGTTGTTTGCATACAAGACTGTTTGACACGCATTGAATTACACAAACACGTATATAATAAATAGAATCAAACAAGACACATTAAGCCCCTTTCTCACCTGCATCCAGTTCTACATTGTAAACTGGAATAGAGTCCAGGGAGAGCCTGTAACTTTCAAAGCTGGGATCGAGTAACTCTCTGTTTACCTTCAGCGAGCAATTCGGTAAAGACATATTTAATAAAAATTACACTCATAAGATACTGACTATTGTGTTAGCCCAAAATGGTAATATAAATGAGAAATTTAATATGACTGGTAACAGGAAATAAGCATAAAATGTAATTCACGCGTTTGCAACTTGTCGACCCGGACGCGTTGCCAGTCGGAAGACACACCGCTGGGGATTGTGGGAAATTGAGTACCTACATGTTTTGTTGGTTTCGTTAGATTTTTTAATAGCGCACCAAACCAAATCCCACGTTAATTGTTGTTAATGCAATATATTGGAAAAATAAACAATGAAACGTGAATTTACGGTATGTAAACGTCTGTGGGATGCAAATCATTAAGAAGATTACGGCAACTACTTTGAATACGCCTGTGGTACCAAGGAACGAATCACATTTTCTCAAAGAATGAATGACGATGCTAAATCTTAAACTATGCAATGCTAGAATGTGTTGGTACCATTCAATAATCCGTGTTTCATGACAGGCGATGGCATTGGCTGTTTTAATAAATCTATAAAAGTACATGTTTCACTATTCAAATTTGGCATAATATGCAAAAGTATCAAATTATTCCTGTACAAGGAAACAGAGCTAAATACACGTCATTTTTGCATATGAGCTTTGTAAGCAATGTGTGCTTTGCGTTTATGAAATATAAGTCTTCAAAAGTCTTCGGATTTTTCTTCCATGCCGAGCAGTATTTAGTACAGAGAGAGCTATTTGAGAGTAGGCTAGATAGCTATTCTGACACCAGCGTTATGGATGTGACATTTTGCGTTATGGATGTGATCATAAAAACGCTCAGGGAATGTATTTGTTGTTACTAATATACTGAACCATTTGTTTATATTTTACGGAAACCTTATTGATAGAGTTTAAAACATCAGAAAAATATCAGTCAATGCACAAGTTTTCTATTAAAAAAGGGAAATAAACAAGCGTTATGGATGTGACAAAAAATGGACAAGGTTTTTAGGAGACGACAAACTTTGTAGGATTTCTGTGAATTATAATGCACAAACTTGAAGCAATTATACACAACAAATGGAGAAGGGATGCCTCTTTACAGAACATAGTTTGTTGATTTTGATTTTAATTTTAATTTGCCCATTTATGAGGAATATGTACCGTTATGGATGTTACAATCCTGAAAATGGCACTTACCTGACTATGACAAATCATGCACTAAAAATAAAAAAAATGCTTAAAAAAATGCCTAAAAATACCTCACAAGGGTATTTGAACCACCAAATGTTGATATCTGTGCTGTTGATGTAGTAAAACCCTTTGGGTTTTTTTACATTGTAAAACATGTTACATTTTTTACATGTCAAATATTTTGTCAGACCAAATCAACTTCATATGATACCAACATTATTTTAGTAAAGTCGTAATAGCTCTTTGACATGACAGCTGCACGTATCCACTTTCTGTAGGCTATTGTTGGTGTTTGGGTACACTGAAAGATTACATGACTGTAGAATGACAGCAATGTTCACCGTCTCATTTTTCCACCCTGAGGGCAGAAAGGCTATAAAAACAGGAAGTTCTGGTAGAATTGTTAGTGTGAGAGTTTCCTAAGAGATCCTAACAGGTAAGTGCATGGGTTTGAATTATGATTCATGCAAAATTGAAAAAAACTGTACACATTTATTTATTAAACACTGCCTGACTTATTAGCATGAATTATTTTCTTTTAATAATCATTTTGAAGTGTCTAATAGTTCGGCTATATTTTAATAGTTCATTAATGTTCATATTCAAACTAAATGGCTAAAAACTAATCTTAGCATTGCTTATTTTTAGGCTTATTGATGTTTAAGTCAGTGTTACAATGACCTTTTAAAGTAATTGAACGTTAACATCATGTGTTTATTGTTGGTGCAGAGCTGATAACTGCAGGTGCATTGCTTTGAGGGGCGCGCGCTGTGAGTCTGTCAGAGATGGGGCGCATACGCCAGCAGCTGCATTTGACGCTTACTGTTTGTATTTTACTGTGGAGCTCCGCGGGTACGCGCTTTACACACGATTTCTAGTTTTTATTACAGGCTGCAACTCACTAACTTCTCATACGTATCTGCCAAATAAGATGTATCATTCTGACAGTTTGAGTGCTTTCAAAAGGTTGCCATTCAACAAATCTGACATTAAATATAGCCTATTGAAATTGTTATACAGGAGCGCAGCGGGTCAGCAAGATAACACCATACGTTGGCAGCACCAATGGTGGAACGAGACTGACCATAGAGGGGGAAGGTATAATATTAATGTATATTAAAGAGAAAATGCACACAAAATGTGCTTTATTGTAATTAAATAAAGTTCTTATAAATTGTAATATCCAATTAATTATTCTTCAATCAATCAATTGCATTTTTATTTAGCACAAATGACGGTAATCGGCTAAAAGAATGTTAAGTGCTTAAATAAAATTCTTGCTGTCTAATAGCTTTGGTCAATTCTCCTCAGGTTTTTCTCAAGCCAATCAGTTCAGTTTCAATGCAGATGACCCAAATGTTGGTAACAGTGTGACACTGGTGTCTCAGACGAGATCTGTTCCTTGTGATGTGGAAAGAGACTCCAGTCACTCCAAACAGATCATGTGCTATACAAGGCAAGGATTTACATATTTCAAATGTTAAATAGTTAAAACTTATATGGATTTCTGACATTAAAATGTGTAGGAGAAATTAGATATATGGGTAATGGGAATAGCTCCCCATGGTTTTATATACTTATAAAAAGGCAGTTTTGTTGTGAAGGAGAATGAGGAGTTTATTAAACCCAGATAAGTGAAAGGACAGCATTGGGTATATACAATTCACAAAATTAAGAAGCAATGAGGAAAATTATAACTCGTAAGCAAATTATCTGTCAAAATAATTCTACACATTAGCACGGTATTACAGTTACATCAAAGTCGGTGTTTTGTCATTGCATGCAATTGTCTAATAGATCTGAAAATTACAAATAGTTGTGTGTTAAATCAACATATTAATGTGTTTTCTGCATAAGATGCATAAATTAAATTATGTTTCTCTAACAAATCCTTGCTTTGTTGTATGTTTCAGAGCTCTCCCACAAGATGACTATGAGATACGCGTCAGCGTAGACAGTGTGCCAATTCCTTTAAGTCAAATTTGTAATGGCTGGAGATGGTGGTATTACTGTACAATGCATGTAAGTGGGTGTGATAGTTGAACTGTTTACCACAAAATATACTCATTTCTTAACCAAATATTTTAAATAAAATATTTACATATTACATAAACATATAAAATAACATCTTACATTCAAATACATGCTGTGCTTTTACAGAGTAGATGGTATTATTCCCCCAGCATTCAAAGTATTTGGCCACTGTCAGGTCTTCCAGGTAAGATTCGTGTTTTAATTTGTTTCAGTAATAACTCATCTAGGCATCATTGTGTGAAGTGATTTTATGACTTTTTATAATGTGATTGCATAGGGACTGTGGTGACACTGCGAGGGAGAATTTACACTGACGTGTATGGAAGCAATACAGACAAAAGTTCCAATGGTCGGAATACAAGATTTGTGAGGTCTGGAAATATCTAATAGACAATAAAAAATAAATGTGATATATTATGAAATATGTGTTTCATCCTTACTGTCTCTTGATACATGGGTTAAACAGGGCATACATGGGTGGCATGTCTTGTGAACTACTGAAACCCAGTTCAGATGAAAAGTAAGCATATGTTATACATGTATGCATTTGACAGAGGTATTAATTTTTTCGGTATATAAATATATCTTACACTGCATAAATTGCCTTTAATTTCCCAGGTATGGGCTAAAATTGGACAGTGGGAGTGGTGACTGGGGAGACATGAGTTGCAAAATGACAGGAACTTATGTTGGTGAGGAATTTTTGTCATTCAAATGAGTCTAATGTTTGAAACTATTGAAAAAAAATACTGAATAAACTGTTGTTATCGTCTTTAGGTCATCATAACCTCAGTTACATTCTGGATGGTGAATATGGGAGGTCAGAGAAGTCTGATGTTACTTCACCAATTTTACACTGAAGTTTCTGCATCTCTTTAATGTTGTTGGAAGTCTCAACAAAACACATTTTCTTTCCTATAGGAGTCTTCCAGACCTAGGAGTTTTCAGTGTCTCCGCATTGAACAAAATCGCCATGTTCCAGACATATACAGGTGCGGAACAACATTTATTCTTCTTAATGAATGCAAAATGTAATTCTGCTCAAAATGAGATATTTCTGAAAATCTTGGCCTATTGGTGATTAAATATGTGGTTCTCTTTCAGAGGTGACAGGAGTTTCTCCATCTGAGGGCAGTGTGTTGGGCGGTACCTTACTCACTATTAATGGACGCTACTTTGATGAGACCGACCGCCCAGCTGTGGTTTTAGTAGGAGGTAAACCTAATTTAAAAAATAATATATAAAAAAGTCTAACAAAATTGAGTCACTTTAAAATAAATACATGAAATATTAATAGCAGAAATGAAGAACAGAAACATTTAAGATTATGTAATATAGGCTGCTTATCAAATATACATCATCAAATATACGACACAGACCATCAAGGTGAGATTTCCTTGATTTCATTCAAGTACAAAATATGCTTTTTAAAACATGCCTTGTTCAAGCTGGAACAACATGGATCAAGTTTTGCACTAACTTCATGCCAGCTAAAGTGCATGATGTCATAAAAAAACAAGAAATTCCTGTTCATTGGTCAATTAAAAAATATAATCTAAATTGTTATGCTGATAAGTATAATTTTCAACAGATCCATTAAAACCCAACAACAAATACTAGCCAATTTATTTACTGAAAATGATTACAGATATTTGGTATAAATTCTTCTTTTTTGTTTGCTTTATTTTCATTAGGTCAAGAGTGTCTGATTCAAAGCATAACAGATGAGAAGGTACTTTGTTTGACTCCTGGTTATGAAAGGACCAACATGACATTGTTTCCAGGTGAGAAAACATCACATTCTCTGATCTTTTCTGTCAATTCTCTTTTCATCACATCAATTTGTCAGCTTTCTAATGGCACATTATATACTACCCTGTACAATGTCTCTTATCCCCCATTTTCTGTACAATAGTCTTTTATTTTATATATGCATATTTTAGAATCTTTTAGACTGTAAATCTTATTATATTATATTGTCATTGTGTTGAATGTCTGTACTAGCAGCTTCCAACACCAAAGAAAATTCCTTGTGTGTGCAAGCACACTTGGCAATAAATTCTGATTCTTCTTCTTCTGATTAGATCTTTTCTGTCACAAAGCTCACTGTTCTCATGAGAATATGCCAGAGACATTCATCTCACAACACCAAAACCACAACATATTTGTTAAAGGCATTTTAGCATTAAAAAAAAAAAGCAATGCACACATTTTTAATATTAAGCACCTGCGTATATATTTTTGCAAATATTACATATTAAGGAACATGCATGTAAAAACAATTGTCCATGAAAAACTACAGCTTGTACTGAATTATTAATGATGGTTAAACTGTTGTGTTTACAGGTGGCAGAGGTTTAAAAATGGAGATGTGGAATAACAGTAATCCAAGCAATCTAGCGGATGTTCTCACCTATAATTCCAGCAGACCGGGTTATTCTGTACAGTGGGTGGATTCTCTGTCCTATGTGTGGACCACTGCAATCGATTACTTTGTGGCTCGACTGAGTGGATTCTTTGTTCCGACGGAGACAGACAATTACTATTTCCGAATAAAAGCAGATGATAGGTGTACGCTGTATTTCAGCAAGACAGGTCTTCCACAGGATAAAGTATGTGAATGATAACAAAATCAATAGTTTATTTCATTATTTGATATATTATACGCGTAAACCGTTGTGTACATTATAAGCCATTTGTCTTCATAACTTTGATGTATTTGTAAGAGGTTTGTAATCAAGTGAATTCAATTTTATGTACTTTTTTACAGGTCAAAATTGCAAATCAGCCTTATTATACAAACAGTTTCTTCTCCTATGCCTCCCAAAAGTCAGAGGTCACGCGCTTAGAGAAGGGAAAACCGTAAGTGAACGTTTTTAAGAATTCTGATCACTGTAAAAAAATCCAATGCGAAAAAATCAGGTGTTATCATTTTCTGTAATATAATATTGCACAATGCACATAACCTCATCCTGGATAAAAAAATAATCTGACACTTTCACGTGCTGCAGGTACTACATTGAAGTTTTAGTTCAGGAGTACGCTGTAGACGCGTCAATAGACGTAGGTTTTTTCAAAGAGATCAGCCCGTTCACAGCCCAGCAGACAACAGAAGCTGTTAATGAGAGACAGAGGATAAGCACCAGCTATAATGTTTTACCTGAGAAACAGGTAAATAATTACCTGAGCCAACAGAAAATTATTTAGGGAAAGTACAAAGATTTGTTTCAACATGCCAGAAGGAAGTTAATGGTGTTTAAAAATTCCTCACTGACGACTCAGATAGGAACTATTGTATTACTTGAATTATCTGCTGTTATAGGTGGTTAGTTTCAAGGGATGGACACCAGTAAGCGCCGTCCAGGAGGTGCAGACTTTGAGAATCAGCAGTGACTGCTTTCTTCTGAGCATGTGTGAAAACACATACTATATTCTGGCATATGGAAATCATACAACAGGTGCATTTTTGCATGGTTTTTGAAAAAAATTTTTTGAATATGATTAGATGTTGCTAATATAATAAAAGGTGAATTGATCAACCTCTACTTAGTCTTTTTGTTTATTGTGTTGTTTACCTTGTATTTTGTAGGGCCGATTCCCATCAGTGCATCAGCGCTGGACTTGCAGAACTCTTTGAATAATTTGTGGACAATAAAACCAGACACAGTTACAGTCACGAAGCAGGCACTGAGCACAGAAGCACTTTACAATGTGACATTTAACTCAAAAAGAGGTGAACACACCACTGATCACAATAAAAAGAGAGTTAAGGCTAAAATACACTACAAGACTTTTGCTCAGATTTTGCCCAGATTTTCAGCCTGGACTTGTTGCAGAAAGTCTGCCAGTCTGCTGATTTGACCAGTTAGTGTGTTTCTATCTGAAACTTTCAAAAAGTCTGCAAGTGTATGATGTCAAGTTAAAAAAAAATCTGTTTAGATTTTAAAGGTCTTGTAGTGTATTCCTACGGAGCCCCTTTAGGGACATGGGGTGGAAAAAATATGAGAGGGAAGAGAAAATATATTTTTAAAGGTTTTGCATTATCTCGCAAAACTTTTGCATTCTCTCGCAAACATATTTGCGTTATCTCGCAAAACATTTTGAACACTTCATGTTTAATGTCCCGCTGGCAGAATTTAAGACTAGCTCCGTACATAAACATTAGTCTATAGTCGCAGATTCCCAGAACAATAACTCGTGAGCTAAACGTTCTTATAACATAAAATGACACCTCATTCTATGTAACGTAAACAATTAATTTTAACTTAATTTCCCACAAATCGAGCCTTGTATTGATCTCAGGCGGGAGCCGGCTGAGACAAGACCGAAGGGATCGTCTGTAAAGTGCAAAACCCGAAGATCATTAGGCTACGAAAAATAGTCATTAACTTCAGTGCTACATACTGTAGTATAACTAAAACCAGTTTAAATTCAGCAGGAGAGCATTAATGTGTAAACTGAATACGGTGAGACCACAGTGTGTAACATTTAAGTTATTAATGACTATTTTTGTAGTAACGCTTTTCGGATTTGCAGTCGCTTTGCAGACGGTTTCTTTGAACTTGTCCATGTCGCCTGCTCATATAGAGATCAATTTATATTCTCGTTTTGAGGAAGACTAGGTTGCAGATCATTGTCTAAGGAATTATGTGTTATTTGTGTTATAACAACGTTTAGCTCACGAGTTATTGGTCCGGGAATGTACTCTGAACCGCTCCATTGTTAATGTACGGAGTGGGACAACAGGACGCTTGAATGTATAGAATGAGAATAGAATGAGCTTTATTGGCCAAGTATGTTTCCACATACGAGGAATTTGTTATAGTGACAGAAGCTCCACAGTGCAACAGAAAGACAGCAACAGGACAGAACACAGATGATAAAAAAAAATAATAATATACAATAATATAGAAATAGGCAATGTACAAAACAGCAAAAACACAATATACAATATACTGTATATAATATATGTTTTGCGAGATAACGCAAATATGTTTGCGAGAGAACGCAAAAGTTTTGCGAGATAACGCAAAACCTTTAAAAAATATTTTCTCTTCCCTCTCATATTTTTTCCACCCCATGTCCCTAAAGGGGCTCCGTATATTCCAGCCATTAGAGATCTATTGAATATCATAATTCTGATCATTCTTCTGAATGATTTCTCTGATAGGATCTGTATCACGGTGAAAAACAAAATTAATTTATTCCAGCAGTATTTTATTTTTATTTATTATAATTAACACAAGTATTTAGAAAAAAACAAATAGAATTTTATTTATCTTAGGTGACTTTGAGGATCTTCAATATTTGACCATGGGGTCAGATGTAAACATCACAGTTACTGAAGAAGTCAAAGGGAAGGCCAGTCTGGAGAATTTCACACTGCTGTGGGGCGGCGTCCCATCACCTCCTCTGACTTATAATGCATCTGAGACTGAGGTTTTTATTATTGTTTGTATGTACCTCTGATAAAATCATGTTTAACATGTTTATGCTCTTCTGACATGTTGCTTTTATGACTAAAGGTGCTGGCTGCATTAAATGTGACGGTCTCCGCTAAATGTCCATCACAGATTCCAACCACTGAGAACTCCAATGTAATTTTTTTCAGAGATTATGAAGATGGTACACCAGTAAGTACATCTTGCTTTGATAATGAACACCAAACTAACGTAAGGAATCTGACATGCATTAAAAAGATATCCTGCACAGTTTTCAGGCAGGGGGGTCCGGGTCTCTGATTCTGAAGCTTTCTGTGGCCGTTGGTCTCTGAGGAACCCAGGGGTTATCTTTCAACACAATGACTACACAGCATCCGGAACATACTACAATCAAATACCACTACAGACATACAACACAGTAAGCATCCCCACACATTTCAAATTCTCAATGAATCAATTTCCCTCGGCACAGAAATAAAGTTTTCTAAGATATAAATGCATTTGTTTTTTTTCCAATGAAATGTGTGCACATTGTATTGTTACTATAGTTCTGCTTGGCCTACAAAGGCCTTCTGATGAATCAACTTGAAGTGATCGTCAGTTACCAGACAAGTGCAGGTGTTTACCAAGAGGCTACTACACGAATCTCTGTGCAGTTTGACTCAACAGATAAGTATGTTTATGTGTCTTACATCATTTAGTGTAATGGGTATGCTATCTGCTATAAAAAAAATACTTTAAAAAAATCAAAGTAAAAGTCATTTTATTGTAGACATCCCTTTCCCGTCATTTTCAGGTGGAACTACAAGTGTGTGGATCTCCTGGATTTCCTTCAGCAAAGATTCGTAGGCTCCAACTTCAGACTCCTTCAGCTGAGTTTGTTTGAACAGAGCGCTAACTCTTATTACTACATAGATACTGTTCACATTGGACGGGCAATAACTGCTTTGGACCCTAACGGTACTTAGAAATGCTTTTAGTTTTATTTAGATCGCTAACCGATACCTTATGTCGAACTATAATTCTGGTTTATACGTTTTTCCTCAGTTATAATGCTGGGTAGACGGCCACCTGCTCTCGCCAGCTCAGGTCGTTTCTTTTCAAGCTTTTCTGTGCGCAAACAAGCAACCGCTTCACAAGTCAGCTATGAGATCACAGCATCACCGTACAATTGTGGCTTTGGCATCCCGTTGCTTGAAATCGGCTTTCTTCAGGTGAGTTAAAGGAATAGTTACACCAAAAATAAAAATTCTGTCATCATTTACTCATCCTCGAGTTGTTCCAAATTCTCCTGATTAACACAGAGAAAGATATTTGAAAGAATGCCTGTAACCAAACAGTTCTTGGCCACCATTAACTACCATAGTAGAACAATTACAATGGTCAAAAGTGCCCCAGAACCGTTTCTTCAAAATATCTCCTTTTGTGTTTAACAAAACAAAGACATTTATACAGATTTTGAACAAATTGAAGAGTTTGGTTCCAAAATGAGATAACAAACGAAAATTGTTCAAAAATCATGTTTTTTTATTGTGAATTCCAATTAATATCAATCAAACTGCAGTTGGTGTGTTTTGATTTAAGCCATAATAACTAAAAAAATACAGCTAACTAACACAATAAAACACAATAAAAACACGATAACATTATAAAAAACATGATTTTTGAAAAATTCAAGTTTTTAATGAATGAATGAACTCTTCAAATGAATATTGTTCTAAATGTCAAGATTTTCTGTAAAGAATGACCTAAAGGTCAGTTCAGTATATTCTTTAAAATGTCTCCTTTTGCTTTTCAAAGATATCTTTTCTTGTTTTGTTTTGTTGTTCTGCATACAAATCTCGACTGAAATGACATCCTAATTTGAAGTAACTTCCTCATAACTGTTAAGTTTCATAAGTCACAAATACTCTGCTTGTCGAAAGATGTGTCTTAAGTTATGATTATTTCTCTGAAATGTTATCAGCAGTTTGTGCATGGGTCAACATATTTGTTGCTTCTCGAACAACATTCCTGACAGCCAATCCGATCTATCAGAAAAAAAAAGATTTTAAAGTTAGGTAATGATGGGTACAAACAAAGCATTGGTTAATGGGCTTGAACACTTCTATAGTTTAAGCGGCAAACCATGGCCAGGTTTAGGACTTAATTTGTGTGTCAAATACAACATTCACAATCTTCAATTGTTGTGCTTTAGAAGCTAGAAAACAGCACAGAGGACCTACTGATTCAAAGCCAGGACAATGCCACAGTCACCATTACCCGCCCTCAGAAAGCCACCCCGCCACTTACTGGAACCTTCGATGTGGAGATCCTCGGTCGACGTGTTGAGGGTAAACACTAGCCCTATGGGTTTATGACTTAAACTAAGTTGGCTCGCTAAATTTCTTGATGCCAGATATTTGTGTACCTCAGGTCTGCCAGTAGACATCAGTGCTGGGGACCTGCAGTACGCACTACAGGGGATTCCAGAGCTCGGCCAACTGGATGTGCAGAGATCTGGAGATTGTAGAAGTTACAGATGGAACATTCGCTGGCTCACCATCCCTGGAAACCAGCCACTGATCAAGGTAAGAAACAAAAAACTGATAACATCAAAGCGGAATGACAACCATCTGTCAACATTAAATCAACTGCTAAAAACAGCACAGATGAAATCTTTTAAACATCTCAATTGTTTCTGCTAGACAGCAGTGACAATACATGATGATCAAACTGAGATTCTTGCTTAAGATTCCTGCTTATAAGATTTCTCTCCTGAGATGAAAGTCAATGATAACTTAAGTATTCTCACATCTGTGTCTTTTCTGGAATTCTAATCAAAACAACATTATCTGAGTTATGCCTTCCACATTATAATACAGTATTTATATAATATTACAATCTTACTATATGAGAGTTTTTGGACGATTTTTGGATGAAATATGAAAAAATAACAATTGATGTTAGAAGAAATACAACTGATATAACCCACAAATGAAAATTCTGTCATTGTTTACTTTCTCATTACCTGCTGTTTTGTTTATATTTATATGAAACATTTTTTTTTCATAATGATCATGAACATCATACTCCATAAAGCAGTCGTTTTATAAAATGTGGTTAAAAGAAAAGTGTATAAAGATTCTTTAAAAAATGACCTTTTGTGTTCTGGGTGCATTGTGAAAGAACGGGCTTTACATGGCATATAGGTTATTTTCATTGTTGAGTTCACTTTCGCTACAGTGCCCATTACAAGTGTTTGTTGTATCAATAAATAAGGAAGTTGTTTTACAATATTGTTGACAGTTCTGTTTAATCTATAATATGTTAACCAGATTAATTCCTCTGCCGTGGTCGGCTTGAACCCTTCAGTGACGTCATATAAGATCGAGCAAGGAGGTCTCTTCAAACAGAGAATTATGGGAGACTTTTTGCGCATCCCATCAGATAAACCACAGGTGCTTTTCTCACACACTACAGATTTTACCACAATACTTGTTTGTTCCACATACATTGATCCTCTGAAGGTGTGGCCTCTTGTCAAAGTCTTTAAAGTCTATTCCTCATGTCACTCGATGCCCTGCAGCGTGCACAGTTCAATGGAGTTACATAGTGTGCCAGCTGATTGTTGTTTAACTCTGTCTGAAAACTCAAGTGTTGTGGGGATTTTGCATGTCTGGGGGATTATGGGTCAAGCAAAGCATGAAAGGTTTATTTGTGTTACAGACAGGTGCGCATTAAGTCATCATGTCGAACGTGACTGTCACTGATAAAGGAAGAGAACATCCAAAAATAAATATTCTCATCCCGTGTTGTCTAAATTCAATTTTTGAAAAGTAGTACACAGACAGTCATAGTCATATCATAGCTTTATACCTTTATTATGAATTTTTTATATTTAATATTTTTAGATGTATCTATTTTATCATATTTATACATGTTTTGTATATTATATGATATTATGTTATTATTATATTATATATTATTATATATATGTGAAAATTAAAGATCTGGGTCCTGAATTAATGCATCAGTACATCAGCTGAAATCATGTACTTTAGGTGTCCGAAAACATTACATTTAAATGAATCCCTAAATTTATCCACAAGGTGGAGGTCTTCATCAACGGCATCCCATCATGGTGTTCAGGTGATTGTAGTTTCACATGGAGTGAGTCTAAGACCCCAACACTGACTGGAGTTTCTCCCACAGAAGGTGTAGTAAACAATAAACATCCATGTACAATACAATTCTGTTCTCTGGATTATTTTTTTGAGTTTTGGTTGGTGGTATGGCTTGTATTTCAGGTTCCAGTGGTTTGGCAACTGTTCTCAACATAACCGGATCTGGATTTGATGGTGGCAATGTCACAGTAAAGACTGGTGATGTGGAATGCTCTGTCCAAGAGGTCACCAGTGAGTCAAACCCCAATAATATCATCCTCATAAATCAAATCAAAATGAGAGTTCTGTAACTTTTAGCCCATGTCTGTTCGCTTATGATAGATGTCAATACGTAGAGACTAAAAAAAGCACTATTAAAGAAGAAATCTGATAAAGTAATTTGTTATGTGTTCCAGACACCTATATAACCTGCAGAGTTGGTCCAGCGAGTGCTGGCATCCAACCAGTGTCTCTGAGTTTCTCTGGCCTGGGCAATGCCCGATACCAGAACGGCACCAGTTTTAACTTCACACACCTGTTAGGAGTGACCTCCATATACCCCACCACAGGAAGTACAGCAGGTACATGACAACACTATAAAAGATCACTTGCATCAGCTCAACTTGGATTAAACAAGTCTCAGCAAAGCAGTTGTTAACACATTAGGCTTTATAAATAATCATTTTGGCTTCACAGGAGGGGCGATTCTGACTGTGTTTGGTTGTGGATTCAGTATTAATACAGCTGTCACCATTGGCACCAAGCCGTGTAATGTTATTGAAGCAGAATTTACCCAGCTGAGATGCAGAGTTCCTGCTGTAAGTAAGGCTTATTATAAAAAGTCAGCACCTACAGTATTACTTTTGGCAATTAACATGTGGGTGGACTATTGAAATAAAATGCAACCATGTTTCAGTCCATATATAAATCTTTTGTGTGACATGTCAATCAGGGGTCAGCAGGTCAACAGACTGTAACAGTGACCACGGGAGAGATGTCAGCAACATCAGATGAATCCTTCACATACAACAACACTCTGATGGCCACCATCACTGCTGTCAGCCCCCACACTACAACAGTATTCGGTAAGATTGCATCAATCTTCAATAAATTGTTTGTCTCTCCTTTAAACATGCTAACTTTTCAAGGTAAGGCTTTTCGACAGAAGAAAAACAAGTTTTTCTAATCTTCCTGTATAATGCATTTGTATGCATAGGAAGTCACTTTGGATTAAAGCATTTACTAAATGAATAAACGTAAAAATGTAAATGTAAAACATGAGAATCATACAGTGGTATTGAGACTTCATTAAATGCCTTTTTTTCTTAACTTATTTGTCATGTCTGCTGTCAACGTTAACTAGACTCTGTAGTGTTGATAGCAACAGTAAGCTGGAAAATATACACAACATCAAATAGACACTGTCAATATAATTAACCTTAAATATGGGCCCTACGTACAGTTAGTGTATTCCCCTGCCTTACAAATTCAATTGGACACAGACAGCGTCTGTTCTAGGGGAGACTTGAAAATAAAGACCACAGACATGGGATACTACAAACTGGTAAAATCACATTCAAATGTCAAGTGTCTCTTTGTATCATATTGTTTTGATCTTAATTACTACCTCAGTTATACCTTCCCCCATGTGACCGCAGGAAAGGGTTCTATAGATTTTTACACTCTTTTGTGCTCAGTGTCACTTTGGCTAAAGTCACGCATCAGAAAAGCCGGTTTGGCTACAGTAATGCAGTCCTCAGCTGGTTTGGCTTCAGGACCAGGAACACTGTTCAAACAAATCTGTATGTGTGTATGTCTATTTTCAAAATGTAGTGACTCATTTTACCCCCTGATTTATTGTGGTAAAGGGTTCAGGAATCTCACCATTCTGGGCTCAAATTTTGAAGAGCGGGTCAATGGCAGCTCTGTTCTGGTTGGTGAGACTGAGTGTGAATTGTTACAGTGGACCAATGAAAACATTACCTGCATGTTGCCCAAACTCACTCCAGCTGTATACGACATCCACGTGAGAGTCGGGAACCAGGGATATGCCATAACC
Source organism: Triplophysa rosa (assembly GCF_024868665.1). Taxonomy (NCBI): domain Eukaryota; kingdom Metazoa; phylum Chordata; class Actinopteri; order Cypriniformes; family Nemacheilidae; genus Triplophysa; species Triplophysa rosa. Next base: position 5,739,576 of record NC_079905.1, on the reverse strand, counting down.
AGGTCTCAGATCACTCACTGCAATGTCATATTTTTATGTTAAAAGCATACAGTTCACAAGAGAATGATGAAATGATTTTGTTGTTTTCTTCATGTAGTGCTGGTGTTAATACCACTATAGAGGTTGTTCTGAAGGTGACAGGCTTCTCTCCACCGATGGGCTCTTTGTATGGAGGAACCACCATCACCATCAGAGGCTCTGGGTTCAGCTCGGTCCCATCAGACAACAATGTGACTCTGGGTAAGACAAGAGCACGAAATGTTACGAAAAAAGAACATTCTAGTTCTGTGAAAGGTCAAGGTATTTGATAAACACTGAGCAACTGTTGTATTGTCATGGTTGTGACTCAGCAAAACTGTTTTTCTACAGGAGACACACAATGCAGGGTAACAGAAGCTTCAGACAGACAACTGACATGTGTAACCCAGCCAACCGAAAAAACATACACCGTGACAAATCAAGGTTTCCACACGGGTAATATATCTTTTTGATTTGATCTTTTTCACGGTCACGCACATCAGCTGAATACTTCAGAGGCATTGTCACAATGACTGTCAAAAAGCATCAATGACAAACGTTAGCGACAGTAAAGTAGCAGAATATTCCACAGCACCTGATGCTTTTTGAAGGTCTTGGGTTTACAAAAGTTAATATTGTTTTTTGTATATCTCTTTAAAATCATTATTCTGTTTACCTTTCTGCCTTTTCTCACATTCTTGGTTGGCAAGGTTTGTTTGTAAAACAAGAGAATAAAATTAAGAAAATAAATCAAACAGGTAATATCTGCAATTAAAGTGAAATGAAAATTCTTTCATCATTTTCTCACCCGCTTGTCCTATCAAGTCTGTATGACTTTCTTTCTTCCGCAGAACACAAAAGAAGATATTTTGAAGAATGTTGTTAACTGGCCCCCATTCACTTGCATTGGTTTTGTGTCAATACAATAGAAGTGAATGAGGGCCAGTGCTGTTCGGTTGCCAACTTTCTTCAAAATATCTTCTTTTGAGAGGTTTGAAATGACAAGAGAGTGAGTAAATGATGACACAAGTTTTATTTTTGGGTGAACTTTCAGTCTGATTATCTTAATGTAAGTAAATGAATGTGTTTTATACTCTATTCCTGAATTGCAATTTTGTGACTACATGTGCCTGTTTGCATGACTGAATGCATGTATACCTACTATGTGTGTTCAGTGTACGGTCAGGGTTACACCTGGAGCCCGTCTGCACTTATAGTCTCAGTTGGGGACACAGTGGTTTGGAGCTGGGAGGCACTGGCTTTTGTCTCTGATCTGGGCTACAGGGTCTTCAGTGTGTCCAGTCCCAGCAGTATTGATTATGATGGCATTGCATTCAAAAGTGGAGACACCAAAACTGCCAGAGGTACAACAACCCACAACATCAGTTGCATACAGTTCAGCATTTAGTGGTACTCAAAATTTTTCCACTAGGACCATGAAATATTTTCCATAAAAATAATATTTAATATTAATAGTTTATATATGCCATAGATTTGCATACTGGACAAGTCATTTGGCACATTTTGTATTTCTAATGTACCTTTTACAAGCTACACAACACCACAAAGTGCAAATTATGTTTGGTTTGCCTTTGGTTGCCAGTCACTGCCGAAAACAATGCATTGACAATATGCCTTTGTGGTATAATAAGGCTACATTCCGGTAAAGAAAATGAAAAGGACAATAAGAGTTGGTGACACAATGTTAGTTGAGGGAAAATCTGACGCTCTTGCTCTTTGTACCTGTTCTGGCTTTAGGGTTTTTCAGCTATCGTTTCACATCTCCTGGAGTTTATTACTATAGTAGCGGCTTCATTGACTCCAGTAACCAGAAGACGATGCAGGGCGTAGTGACCGTCAGACCTTTGGAGGAGAGACCTGTTGGGCTTCAGGTGTCTGTAGCTGGAATACAGGCCTCTGTGAATTTAGGTACAACAGAGTTATCTTTGTGTAATTTTTACACCACTAGCATCAACAAATTGCATTGCAAGGATAACAACTGATTATTAAAATGAAAACTGCATTTTAAGATGGGATACAGAATGTATTTGAACACAGAAAACATTACGTACATCTGCTTTAGACTCTCACTAGTTTGGTGGGGAATAGGTGGGTACAGTATAACCCATTTCTATGTCCTCCACAGTTTCAAGGCAAGCGAGGTCACCTGGGTCACAGTGTGTGGCCACTCCCGACTGTCAAATGGGGGTTTCTTATGACCCCTCTACAGGTCGGTACTTCACATTTATCTCCTGTGCCACTCCTACTGTAAATAACATTACTCCTCACCACGGCACCACCCATGACATCATCACCATCCAGGGATCTCGCTTTAGCAGTATCTCCTGTGCAAATGAGGTGAGGTGAAGAGATCAATAAAGACATCAAAACTGACCTCAGTTTAGGGAATATCAAAGATTCAAAATTCAATATATATGACAATATATGTAGACAATAATGTTTTTCGGATTATTGTCTGGCAACTAAAGGTCGATGTTGGAGGTCATCCATGTCATATCATCAGCTGCACTTCAACTCAGATTAACTGTAAACTCAGTCCTGACAGCGGCGCTCCAGTGGGCACACCCTTACCCATAAACGTCCGGGTCAACAACGTGGGTACAGCCATCATGACAATGCCGAACGAGAACGACCGCAGATTTGTGGTTCTACCTGTGGTTGATTCTGTCTCTCCCTCTGTGGGCAGCACGACCGGCTACACACGTCTCTTCATCTCTGGCTCTGGTTTTGTGAACGCATCTGTGATGGTAGCAAATGTTCAATGTAATGTAGTTTCCATGAACTACTCACAAATAGTGTGAGACACCTCACCGTCTTCGGCCCGCAGGGGAAACGTTGTGGTTTATGTAAACACCATCTCTTCCTCTTGCAGTTCTGAGTGCATGTTTGAATATTCTCAGTCTGTTACACCAGTTGTCTCCAGCGTGTCACCTGACTCTGTTACTGGAAACTCTACTACTGTTGTGGTCACTGGCAGTGGCTTTGGGAACAATAAAGCCGATCTAAGGGTATCTGCTGATGACATAATACTGGAAGTCACAGGGGTTACAGATGACAACATCACACTTTTGGTCGGTGCTCTGCCTGCTGGGGGACATGCCCTACGAGTGGAGGTGATGAGTAAAGGTCTCGCCACAGGACTCTTGACCCTGACCAGCACACCACAGGCCACCATCCAACCAACATCAGGAAGCATTGCTGGAGGAACTCCACTCTTGATCGAAGGAAATGGCTTTGTGGAAGATAATACCACTGTGATGCTTGATGGCATCCGTTGCCAGATATTAGAAGTGACCCCAGACAGAGTGAAATGTTTAACACCTCCTCATGCAGAGGGAGAAGTGCGGGTGGATATTTGGGTGTATGGTGTTGAGTACCCACAACTACATTTCAATTACACCATCACACAAACTCCAAATATCACCTCAGTGAGCCCTGGAACAGGTAAGAGTCAGGTTTCTTGCTTCTGTATACAATCAGTCTTACAATGTTCACTAACAGTTAAAAAAGGTTACAAATTCCCATTGAATGAGAATTCAGTCATCATAATGCTGCTGACATCTTTTCCTCACAGGTCCTGTTGGAACACAGATCAGCATCTCTGGTTCAGGCTTTGGCACAGACGCAGCGCTCGTCTCAGTGAACATTGATGCTGTGGGTTGTAATGTGACATCCATCACAGATATACAGCTGATGTGCACTGTTGGTGAACACGCAGGAGGAACGTTTCCGGTTAGGTTATATCATCAGGTCAAAGGTCATGCCTTATCTCAGTCTGTCTTCAGCTATGAGCTGCTGCTGACACGGGTCACACCAAATGAAGGTAATCAAATACCTAAAAAATAAAATAAAAACACTTTCTGAACTCAGAATAAATCACATCACAATCATAAATCCAATGGCAAATCAAAATTCTATATCAAATTTGGTTTTCAAGACTCACTGCCCAAATATAGTAATAAAACACTACAGAATACATTTGTTCTGTGTTGTTTTAGGAAGCTATGCTGGAGGAGCTGTTGTTGCCATTCAAGGCTCTGGATTCGACCCAAACACCACCAGAGTTCTCATCTGTGACAGAGAATGTAACGTGGACCTGCAGAACTCCACATCTAACCAACTGTACTGTGAGGTCCCGTACAACAATGGTATGCACTACTTTCTCAAAAGCATCGTGTGTGTCTTAAAAATGCATGGTTTGCGTAAAAAACAATATTCTACTATTGTACCATGAGATCGAAAACAATAGTCTCTTTAGAAAAAATGCCTAAAAATGGGATGCCAGGAATGCTAAAACAAGTCAATCAAAAACGAGGAAAAGACCTTTGCGACAGCTGAGACGCAGGTCACGGGTAATTTAAGACGAAAAGAAAGCTCTGTCTGTCTGCTACAGCACATGTGTCTGTCTTTCAGGGAATGAAACCGAGCAGGTCTGCATGGTTTCAGTGATGAATGGAAATGATACAGTCAGCATCACAGCCGGCTACACATACAGATCCTCTTTAACCCCTGTGATCACTGATGTCACACCACGCAGGGGAGGAACAGCTGGAGGAACCAGACTCACTATTACAGGCTCAGGTTTTCGGTGACAGACCAGAATTACAATAAAACAGCAAAAATCTGTATAGAACTAAACTAATAAATAAATAAATGTACATTAATGTGTGCAATATTACAATATTTAACATCTTATAAATCTTAAAATATCAATATCAGCAGTTGATAATCATACACAGTGGCTACAGATGAATTTGATAAATGAAGCCTTAAAAATGTTTAATTTACTTTTCTTGTCTCACCTGTAGTGCAAACACCAGTGAAGTTACTGTGACTATTGCGGGATCTGTCTGCGACGTCCAGTCAGCCAATGAGACACAGATTATTTGTGTGACCAACGATCAACCAAAATCCCAGGAAACTAAAGTGCGAGTCCTGATAGGAAACAGAGGAATCGCCAGAATGGTAACACCAAGATATATTTAATATCAGATTATCCGAAATTTAAATAACTACAAACTAACCAAGAAGGTTTAAAATACCTAAAGAGAACTATCAGCCAAAATTGACCTATAACTCTTAACCCCCCTGAAACTAAAACTGAGTTGTAGTTGATTAAATTACTGCTGACAAGTACAGCCAGTGCTGAAGATGTTTCTTCTGTTTATCAGGACCGTGCTGATTTCTTCTACATTGACGTGTGGTCATCTCCCTATACGTGGGGTGGTCTCTCTCCTCCTGAGAAGGGCACATTTGCTGTAATCACTGCTGGTCAGACCATCCTGTTGGACACCAGCACCCCTGTCCTAAAGATGCTCCTAATCCAGGGTGTGTTCATTTAGACAAATTCTACCTTCATAAATATATGGCATGAATTCCAAAGGTAAATAACCTTAAGCCAGCACACCAACACACGTTATACACTGACGGCTTTGTGAATGTTATCATTTTTCTTTTAAGGCGGGCGGCTGATTTTTGACGAGGCAGATATTGAGCTACAGGCGGAGAACATTCTGATCAAAGATGGTGGAGCTTTACAGATAGGCACAGAGCAGCAGCCCTTCCAGCATAAAGCCATCATCACACTGCACGGACACCTGCGGTCTAAAGAACTTCCTGTCTATGGTGCCAAGACCCTGGCTGTCAGAGAGGGAGTGCTGGATCTGCATGGTATGCTTGTACAGTACAGTATTAAAGCAACACTTTGTAGTTTTTTGACCTTAAAAAAATGTCTCTAAAATGATTTCAGTGGTAGAACAACTCTTAACCGGACAAATTCTACTGCCACTGCTACCTGAGTAGCTTCATAGCGGCTACAACCATACTCTGTAAGTTCTGTGTTCGGGTCGGTACACACAGCTCCGCCCATCCCCTGCCTGCAGAAGAGTGCAATATGGTTTCCAAACAACGTTTCTGCATTTGCCGGTTCCATCATCTTAGTAAATAAATTCACGTGTATTGCGCTGGCCACGGGGATGCTTGTACAGCGACATTATTTACAACACTGGTAACAGAGAATTGCGCTTATCAACCACATGGGGGAAGCTGTAAGCAAAAGTTCTAAAGTGTTGGTTTAATGTTGAAAATAAAGAAAATACCCTTGACACATCCTGTATATAGCCTATGCAGTGCACCGTCTAAAAGCATAATTGTGAAGAAACATTCACAATGTTTAAAATTTTATTTAATATCATTTTTTCATATCAATATAGTAATATCTATTTTTTTCAAATTATATAGTGAGCACATCAAATACTGTAAGTATAAGTGAAATTTAGCACTCAAATTAAGTGCTATGTCAAATGTTTTGATACATCACCCTTTGCTTTCATTAGTGTAATAGTGAAAGTGACCTATTTGTCAGATATGGTGACCCATACCCGAAATGTGACCTCTGCATTTAACCCATCCAGTGAGTAGTGAACACACGCACAGCAAGTGGTGAACACACGTACACCCGGAGCAGTGGGCAGCTATCACTGCAGACAAACTCTGTCAGTTTAGTTTATTATGTGAATAAACTGTGATTTTATTCAATTCAAGAGTCAAAATATCAAAGTCAGAAACACAACCCTCTGTAGAAAATGAGGTAATCCTCACAGATTTAGAAATGACCTACATTACAGTGCCTAAAGCATTGGTTAAATAACAAAGCCCCTAGGATGACTTCACTTAGGTGCTACATTTCCCTGATACAGACACCACAGTTCACACTCTCCCTACAGTGACATGTTTTGTTTAAGGTTTTTCTATAATTGTGTTTCTTCAGGAATCCCAGTACCTGTAACATGGACTCGTCTTTCTCAGACTGCACAAAGTGTCTCCAGCACTCTGACACTGATGGATGCCGTCACCTGGAAGGCTGGAGATGAAATTGTCATTGCTTCCACAGGGCACAGGTACAGTATGAATGCACCGAGAAAGCTGGAGTGAAACTCAGTTTCAGGTTCATTGAAGAGAAACCACTGAATCTTATAGAAACCAAACTTCAAACTAGGAACTTGGAATGAGCAGCTAAAATGAAAATTAGGCTGTTATCTATAAGAATATTTAAGCATTAATGTTCAGAAAAGCAAGCAAATTATTTTCAGAAATATTTCTTATGAATCCACAGACACAGCCAGAGAGAGAATGAGTTGAGGAGAATTGCTTCAGTTTCAGATGACGGCAGGACCCTCAATCTGACCGAACCCCTCACCTACACTCATCTGGGTGTGTCCGTCAATCTGCCTGATGGGACTGCTTTTCAAGCAAGAGCAGAGGTGGGACTTCTTACCAGAAACATTGTTATCCGTGGATCCAACAACCAGGAGTGGAATGATCAGATACCAGCATGCCCTGCCGGATTCAACACAGGTTTGGTTGTTTCTCCAGTTTAGAGAGTTATTCATGCTCATTGAAAATCACTTGGCCAACCAATCTGGCAACCACATTCCAATAAATTGTATTATAGATATTCATATATTTATATTTTCTTACAGGGGAATTTGCAGTCCAGACATGTTTCCAGGGGAGGTTTGGAGAGGAAGTAGGAAGTGATGAGTTTGGTGGCTGCATCATGTTCCATCCACCACAACCAAACCAAAACCTGTCAATTGGAAGAATTGAATACGTTGAGGTAACAGTTTGATGAATGACTGTAAACAAACCCAAATGACTACCTTTAGTTTCCAAGTCCATTTGAGATCTTTATTATATTATACATTCAATCATGGCATTATTTTTATGATTGTCCTCCCTCCTTCAGATTTTTCATGCTGGACAGGCGTTCCGTCTGGGACGCTACCCAATCCACTGGCATCTAATGGGAAATGTTCAGTACAAGTCGTATGTGCGTGGCTGTGCCATTCATCAATCTTATAACCGTGCTGTTACTATCCACAACACTCACAACCTGCTGGTGGAGCACAACGTCATCTACGACATTAAGGGTGGAGCCTTCTTTATTGAAGATGGCATTGAGACAGGAAACATCTTGCAGTATAATCTGGCAGTATTTGTAAGACAGAGCACAAGTTTGCTAAATGATGACGTGACTCCAGCTGCATACTGGGTAACAAACCCAAATAACATCATTAGACACAATGCTGCAGCCGGTGGAAGTCACTTCGGTTTCTGGTACCGCATGAACAATAACCCTGATGGCCCATCCTATGATGCCAACATCTGTCAGAAGAGAGTACCACTTGGGCAGTTCTTCAACAATACTGTGCATTCACAGGGCTGGTTTGGCTTGTGGATCTTCCAAGAGTATTTCCCCGTGCGTAATGGTCTCTGTAACTCCGTAACGCCGGCACCAGCTGTCTTCCGTCGCCTGACGTCCTGGAACAATGAGAAAGGAGCTGAGTGGGTGAATGTTGGAGCTGTGCAGTTCAGTGAGTTCCTCATGGTCAATAATGAGAAAGCAGGAGTGGAGGCCAAGAGGATCATTCGGACCTATGTCAGTGGATGGGGGCTGGAAGCAGGTGCAGCTGTGGTAAATAGCACAATAGTGGGTCACGTAGACGAGCTGGGACTGGGAAATGATTACTGCACCACTCATGGTGTTGTTCTCCCTCTGGATGATGGCATGAGTGTCATAAACACCAAGTTTATGAGCTTCAACCGCTCATCGTGTGCAGCTGTCGGGGTGGCAGAAGTCATTGGAACCTGCACGTTCCGCTGTGGAGGCTGGAGCGCCAGATTCAGTGGAATCCAATACTATCAATCACCCAACAAGGCCAGATTCAGATGGGAGCACGAGGTGGCGCTCATAGATACTGATGGATCCCTGACAGGTCCAGACCTTTTACAGATTAAGATAACAGATTATTTTATATACTGTATATATATATATATATATATATATATATACAGTATATATATATGTTATATATCAAATTTATGAATTAATTTAAATCTCACTATAAAAGCTTATACTGTACATAACAGTCTCTTTATATTTATAAAAAGGTAACATGAACTCCAAGGTGGTGCCGATGAGTAACCTACTCGACCCAAGTCACTGTACTCAAGCAGTTGATTGGAGTGTTGGCGTCCCTGGAGCTGTATGTGACAACACCACTAACTTCCACCGGCTGATTTTTTACAATTCTGCGCCATCTTCACTTTGGGCTAACAATGTGATTCTCACCAACTCTATTGGTAGGGTGAAATAAGCAACTTTTGAGCTGATTGAGTGTAAAAAGATGCGTGCGCATTTGTCAGATGCATTTTCGTACAATTCACTCTGCCTTCATGTACTTTGTAATGACAGACCCAAAATCTCTTTTTAGGGTCGTGTGTGCTACCTTTCCTTCAAAAGATGGTGACTCACACAAATGGCTGGATGGCGATGGTGCCTACAAGCCAAACCTACAACTGGCAGTTTGAGCGTGGTTCCCAAATCACCAACATCTCATATAATGCAATGATCTATGGCTTTAAGGTAAAGTGTGCATTCCTAATATTGCATTAAACCCACATATTGGTTTTCTGCATTTAAAACCATTAAAGGAACAATATAGAAGACTTGTGCACTATATTCCAAGTCTTTACAATGGCTTTGTTTGACATAGAAAATAAAATGTCATTCAATTTAAAATGATAACAATTATGTTGTGTTCCTCACATAAAGCTCCCATACGGCTTTAAAAGACTTGGACACAATATACTATATAGTGTGTCTTTATTAAAACAAGCTGCTATGTTTAATTTTGGTGAACTATTCATTTCTGTCACTGCCGTCAAAAATGATTGACAATTCGTATACATTTTAGATTGGCGGTATGGTTCTGTTCTGGGCAAAAAAACTCCCTGCCCATACATGCAGCCAACATGAATAAGAGCAGGGAGCGCAGTGATAACCCCCCTCAGGGTAAACAGAACAGAACAAGAAGATGTCATTAGTTCTTAATGACATTTAAGTGTAACACGTAATGTAAAGTAATTGAGACTGTGAAAAGGAATAACAGTCAAGTCCCAATTGAAAATGTGAGGTGGAGCTGGGGATGGAGGAGGGTAATTTACTCCTGAGCAACGCGAAAAGCTGCTGATGTAGCTGAATGAAATTTAAACGGAAGCTGTGATTGCGTCATATTTCTATAGGAAGATTAGGATCAGGTGATGCGGGCTTGACTCCCGTGACCTGCCAGAACTAACACTATACGCTTGATTTGTTTTATCATTTAGTAAGTCTCATTTTTCTTTTCTCTCCTGACAGCCAGAGAATTTTGTAATTCTGAATCACAACCTTACTCAAACACCCGACCAGTTCCAAATTATAGATAAACGAAATGGTTCCTCTCAACCCCTAAACCCTGCTGTGAATGTAAATGGGGACTGGTACTTCAACCAGTCTACAAACAATCTCTATTACATGGGTAAAACTATTCATCACCAAAAACATTTGCTAATTTAACCATATCGTATTAAATGCTATAGCTTAATGTTCAAATATCTTTATAATAAATGATTCAAGTTTGTCATATTTTGACTAGTGTCTGGAAGAGACCGTCTAGCTAACCGGATGAGAAGGAACAGTGTGGACCGGTCGCTTAAAGACAGATTAGTCAGCTTCAATGTGTATCAGTGTTACTATCCCAGGTGTATCACACCAACACAACCTCCACCAGCTACTTTAGCTCCAACGCCCAGCCGAAGACCTGCAAACTTCATGTATGTATACACATGGCACATTTTTTTTTATGTTCAAAATTATTACATTGACTTACCTTCCATTACTTGATGTTGACTTCATAAAACATATGTTGGATGTAGTCTCTGGTCAAATGCGTCATTCTGGAGGTCAAGCCCAGAAAACAACTTCACCGTACCACAAACAGGCTCTGATGTGGTCATTCCAACAGGCAAGTAACTCTAACACCTCAAATCCTATGTGTAACAATGTTCCTATAAACGGGAAGAAGGAGGCGGGAACCGGCGAACATTAAACCAAACTTTTAATAAAATAAACAAACAAAAAAAACCCATCTCGTCCCGCTCTGCTTGTCACACTATGCAAAGACAATAAAAACAAAGCTGTTTAGGTCCTAAAACCCAGACAATGGGCTTATCCAGACAACGTTTTCCTCTTTAGGTTTTAATATAAAGTTTTAACAGAACTTAAAATTCATATTTTGTGTGTATTACACACAGTCATATATCAAAGGTGAATTCAGAAGCCCTTGAGTTAAAAAGTGGCAAACAACTACTCAGGTTTACATTATCGACAAATCAAACAACCACTAATCCTTATACATACTATAGCAACTTCTTTTTTTAGCTTCAGAGTTTTATTCATTGCTTATTTGTTTTATTTTACTATTTGAAAAATGGGGAAATTTCCAGAGGAACCCACTCATAGGCCTTCGGGTTGACACAACTAAACAGCTTTATTCAATGATACAAACTAAACTAAAAAACTAAAAATGTCCCACTTTGTCTTAAAGAGAAATGGGTGGTTGTAGATGTTGTAATACCTACACTGAACAAGCTGAAAATAGTTGGAGTTCTAGAGATTCCCGATACAAACAACGGCACCGTCAGTGGCTCACAATATAACAATATCGTTTTGCCTGCCACATACATCTCCATTCAGGTAAGAATCTACAGCAAATTGTATCCCATAATTCATTTAACTGACAATAGACTGCTAAATTAGCTTATACCATTATAAATTAGCGTACCATTACTCTTAATACTTTTAAAAAATCGGCGTAGTTAGAACAAACAAACTTATTGAAGACACATTCCCTTAAAGTCTAATACACTATTGTTCTTAATTAAATGAAATCAAGGGTGGACGTCTAATCGCTGGATGGGCTGATCAGCCCTTCAGAGGTGAACTACAGATCATACTGAAAGGAAACCATCGCACACCAGATTGGCTGTTGTCTGACATAAACCAAGGGTCTAAAGTGATGGGTAAGTGCTGAGATTTTGCATATGCAGTTACACCAAACATAAGAAATAGCACTCATAAATAGGTTTGTTTATAAGAAATTGAACATTGCCATTTTCCAGGTGTGTTTGGATCTCTTGATCTGTATGGCATGCCACACAATGTGTATCACACTAAACTGACTAGAACAGTCCAGGCAGGAAACAACACGCTCTTTCTGGAGGAAGCTGTTGACTGGAAGGTCAGAAGCTCTTTACAGATGACAAAACAGCACTTAAGAGAACCTAAGAGAACAATTTAATAGAATTTATCACATATTAAACTTGTTCTATTTCTTTGCATTAAAACACACTTTATGTCTTACCTTTAGGTTGGAGATAAGATTCTGCTATCCACCACCAGTTATGACCCATGGCAAACAGAAATCCGCACCATAACTGGAGTCTCAGATCTCGACCGCACACTGACCCTGGACCGGCCTGTAACATACACACACATCGGTAAGGTCCTGTAGATCTGAGATTCTTAAAGGGATACTTCACCCCAAAATTAAAATTCTGTCATCATTTACTCACTCACCTTCGAATTGTTCCAAATCTGTATACATTTCTTTGTTCTGATGAACACAGAGAAACATATTTGGAAGAATGTTTATAACCAAACAGATCTTGCCCCCCATTTTTTTTGTTCTGTTGAACACGAAAGAAGACATTTTGAAGAATGTAAGACAGTTCTGGGGCACTTTTGACTACCATTGTATTTTTTCCTACTATGGGAGTCAAAATCTGTCTGGTTATAAGTATTCTTCCAAATATCTTTCTCTGTGTTCATCAGAACAAAAAAAGTATACAGATTTGGAACAACTCGAATGTAGGTAAATGATGACAGAATTTTCATTTTTTGGGGTGAAGTATACCTTTAAACTTTAGCTGCCCAAATCTGACATTTAAAGATGATAAACTTGCATCAAAACTATGGTTATTGTGGTAAATAAATTGTAAAACATCTTGGTATACAATAAGAAGGGTATTGGGAGGTATCAACTGAAATATTTTAACTCAACATGTAATACTCATTTTAACCTGCAGAGGCCACCATTACTGGCGTGATGACGTAACTACTTACAGGAGTTTGTAAATAGGTGCTGTAAAAATACATGTGGAAAATAATGCTAAAATAATAAAGAGAGGAAACCGATGGCACTATTTGGTGTATTTTATAGATTTTAATCATGTTGGTCAAAAACAATGTATTCTCATAATGTATGATTTCTATTAATGTGCCGGTGGTGGATGATAGTGTGTTAAAGTATTGACACTGGAATAAGTTTAGACGGTAGTTTAATGTTTACCTTGAACAACTTCAGACGTACAATAGCAAGCTACCAATATTTTAAATGTATTATCTAACACACGACTGTGGTCATACAGGACAAAGGTACAGTGTGCCAGGATCTTCTAGAAGCTATCAGCTTGCTGGAAATGTGGCTCTTCTGACCAGGAACATCAAGATCATTGGACAGGAATATCCAGAAATGAACACACAGTCTTATGGAGCAAGAGTGCTGGTGGGAACCTTCACAGAAAGAAGAATAACATACAGAGGTAAAACCTTATAAAAAAAGAATACAAAACCTTTCTGTAATTCTTTAGAAGGTCACCTGTCGGTTAGTGACAAATAAAGTGATTAATTTTTGTAAATTGAAGAATCATATTTGTAAATTGACCTGTAATTACGATGCTTGCGTTACAGGAAGAGCCCAGATCAGAAACGTTGAGTTCTACCACACAGGACAGGAGGGATGGAACGACCCGTCAGAACCGCGCTACTCTCTGGCATTTTTGAACCTGGGAAATGTGAGAGAACACAAAATCTTTATTCACATGCGTGATGGATGCTTTTCTGCATAACACATTGAGAACTGTTATGCATTAACACATTTTTTACAGGTGGCTGTTGAGTCCTACATCAAGGGATGTGCTTTTCATGATGGCTTCGCTCCTGCTATTGGGGTGTTCGGAACAGATGGACTGAATATCGATGACAACGTGATTCATCACACTGTTGGAGAAGGTACTGAAACTGTTTGTTGTGTTTGTTACTGAACAAAATGTAATCACTATGCTTTTCCTATCTGCATTTTTTATTCTTAAGGAATCAGAATATGGGGTGATAACATTGCTGCCCGCAGAAATCTGGTTACTCTGACACTGTGGCCCGGATCCTACAATGGAGCAGCGGAGACTTTTAACATTGAATGGAATGCAGCCATTGAGGTAAAAATATATTAATAACAAAAAACACACTGTACAACTAATTTTCTAAAACAGCATTAAATAATTATTACTGTTTATGTGTTGAAGGTAAATGAAGCAACCAACGTGATTCTTCAAGGGAATATTGTTGCTGGCTATGAACGAGTGGGATTCAGAATTGATGGAGAACCTTGTCCAGGTATATAAGACTGGTATATTTAATTGAATAGATTACATTTATGGTTACTCTAATAAAAATGAAAGTAACTTAAAGGCTTATGAACTATTTACGACTTAAATTTCCATTTGTCAACAGGATCTCCACGTTTAACGTCACAATGGAGTGAGAATGAAGCACATGGTGGTCTGTATGGAGTTTACATGAATAAAGACGGACTTGTTGGTTGCTCACAAATCCAGGGTTTCACCGTCTGGAGGAGTTTTGATTTTGGCATTTATGTTCAAGTATGATAAACAATCCACAAGTGTCTTAAATTGCCCATATAAGCATTTTGTAGATTCTCGGAAGATAGATTTTGTCCTCTCCTGTCCTCCAGGTCTCCATGAATGTGTTCATTTCTAACGTGACCCTTGTTGATAATGGAATGGGCATCATGCCTATTATCTACAGACCTCCATCTGTCAGCCACGAGTACGCAGATAAAACCGTTAGTGTACAGGTGAGGATGCACTCATGCAAAGCCAAAATGTCTGTCTAGGTGTTACCAAATAAACATCAAACTGCTTTCTAACATTAAGATTGTTACATCAATAAATCACTTGTATCAATTATTATATCATTTTTAAGTTAATGCTTAAAATAATTTTCTTGTTTTTTTTCAGGGGTCTCTGATTGTAGGCAGCAGCCCCAATTTCAACTGTTTGGACACACTGGCAACAACTGAGACCTATGTTTCACTCAGTGAAAGCCACAGAGCACCACGACCCCCTAAAGGTACAGTACAATAGAGCTGTAAAACAACAACAAACTTTTTTATTGATATTTAACAATATGTGATATTTAAATTTTTAAGTGTTTTTTTTACCTTTTTGCATTTGCCACATGATTTTATCCTAAGCAACTTTTACAGTAAGCTTGAAGTCAATGTTTTCAGTGTTATTTTGCACTAAATAAACTAAAAGAAACCGACTTTTAGATTTCAGTGCACTTTCTTTGTGCAACAGGTGGCAGGTCTGGAGTTTGCTGGCCGACGTTTGCATCTAGCCACAACAACGCACCACAGAAACCTCATCCTGGACTCATGAGCTACAACGCCATAGCTGGTTTGCTGACAGTCTCCGGTAAGCATCCTTTCAAAATGTGTTCAATCTCTAGATTTACAAATGGAATCTGCTACAAGCTGCTAAAATCTTGCTAAAGTCTGTTTCTATCCCCAGAGACAACATTTGTTGGCTTCAAGAATGTGTGTTCCACTGAAAGAAACTACATGTTCATGAGCAACCCACGAAATGAGGATTTACAACATCCAATCAGTGTTGAGAGAATCACCAAGATAGACAGCACAGAAGAATCTCTAGCATTCATTCATAACCCTGATCTGAGGTAAACGGGTTTGTCCTTTTCTTAACACAGTGTCCCATACAGGGAATTTTTTGTTACATCAATAAACAACCGTGACTGTAAATATGAGCAAAAATACATTCAGAAGTAAAAGTGATAAATTTGCTCTTACCATAGTAAAGTGAACCCATCAGACTGTGTGGACATGGACTGTGATGCTAAGAAGAAGACCATGTTGAAGGATCTGGATGGAAGTTTTCTGGGTGCAGTCGGAGCAGTGGTGCCCTATTCAGAGTACGAGTGGAACGGGGATGCGCGACATGGACTGGGCGATTACCGCATCCCTAAAGTCATGCTCACTGCTCTCAACGGCAGCCGCATACCTGTCAATCAAATAGCTCCTAATAAAGGTACATCAAAATGCAATCTTGTTTTTTTCCACAAACAACATTAATATATTATGAAACTGCAAGTGTTAAATCTTCATCACAACCATGATTTGGTGTTTTGGGCATTTTCATTGCTCTAGTAATATTTTTCTCTCTTGCGCTTAACATGTGAGTATGATGTTTTATGTGTACAGGTGTGATCAGAGACTCGTGTACTTACATGAGCACCTGGCAGAGCTACAAGTGCTTTGGACTGAATTATCAGATGCTGGTCATTGAAAGTCTAGACGCAGATACAGAGACAAGACGTCTTTCACCTGTGGCCATCCTGGGGGACACATATGTAGATCTGCTGAATGGTATAAGCCACTAACAACTTTTCATTAACTTTACATTAAATTACATTAAATCTCCTATATAAATGATTTCAAGATACAGACTATTATCTTATCTAGTTTAGGATTTTACAGAATCTGGAAGGATGTCATTGTTATGTTGTTTAATTTTAAACTAACTGTGAACATCTTATATCATTACAGGTCCACAAGACCACGGCTGGTGCACAGGCTACGCCTGTAGGAGAAGAGTCTCTCTCTTTCATGCCATTGTGGCCACCAATAAATCCTTTGATATCTTTTTCACCAGCACAACACCACAGAAGATGAGACTTATGATGCTCGATGCTAAACCTACAGAGGTTAGTCTGTTACTTAAGACACTACAATAGACACCGCATCTAGAGGGTAACTTCCTTTGTAATCATTTTATTTAATTTCACGTTGAACCATAATTAAAGGAATGTTTGGGAAAACAAACATCTATGCTATCATCTAGAGGTCGGCCGATATTGGATTTTGCTGATAACGATAACTAATGTGGGCAGTACCTGCCGATAACGATTAATTAACTATAGTTTTTTTATTGATTCTGAATCAAAACATAACACTAAGTAAAATAGCAAGGACGTTTATTGGGCTAGCCTACAACAATAAACAGTATTGCCTGAACCATGAAACGGTAACGTTTCTTTTAACAAAACACCTAAATATAAACTATATTGATAAGTATTAAACTCAACTGTATGGTTTAAACAAAAAATATAAGTAGGTGTTTTCTACATTGACCATTAAAAAAAAATTCTTGCATCAAATTAATGACAACTGATAGAGATCAATTGTTTACAAAACATTACAAAACAGTTTTTACTTAGACATAGCCTTGATGAGCATAGTCTTACTACTCTTGAAAATACTATTGTTTAAAAGCTGCATCATAAATGAATACATAGTATGAATGGCGTCATCTGCTTCGATGTGCAGCGAAGTCTGGGATCGCTGTAATCATAATGATCAACATAAGAATACAAAGCGCTTTGACAAACTTAGTCTCTTAGCAATATTCAGAAGTGTGTGCCAAGTCTCCGCAGACTCCGGAGGGGAGTGCCTTAATAATGCCATAATACTGTGGCACGTAGATATGCTGGCTCTGTTAAAGACTTCGTAGATTTACTTTGTCGACTTATTGCGCAAAATACAAACAAGAATGAAATTAAATACTTTTTAACATGTCCTGTGTACTGCAATGTGCTCTACCTTGTCATGGTCAAACTTTTAAATCCGCAAATAATGTAGCCGCTCCGTGCATAGTGCAGTCTCACGTGTTCTTCACGTATTCTCCACAAGCTGTCAGTATTACATTTTATTTCCGCCTCTAGAGGTCGCTGTTATACTCTGTACTTTCTCATTGCATATCACAGTAAAGCTTTCTCTGCTGCGTCTGGATCAAACGCAACCAGGAAAAACATATGTGGGGAGTTTTGCCGATCAACGAAAGTTATTGTTATCGTTATCGGCACCGATTTATCGAAAAATCGATGAATCGGTCGACCTCTAGTATCATCTTTGTAGACATTCATACATTAAAGACACATTACTATACACTATGTGTTTAGAGGATTTATATATTATCCAGGACTATTGCACTCAACATTGAACTTCTGTTATATACAGGCTGTTAGGGTGGCTGTATTTTACTCAAGCCCTCAGCGGTTAGACGTCTATGTAAACAACAAACTTGTTGCTCCAACTAACGCTCAGTGGAATGCAGGCAACACTGAATACACAGCACTTGAGCCCACATATCCAGGTAGAGTACAGTAGAGTCATGCAGATAATACAGCTCCCCCTACAGGCCAAAAAGACCAACGGGATTTATTATTTAAACATGAAAATAAACTGTTTTATGATTATAAAACATAAAGAATAATGATATGCTAATAATAATGCTAATGCATACATTTCTTTGAAATATGTAGTTAATAATAATACTACATAAGAAGCATTCTCACTAATGAGGTTTAGGACAACAACATAAAAAAATAAAATACTGCAATGTAAACAACAGTGGAGTTTCTCACTGTGGTGCTTTTTCCTCTCTGTTCTCTTAAGGTCAATATCTTCCAAGTTTTAACTCTGATCATGGCTCAAACTTCTTTGAACCAGACTACAAAATGCTGTATATACTTCTTCGAGGCTCAGAGCCGCTCCAGATCCGCACCTCGCCACTTCTTGTCGTGGCCTTTAACCTCCCAGCCATGACCGAAGCAGAGTTCTTCGGAGCTAATCTGATCAGAAATCTGGCTGCATTCCTCAAAGTACCACAGAACATGATTCGAATCACCAAGATCGTCCGTGCGGGCGGTGGTGCACGAAGACGGCGCTCTACTGGACTGACGGTGGAGATTGAGATCAGTCTGCCACCCGTCCAGACGTTTAGCACCAACACCACAAACAACTTGAACAGCACCGACAGCACCAACAACACCACCGGCACCACTGGTAGGACCAGACGATGTAAATAAAGCATTGATTGAATTGTAAGATAACTTCACAACGACTGAAATACCATTTTGAACATTTGCAGAAGACGACCAGCAGTTTTTGATTCTGAAGAACGTCGCTGATGAACTTGGTCGTGCTGCCGTCTCAGGGAATCTGAGTCAGTCCATCGGCTTCAACGTGTCGTCACTGGAGATGATCCCTCCTCCGCCCTCTTCCAGTGACCCGTCCTGGAGTCAGGTAAGATTTGAGTCAGCTCATGTTATCACTAAAGTTGCATTTCATTTTTTATAAAGATGCCAGGCAGTATTGGGTGACTAAATGAAAAGTGACGACGACAACAACTATTAAAATGTATTGAATTGAATGATGTTTTACCAACTTTTCCACTTATTTGTCTCTCAGGCGGCCACTCAGGAAGTGACTCGTGCAGACCAGCAGATGGAGTCGGTCAGGACGGTGTCTTCTCTGGTAATGGTGGTCCAGCCGGTGGCTGCGTTGTACCCTGGACCCCTCAGCGTGCAGCCCAGCATCATGGCTTTGGATTCAGAGGTGAAACAGGACTTTTGCTAAAGACATCACACTTCATGAATACTTTTTATGACCGCTAAAGTGTCACTGTGAATAAGGGAGGGTACAATTTCAAGAAGAATATCAAGATCAAGAGTATTTGAGCTAAACTGTGTTTTTATTCGTGTGTGTGTGTGCGTGTGTGTGTGTTTTCAGGGTACCTGTGTGTCTGTGGGTGTGACGAGTCTAACAATCTCAGCTGTGCTCAAAGATGCGAATGGGAATCCAGCGCAGGGACTTTCTGGAAACACCACCATCCTGTTCAGTGGCTGCTGGGCAAATTACACCGACCTCTCCATCTTAACCAGCGGTGAGTCATCTCATTTCTACAAACTGGTTGGAAGACACACATAAAACTATGTATTATGTTGCTGTTCCTAAAAAGAGTTATTAGTTCATCTTTTAGTTCCTCGCTCTCTATATCATTTCTACAGGTGGAAACTTCACGTTAGCATTTACTCTGAATGAATGGAATGCTCAGTCTAGATCCTTTACTGTCAGAGCGGTTACGACTCCTTCAGGACATCCAGCTACGACTCCGGGCCCTGTGGTTGTCCCCACGGATGACGACTCTTCAAGCATCTTTGACTCTAGTCCATCCATCTCATCAACATCTGTGTGTCTGCTCATGCTGTTAACTGCTCTACTCCTCCTGTTAAGAAAAACCTAGTAACAACTCAAACCAACGTAAAAACTACAATGTACCCTCTCTGTTCTCCCTTAAAAATTCATAATAATTACTTATTTTTGTTGATTTTTTATAATTATGATATCATGATTTCTAAGCTATACCTCTTAAGTCTGAGAGCATTCTATAATGATTAAACATTTCTCTTTTTTTGACAAAAGTTGATTTAATATGTTTTCAACTTGAATATATATATATATATATATATATACACACACACTTTCTTTATAATTATATATTTGTTTGTATGTATCACCAATAAAATCAACACATTATTCTTGTGCTGTTACGCTTTGATAAGACATCAGTGGGTCCCATCTAGAGTGGTTATCATAAACGGTCACTAGATGGCGGTAATGTCAAATTCTCACATTTTTGCAGCGTAATGAGGTGTCAAGGGATAGTTCACGAAAAAAACCCACATCTCTACATCGGTCGTCAGCTATTCACCTTCAAGTCGTTCTAAACCTGTAAATGACTTTTTTCTTTGGAACACAAGATGTTTTCAGACATGTTTGGTTACCAACATCTAAAATCGAAAATTATAAATGTTACTTAAATGCTTATTCATCTGCCTTAAATCTTATACATTGTGAAGTCATTGGGTATTTATAACTAACTTCAATATCTAAATACAATGTATGATGCTGAGGTTCAGTGCATGCAATAAATTATAGTCTGGGATAGGCGTAAATTAGATACAATCACAGAATAAATATTTTTGATGCGATTGTTTAATTATGACAGAGGACTTGGAGTTTTTATGAATGTAGCTCTGGTTGTAAGAAAGCGGTGAAGGTTTCAAAAAAATTGTTTTCGCAATCGTGAAAAACTCCAATTGCGCTGTGGCTTTAATGTTATGACCTCGTGTGCAATCCAATTATTTTTAATATGTGACCCTGCCTGTGGAAACCAGGCTAAGTGTCAAAACGATGAGATGAGAATCAAAGTTACTTTGATTTCAACCATTAATTTCAATATGATTTTCATCTTTGACAAGGCCTGACTATAGGTCAATATTCTTACGTGATTTTATGTAGAAAACAGTCACTAAATCACATCATCATCGGCTACTGTACTAGTGTAGGTAGACCTATCTTTAGTTTTTAACCAATATGGCGTGATTCTATAACATCATTTAAAATAGCAATTTATTTCAGCATTTATTATTCCATATGTATTCCATGATGAAAATTCAGATTTTCTAGTTTTCAATGACCACAAATTACTTTAAATTTTGTTACTACTTGAAGTTTATAAACACGGGTCAAAATTAAACTCACAATATATCTATAAAATATTTTCAGTGGTTAAAAACATGCTAGAATTACACAAAAGCAGCTATGTTGTGAAATGTGGCATGGTGCATCAAAGGTTCCTATAGTAAACTGGTTATTTTTGACCCGGGAATTGAGTTATTTAAATACTTTTACTATCTGACAACATATTTACATATATGTGATGTTTTTCTAATAGCCTAAATGATGTATAATAAATGATGAAATTCATTTCTTTTTTAAAGATTCAGCAAAGAAACCATCAACGTAGGGAATGAATACGGGCCAAAAACCCCATATTGTGCATTAGAAGGGTTTTACAAAAAGATATTTCTATTCCAAAAGTAAGAAAGGAAAAAATAAAACAATGAATATCTGGAATACTGAATGATGAAATTAACTTCTTGCAAAAATATAGAAAAAAAGAAACTCTTTAAAAACACTTACTTTCATGCACTTTCACGCACTTTCACTTTCATGATGAATGGGTACAAAAGAAAGATCAAATGTTTGTTGACAGCAATGTTCATGATTGACAACAAATTGAACAAAGAAAGTTTCCACCCATGAGGGCCAATTGCCTACTATAAAAGGAGGAAGTTCTTGTTGTTAGTTATAGAGTTTCCTAAAAGAGCGTGCAGGTATGACGATTCATGTAAACTGTATTTAACTTTCAAGAGCTCTGACTTTTTAGCATGCTTTGTTATTTTGTAACATGCTAATTTGTTTCAATAATTTAATTCAAATTATGTTGGGTTTTAGTTACAATATCTTTCATTAATACAATTTCACCTGCTACACCAAATTGCTGCGTATTAGCCTATATAATGGAAATAAAAACAGATTATAAGTACAATACGATTTGTGACACAAACATTTTCATTTATTGTCGGTGCAGAACTGAGACACTGCTTTGAGGCACATCCGAGTCTACCAGAGAAGATGGGGCGCGCGCGCTGGCAGCTGCATCTGCTGCTTGTTGTTTGTGAATTGCTGTGGAGCTTCGCGGGTAAGCGTAATCTTGCGTTTTCTTTATCTATATCGCTCCAACTTACTAACTCTTACTAACTAATGTCTATATTTTTCTGACCGGTTGTCTGATGGTTGTCATTTTGCAAACGAGACAGACATGAAATATAATCAATAGCTAAAGTTAATTTCGTGTCATACAGGTGCGCAGCTGGTCAGTGGGATAACCCCCTATGTTGGCAGTGTCAATGGCGGAACGAGACTGACGATAAAGGGTGCAGGTATTAATATCATCATTATAGTCAACGAAAGCATTTGTAAGGGTTAGATCAATTATGGGTTGTTTCATACCATGGCTAGGTCAAAAATGGGAAATCCCAACCGTTGGTTTAAATGAACAAAAATAGTTTAGGCTATAAAATATTGTTTTTAAAAATGATTGAATACATTTCATTTTAGAAGATGCTTTATGTTTCATAATAAATGACCGTAAAAAGAGTATACGAACGTGGTCGCGGGCCTTCTAGGATTCTTGTTATGTGATATTTGGGGTTTATTTTCCTCAGGTTTTGCTCAAGCCAATCAGCTCAGTTTAAAAGCTGATGATCCAAACATGGGTAACAGTGTGACACTGGTGTCTCGGACGAGATCTATTCCCTGTGATGTAGAAAGAGACTCTAGTCGCTCCAAACAGATCACGTGTTATACAAGGCAAGTATTACCCAGTTCAATGTTTTAATTTTATGATCACAGGCTTACATTAAGTTCTGAAGCTGTTCTAGAGAAATTCATGAAATACGAGTAATGATATTCGGCAAGAGTCAAAGTAAAATGCACATATTTTTTCTCAAATCATGTTTTCTCAAATTACTAAATGGCAACAAAAACGTTGCGCTGTGTGATTTCATCAGTTTCTAGTTCTGTAACAGAATAAAAACAGGAATGAATTGCCATGATTTTCATGGGATAATGCACGCCTAATGTGAACCTGACATATCCATAATAAAAACATCCGTTTTAAAAACAACTTCGTCTGCGCAGCCCAGGCTCCAGCCCTATAATTCAGCTACTTCACTCATTTCACATAGCTTAAAAAATAAAATGCACTAAATATAAAATGCACTAAAGGAAAAGTGAAAACAAAAGGTAGGTTAACTTTTACTTCAAATTTCAATTCACAATTCTTTTCCCTCAATTTTATTTACATGATATTTGCTCTTTTATAAAAGGGCATAATAGGTTCAATTCATCAACCCATATTTTTTCATATACAATTTGCCTGCCGAAAAGTCTTTTTGTGACAGTTTGTGATTTGTATTCTATGCCGTTTTTATTTATTACGAATTTACAATATTTACTCTAAATGAACAGACCCAATACATCATAGAAAACAATGTCTTCAGCTTACAGTTACAATGCATAACCTCAAATAACATATCATTCACAGTCTTTGCTAATTCTAAATTTTTACAAGCTAAACATTGTTTTAACTTATGGATATTGTTTTTAAAAAGGGTTGTACACACTGTAAAAAAGTGTCATTTTAATGAAAATATAATGACCTGTTAATCGATTTACCAGTAAATAACATTCAAATAATTTATTCGGTAAAAACTGTAATTAAACTAAACATAATGTTCATAATATAATAACCTTAATACAATATGTTTTTTGAAAGTAAAAAGTATGAATGACCATATTTTACAGTGAAATCTATATTGTGTTTAACACAATGATAAGCATTGTTTTACACTTTTTTAATACTGTTTAAATTAGTTGCTAGGCTAAGGGCCAGCAGGGTGGTAGTCCCCTCAGATTGAGTCAATTGATCAAGTGAAGCTCAGAATAACTTTTTATAGAGTTTTAACTTTTTTATTGCATGGTACATCAATATGCATGAATGCTAGATATGCAAAGTTAAATTCTCAGGAATAGCTTAACTGCATAATGTCAATAATATTTTTCAAACAAATCAATGCATTGTGTCTTTATTAGAGCTCTACCAGAAGATGACTATGAGATACACGTCTGCGTGGATGGTGTGCCAATTACTCAGATCTGTGACTGGTGGGATTGTAAATTCCATGTAAGTGAGAAAGACTTTATGTAAAATGTTTACTACAAGATATCCCCTCAAAATATTACAACATACTTACAATTACATGCTGTGCTTTCACAGAGTAGACTGTACTACACACCCACCATACAAAGTATTAGCCCACTCTCAGGTCTTCCAGGTGGGATTCTTGTTTTAGTTTGTAAATCTTTTATGGTACGACTTTTTGAAGGGAAGTCATCCTAACTTTTTATGTGAATGTATAGGAACTGTGGTGACAATGCAAGGAAGAATTTACACAGACGTGTACGGCAGCAGTACGGCCAGAAGTTCTAATGGTCGGAATACAAGATTTGTGAGGTCTGGAAATATCTAATAAAAATAATATGAACTATAACTTTTTGTTATAAAATATCTGTTAAAAGGTGTTTTATAATTAGTCTCATGATGTTAGGTTTATCAGATTACTGTTTTAAATTTGTTTTCTTTAAACAGGGCATACATGGGTGGCATGCCTTGCGAACTACTGAAACCCAGTTCAGATGAAAAGTAAGCATACGTAAAATAATCTAGCATTAAAGTGATGAAAGATAAGATAAACTGCATCAATTACCTTTCATTTCTTAGATATGGCCTGAAATTAGACGGTGGCGGTAGCGAATGGGGATACATGAGTTGCAAAATGACAGGAAATTATGTTGGTGAGGAATTTATAGAATCGTATAGAATATTTTTAAAATGTACATGCAATTTTTGGTTGAATAAATTGTTGTTGATCTTTGTCTTTAGGTCATCATAACCTCAGTTACATTCTGGATGGTGAATTTGGGAGGTCAGAGAAGTCTGATGTTACTTTACACCAAATTTACACGAAAGTTTCTGCATCTCACCAATGTTAGTGAAAGTCTCAACAAAACACATTTTCTTTTCTAGGAGTCTTCCAGACTTTGGGCTTTTCAGTGTCTCAGCATTGAACAAGCTCGCCATGTTCCAGACATATGCAGGTGCCGAACATTTATTCTTCTTAATGAATGCAATCTATAATGCCTGCAAAAACAGATATTTCTGAAAATCTTGGCATGTTGTTGATTCAATATGTGGTTCTCCTTCAGAGGTGTCAGGAGTTTCTCCATCTGAGGGCAGAGTGTTGGGCGGAACTTTACTCACCATTCACGGACGCTACTTTGACGAGACCGACCGGCCAGCTGTGGTTTTAGTAGGAGGTAAATTGTAATGACATTTGTTTGTGGACTGCTTAGGGTGCATTTTGAATTTCTAACTTCAAGAATTGCACTCAAATCCACCAATAGGTGGACTTCACCTATGGTCTACTCAAGGCAGTCGATTAATTTCCGCAACAATACGCAATTTTAATTATTATTATCTACAGGTCACAAGTGTCAGATTAAGAAAATATCGGACAAGAAGATAGTCTGTGTGACTCCTGGTTATGAAAAGACCAACATGACATTGTTTCCAGGTGAGAAATGAACCTTAAATATCATCTCTGAATGGTGACGGCACATTTCTGTCAATCTCATTCTTCAGTCTAACGCTGCACTTCACAAACACCTAAACCTAATATATGATGGTAACACTTTACAATATTGCTGTGATTTATTGCTAGAATAAAAAGGTATTATAAGTATAATGGTTGTGTTTACCATCACAGGTGGAAGAGGTTTAAAAATGGAGATGTGGAATAACAGTAATCCAAGCAATCTAGCGGATGTTCTCACCTATAATTCCAGCAGACCGGGTTATTCTGTACAGTGGGTGGATTCTCTGTCCTATGTGTGGACCGCTGCAATCGATTACTTTGTGGCTCGACTGAGTGGATTCTTTGTTCCGACGGAGACAGACAATTACTATTTCCGAATAAAAGCAGATGATAGGTCCATGCTGTATTTCAGCAAGACGGGTCTTCCCAAAGATAAAGTATGTGAATGATAACAAAAAACAATAAATCTGTATTATTTGATTTATGGTATGTGTATGTGATTATGTACACCAATCAATTAAAAGCTATTGATCATCCTACAGATATATATATATATATACACATACCTATATATACACACCTATATATATATATACAGTATATATAGATGTTTATAGATATATATACATATACAGGTTCATATATATACAGAATGTTTATGTTTGTAACACCTTAATTTTATAACATTTAATATGGGATGTAAATTCCGATAGCATTACCTTGTACTGTCCTGTATTCTCTTTTTTCCCTGTTAAGATGCTTAGAAACAATGCAACATTGTAAAAAGCGCTATATAAATCAACTTGATTTGAATTGTTTTATACTTTTTCCAGGTCCAGATTGCATATCAGTCTTACTCTTACAGTTTCTCCCAGAACTCAGAGGTCATGCGCTTACAGAAGGGAAAACCGTAAGTGTTTTTTTGAGCATTTAGATCACCACGGACAATCTGAATGAAACGCAAAATATAAAACACTATAAATTCATGTTATCTCTGTATAAGCTGTTATTGTTTTCTTTCTACAATATAATATCATAACAATCTCAACTTTTTATGTAAGTAATAAGGTACGAGAGGATGTGCTGTATCATGAATAAGTCATGCATGAATGTCGCTGTTAGGCACAACACAAAGCAGAGCTTATCCACAATAACACTAGCCTAGAGTACCTATTTATTTCATAAAATTGTTAACACACAATACAAATATTACCGCCTAAAAATGTGACCCTGTCTGTGAAAACCAGTCTAAAGGTTTAAAATCAACATGACCTAACAACCATCAAAGTTTGATTTTAACCATTCATTTCACTGTAATTTCAATCTTTGACATGGCCTTACTCTGTCAATATTAAATACATACAGTATTATCCTATACTTTCCTTATATTACATAGAATGATTTTATGTAAAAAAAATCAGTAAATACCCCAAAAAGGATTTGGTTTTAACAGGCAGGGTAACAAATGTAAAAAAAAGTCCCTGACCGACTGTGAACAGAAATGTTTCCGTTGCTAAGGGTGCTGGGTAATGATACACAGAATCGTTGGATGAAGCGGTTTTATCGTAATAAAAAACAGCAATTGACCAATCAGAATCAAGGACTGAAACAAACCGTTTCCTAATATAAAACAATCTGTTTTCAATGTGCTGCAGGTACTACATTGAGATTGTAGTGCAGGAATTTAATAATCAAGCTTCAGTCGACGTGGGCTTTTTCAAAGAGATCAGCCCGTTCACAGCCCAGCAGACAACAGAAGCTGTTAATGAGAGACAGCAGATACGAGCAAGCTATAATGTTTTACCTGAGAAACAGGTATGTGAGCATACAGGAGAAATTTAGGGAAAATAGTCAAATGATATGCTAGAAGGAAGTTGATGCACATGCAAAAACTAAAAGTCTCAGATACTGTACAGTTATAGGTGGTTAGTTTCAAGGGATGGACACCAGTAAGCGCCGTCCAGGAGATGCAGACTTTGAGAATCAGCAGTGACTGCTTTTCCATGGGCTTCTGTGACAACACATACTACTTTCTGGCATATGGAGATCATACAACAGGTGCATTATTATTATTGATGCAGATCAAGGAAAACATACTTTCTAGTCTTTGTTCTCCAATTGTTTGCATTCACCATTCTAATTTAGACAAATCTGTGTTTATGTATTTGTTGTGTTGTTTACCTTGCATTTTGCAGGGCCCATTCCCGTCAGTGCATCAGCGCTGGAGTTGCAGAACGCTCTGAAGGATTTGTGGACAATAAAACCAGACACAGTTACAGTCACAAAGGAGGAACTGAGCACAGAAGCACTTTACAATGTGACATTTAACTCAAATAGAGGTGAACTAAACAAAGACCATAATACACAGTCAATTCCTTAATAGTTTCTCCTGAAAGCATCTGTGCTAGAGCGACAATGAAATCTATTTTTACATTACACGTGGCAGTCATTTCTTTTCATTTACTAGTGACACGCATCAGCACTTTGTTACATGTATTGTGACAGTGACCGGCACTGCATGTGGCCAACACTAATGTTTGGTAAAAATATTAACAAAATAGTCTCTTTTAAAAGCTTGTAACTGTGTTGATCTCAGGTGACTTTGAGGATCTTCAATATTTGACCATGGGGTCAGATGTAAACATCACAGTTACTGAAGAAGTCAAAGGGAAGGCCAGTCTGGAGAATTTCACACTACTGTGGGGCGGCGTCCCATCACCTCCTATGACATATAATGCATCTGAGACTGAGGTTTTTATTTGTTTGCATTTGTGTTCAAATGTCAAAACATGTTATGCTCTTTTTACATGTTTTTGACACTTTTGTGATTAAAGGTGCTGGCTGCACTAAATGTGATGGTCTCAGCTAAATGTCCATCACAGATTCCAACCACTGAGAACTCCAACGTGAAATTTTTCAGAGATTATGAGGATGGTAGAGCAGTAAGTACTGCTTGTGTTGATAAATCAAACCAAACTATCATTTTTGTGTTGGTAATAAAGCTGCATCCACAGGGCTTGAAATTACAAAGTTTTATCACAAGAAGTTACTTTGCCCAAACATTGAATTTATAACTTTCACTGTCACCCAGATATCAGGAACCCTGGTCACTAATTCTGAAGCTTTCTGTGGCCGTTGGTCTTTGAGAAACCCATATTATATATTCCACTATTCTGACTCCCAGCACAACCCAATAGCACTACAGACATACAATACTGTAAGCATCAAACATCTCTGCAACTAGAAATAGATAGAAAATAAAACTCAGAAATGGCTAGACATTTCTACATTAAAATTTGTGAAAATTTTATTTTTATTTTAGTTCTGCTTAGCCTACAAAGGCCGACTGATGAATCAACTTCAAGTGATGTTAATTTACCAGACCAACGCAGGTTATAACACGGAAGTGACTACACAAATCTCTGTGCAATTCGACTCAACGGATACGTATGTTTATTGCCCTTAACATAATTTCATTTTAGATTTTTCAATCGGAGTATCTGTTATCTGCTATATAAACACACTAAATCCACAACCAGAGTAATTTTTTGTTGTCTTGTGGGCTTAAAGTAACATCGCTTTGGTCATTCTCAGGTGGACATACAAGTGTGTGGATCTCCTGGATTCCCTTCAGCAAAGATTTACAGGCTCCAACTATAGACTTTTTTGGCTGAATTTGTTTGGAGAGAACACCAACTCTGTATACTACATAGATACTGTTCACATTGGACGGGCACTGACTGCTTTGGACCCAAATGGTATTTAGGAATACTTTTTTTTAATGCTTGTGTAAAAAGACTGTAATTTATTTTGGATTATGATTCTGTTTTGTACACAAACTGGATAAGATCTGTTCTAAAACATTGACTGTTGTGCCTTCTTCGTGTGTTTCTCCTCAGTTATAGTGCAGGGTAGACGGCCACCCGCTCTTGCCCGCTCAGGACATTTCATCTCCAACTTTGCAGTGCGCAAACAAGCAAACGCTTCCCAAGTCAGTTATGAGATCACAGCATCACCGTACAATTGTGGCTTTGGCATCCCATTGCTTAAAATCGCCTTTCTACAGGTGAGTTAAAGGAATTAGTTACGGCTAAAACAATAATTCTGTCAACATTAAAGTCCCAGTGAAACGCCTTGGAACGTGCAGCATTATTTGATGTGTTGATGTAGTTTCAACTGAAAAATGCAGATAGGGTGAGACGGAATATCTAGAATTTTTAGTGCGCACGTTCCAGATTGTCAGTTTTGAATGCTTATATCGTCCTTAAGGCTAACATATTTTTGATAAAAAGGAAAAACTTTCATTTTACATTTACGCATTTGGCAGACACTATACATTGCATTATCCTATACATTTGTTTCTAAGTACATGCAATACCCTGGGATCGAACCCACGACCTTGCGTTGTTAACGCAATGCTCTTACCACTGACCTCAGGAAAGCTGTAAAATTTGGCTTTCACGAAGGTACAAAACTAAAGATATAAACTAAACAAAAATGAAATTAATAAATTAATAAATAACAGTAGAATTATGACTACTAATGCACTAATGCATTATTGTTGGTTGGTGAACAGGCAGTGCAGTGTTTTATGTCTTGGTTACTACTACTCTCGCTTATAAGTTAGTATAATGATTTTCTGTAAACATTGACTTAAATTACAGAACATTTAAAACCTATTTTCCCACAAATATTTGTAGATTCATATTTTGTACAATCAGATTTTAAGGCTTGATTTAGTGCTAATGTTTAAACCTAGGACTGGGTTAGGGTCTTGTGAGGTTAGAAGTAAAACATTTCTGATATGAAAATATAGGGGTTAAGGAAAATATAAACACATGGTTCAATCATTTTTTTACAAATACATTCTCTGAGAGTTTAAGTTTAGATGAAAAATGTCACATCCATAATGCTGCAATAGCCATTTTCTTTAACAGAAGCTAGAAAACAGCACAGAGGACCTACTGATTCAAAGCCAGGACAATGCCACAGTCACCATTACCCGCCCTCAGAAAGCCACCCCGCCACTTACTGGAACCTTTAATGTGGAGATCTACGGTCGACGTGTTGAAGGTAAACATGCTGGCTACAGGTTTATTATCTGAATTGGTTAGCTCACAGAAATTCTTACACCGTGTCTACACAGGACGCGACGTGACACGATACAGGACATTAGAAACACATTGTATTATAACTTTAAATTTTGTCTACACTGCATGTGGCTCGGCGCGATGCGACAAACCCACCATGTCGTGCCACGTCGTGCCGGTCGCGTCCGGAGTAGACAGTGCTATAGTTGCACAACAGACTTTTGCTCATGACAAGTAATAATACAAGACATGTATTAAATGGCAAATAACTGTTTTTTCATGTCTTTGGTGTGGTGTTTGTACCTCAGGTCTGCCAGTAGACATCAGTGCTGGGGACCTGCAGTACGCACTACAGGGGATTCCAGAGCTCGGCCAGCTGGAAGTGCAGAGATATGGAGATTGTACATTTTACATATGGGACATCCGGTGGCTCACCGTCCCTGGCAACCAGCCACTGATCAAGGCAAGAAACAAACTGATAACGTCAAAGCAGAATGACAACCATATGCCAACATTAATCAATGAGAATGAATTAAAATGAAACTCTGGCTTTTGCTTAAAGTTCATGCCTCTCAGATTTCTCTGATAATAATTAATTCTCCAGAATTCATATAGAAATAGATTTAAGTTACCCCATAGTCTATGCTTTCCATTTTCATTGTGTAATCTTAAAGGAATACTTTATGATAACCAGATTAATTCCTCTGCCGTGGTCGGCGTGAACCCTTCAGTGACATCATATAAGATCGAGCAAGGAGGCCTCTTAAAACAAAGAATTATGGGAGACTTTCTCCGCATCCCATCAGATAAACCACAGGTGCTTCTCTCACACACTACAGATTTTACCACAATACTTGTATGTTCACAATGTATAGCTCCTTTTAAATCTGTTTCCTCATGTCCACTGAGTGTGCAGATTTCAATAGTGTTACACAGCGTGTCAGCTGAAATGGCTCATACAAAAGCATGAAAGGTTTGTTTGTGATACAGAGAGGTGTACATTACCCCAAAATAAAAAATCTGGCATTAGTTACGCCCCTTTATGTTTTCAAAATCCTTATGAATATCTTTAGACAAAAAAAAAGGTTGCGCATGAGTAATGTGTACCAGGGCTGTCCAGCATGTACTACAGCTTTGTACGAGGAAAAGAAAATGATATTGCAGCTTTGTATGAGGAAATATTTGGTTTACTGGAAGTCTTGCGGCACAGTCTTGCCTGGCCGCATGGGTCACCATTTACTTTGATTGTCTTATACTACAAATCAAATCTTATACTTCCTGTGTTCCTTTGTGGTTTTTGAAAAATAAAGCTAGGTCGCAGAAATGGGTTGTGGACAACAGTGGCAAAACATGCAAAATGCAACAAACATACGTATAATCATGCATTTTGGACAACAAAATAAATTACCTTACATTTTAAAAACCTTTTGAGGCCATACTTTAAGACGTCTCGGGAGCATTTACATACAGGTATGATACGTGTATACTTACATGCATGTTATTCATAAGGTGGAGGTCTTCATCAACGGCATCCCATCATGGTGTTCAGGTGATTGTAGTTTCACATGGAGTGAGTCTAAGACCCCAACGGTGACTGGAGTTTCTCCTACAGAAGGTGTAGTATTCATAAAGTTGCATGTACAATCAAAGCTGTCATATCTATTTGTTTTACCATGTTACTGGTATTGTAATTTAGGTTCCAGTGGTTTGGCAACTGTTCTTAACATAACCGGATCTGGATTTGATGGTGGCAACGTTACTGTAAAAACTGGTGATGTGGAATGCTCTGTCCTGGAGGTCACCCGTAAGTGAAAACCAACAAGCTCTGAAGATCTTTTTGTCCCATGAAAACAAAATAACAGTTGTGTAGCTCCTATTCAATGTCAGCGGCCTCTTGAGAGCTTGTATATGGCAGTGTAGTACAGTAGATGTCAACACAGTTCATGCATGGGAACTTGAACAGAAATGTGTAGCTAGTCATTTTACAAACAATGTAGGAAGAAATCTGACCATATTATTTTTGTTATGCGTTCCAGACACCTATATAACCTGCAGAGTTGGTCCAGCAAGTGCTGGCACACATCCAGTGTCTCTGAGTTTCTCTGGCCTGGGCAATGCCCGATACCAGAACGGCACCAGTTTTAACTTCACACACCAGTTAGGAGTGACCTCCATATACCCCACCACAGGAAGTACAGCAGGTACAGGACAATGTTACGAAAAAAACAGACTGCATATTAAAGCCTTATAACCAGATTTTCTACCAACATGATATTTTGGCTTCACAGGAGGGGCGATTCTGACTGTGTTTGGTTATGGATTCAGTATCGATACAGCTGTCACCATTGGCACCGAGCCGTGTAATGTTACTGGAGCTGAACTCACTCAACTGAGATGCAGAGTTCCTGCTGTAAGTGAAGAGTGAAGGGGTTAATTTGACTTCATTTTCCCTTAGATTCATTACTATATTCATTAACCACCCATATGACTGTGTATGTACAGTATGTGCTGTACAATCTCAACAAGAAGTCTGTGTGCTAACAGTTATTCAGATATAATGTTGCTGTCATGAATTGTGGACAGAACACAGACACAGACAGCAGTGAAGGGTTAAACAGAAATTATTTATTAAATGTAAAACAAAAAACCCACGATGGGGGAACAAACACAATAAAAAGTCTTTCCAAAAAGGCAAACAAAAACTTCCCACTGGGGGGACAAAACAAGAACTAAAAGGGACGATGCAGGGACGAGGTGAGGCGAGGCAAGGCAAGGACACAATAATCAAGACAGGGACTAAACATGGTAAGATTAACGAACCGACAAAGGACAAAGAGAAACTGGGGCTACAAATAGGGAACACTAACGAGGGAAGATTACACGGGCAGGTGAGGGTAATTAAACACTAATAGGGAATAGACGGAGAAACAAGGGGGCGGGGCTAAAGGACACGACACCGGAGAGAGAGCATGGCATTACAAAACCACAACAATGCCATGCCCTTTCTCCACATAAAACGCATGGGTCTCACATGATCCTGCCACAAGACTCGAAAACCAAGACAAGGATCATGACAGTTGCAGTCAATGAAACATATACTTTTGTGTTACATGTCAATCAGGGGTCAGCAGGTCAACAGACTGTAACAGTGACCATGGGAGAGATGTCAGCAACATCAACTGAATCCTTCACATACAACAACACTCTGATGGCCACCATCACTGCTGTCAGCCCACACACTACAACAGTATTCGGTAATATGTCTGTTTTATGATTATATTAACCATAAAAGAGTAAACCCTCATTTGTCTCAGTAACAAAATGATCTTAAAATCAAACAGAACTGTATTAATACTACTATAATTTGCATAAGCCCAATAATATTGTAAAATATGTTCAGGGATCAGAGAAATTTACCCTCATTATGTACACCCCCAGAATAACAAGCAAGTAAGATTTAGGTGATCTATTATATACATTTTCTCTGTTTGTGTGTCAAAGGGCTCAGGATTCTCACTATCCTTGGAACTAATTTTGAAGAGCGGGTCAATGGCAGCTCTGTTCTGGTTGGTGAGACTGAGTGTGAATTGTTGAAGTGGACCAATGAAAACATTACCTGCATGTTGCCCAAACTCACTCCAGCTGTATACGACATCCACGTGAGAGTCGGGAACCAGGGATATGCCATAACCAGGTCATTCACTAGAATACATAATATAACATATATAATATATAACTTTTAAACTTCTACAGCAATGCAGTCAAAGTACTTGTATGTAAATATTTGTACAGTTAATGTATTTTATTGTTTCTAGATAACAATGGAAGGAAATCTTTGTTTATTTTTATCATGATTTATACAATTTAACCAAAAGTGAAATCTTTATTCAAAGAGAGCACATTTAAATACAGTTATAGTTAATATTATTGTTTATGTTAAAAGCATACAGTTCACAAGAGAATGATGAAATGATTTTGTTGTTTTCTTCATGTAGTGCTGGTGTTAATACCACCATAGAGGTTGTTCTGAAGGTGACAGGCTTCTCTCCACCGATGGGCTCTTTGTATGGAGGAACCACCATCACCATCAGAGGCTCTGGGTTCAGCTCGGTCCCATCAGACAACAATGTGACCCTGGGTAAGACAAGAGCACAAATTCAAAAACAATGTTTCTCTCCAACACTATCATATAAAGACACATGCTTGTCCTGGTCAGAATAACATAAACGTATTTCTACACATGATTTATGTTAAGAGGTTAAAAGTTCAGAAAATGTTGTCTGAGCAACTGAACATGGCTGTAGTTGTCATGGTTGTGTTGTCACAAAACTGTTAAAAAAAGTTTTTTTCACAGGAGACGCACAATGCCAAGTAACAGACGCTTCAAACAAACAACTGACATGTGTAACCCAGCCTACCGACAAAATATACACGGTGACAAATCAAGGTTTCCACCCAGGTAATATCTCTTTATCTTTCACATTGTCACCCATTAGCAAAATACTTCAGAGGCAGTGACACAATGGCTCTCATGGTAATGAAAGTAGAATTGCTGCCAGGAAAAAAGCAGGACCTAAAGTACAAAGTATAGTCATCTTAAGTGTAATTTTACTTATGAAACAAAATAGCAAAAGACTTGTTTTATGAATGTGCTTCTGTGACCACATGCCTATGTTTGGATACGTGTGAACATTTGACTGTATATATAGTCCATTATATTGTGTGTGTTCAGTGTATGGTCAGGGTTACGCCTGGAGCCCGTCTGCACTTATGGTCTCAGTTGGGGACACAGTGGTTTGGAAGTGGGAGGCACCGGCCTTTGTCTCTGATCTGGGCTACAGGGTCTTCAGTGTGTCCAGTCCCAGCAGTATTGAATATGATGGCATTGCATTCAAAAGTGGAGACACCAAAACTGCCAGAGGTACAACAACTACATCACCGCATGCATATCTATCTAACATATACTGTGTCAACATTAGTCATTCCAATTTATATTATATTATTTCAATTGAAAAAATCAGCCCTTTGATAATATTGCGCATTTAAAAAACATTAAACAGGATGAATCAAACCCCCTAAAAGCCTTTTTCTTCATTACATCTTCAGCAAAGTATGCCATGTCTTGTTATTATTTTACTATATATGGTGTTTACTATTAAGTGAATCACAGATCATTAATTGATATTTAATCATTTTTGTTTTTATATTCAGGTCATTTTTTTGTTTTGTTTGCGCATGGAGCAATTGAGCACCTGCAGTGTATAAAATGTGTGTTTTACAATGAATTTAGGAATCATTATGGCATTTGGTTCCTGTATCTGCCACTTGTACAGTATATTCATGTGCATGATAGACAAATTGTGTGCAGTAACATGCTGAACGTTACATGTCAATGTCAGACGAAAGACAGAATTATCTGCTTTTGTTTTTGCCCAGGTGCCCTTAGAAAGCAACAACTAAACCAAACATTGTGTATTCATTTTATGACCCCACAAAGTGCAAGCTGTTTTTGGACTTTTGATTGTTTGGACTTTTTTAGGAAGGAACTTAAGAGATCTTTTAAAGCTTGGTCAAGACATTGTTTTTTCATAGTGTCACATTTCAGTTAAACAAAACTGAAGGTGTCCGCTTTCTATTAATTATAGAACAAGCATAATTATATACCAACTTGCCAGTCACCGTGCAGAAAACAATGTTTTGTGTAATGTTGCACTATACAGAACTTATAAATGCATTTAGAGAATAGTCTTTGCGGTAAACTAAAGCTGCTTTACAGTAAAGGAAATAAAAAGGACAATAAGATTAGTGACACAATGTCAGTTGGGGGAAAATCTGACGCTACTGCTCTTTGTGTTCCTGTTAAAGGGTTTTTCAGCTACCGTTTCACATCTCCTGGAGTTTATTACTATAGTAGCGGCTTCATTGACTCTAGTAA
The DNA here is from genome assembly GCF_024868665.1 of Triplophysa rosa. NCBI lineage: Eukaryota > Metazoa > Chordata > Actinopteri > Cypriniformes > Nemacheilidae > Triplophysa > Triplophysa rosa. The sequence continues at coordinate 5,702,567 of NC_079905.1, read as the reverse complement.
CCAGAAGACGCTACAGGGCGTAGTGACCGTCAGACCTCTGGAGGAGAGACCTGTTGGGCTTCAGGTGTCTGTAGCTGGAATACAGGCCTCTGTGAATATAGGTACAACGGCAACCCTTTCATTTAAGTTAAAAATGTTAATGTGTGTTTTCAGTTCAGACAGTTCAAACTTGCATTTTGATCTAGGATTAGGTGTAAGCCTTGTCTGTGAAGCTCAGTACATTACAATTCAAATGGGTTTAGATTAGTTCTGTTTTGATCATTTCCCAAATCCTCCCTCACTAACATTTTCGCCTCATTTTATTAGCTGAAGAAAATGTAAGATTTTCATCATAGTTTCCATCAAGAAAAACAATGTTTGATGAAAACCACAAAGAAAATTATTTGGTAGCATTGATTGGTTGAGCCAATGTTGCTAGTCATGATGCAGAAATAGAAATAGATTTTTTTTCTATTTTAAAATAGAAAAATCATTCATAGACTGATATTTTTCTGATGTCTGAAATCTATCATCAGGGGTTTCTTAAAATATAAACAGATGATTCAACATATTGCTAGTAATTGCATTCTCTGAGAATTTAAATTTCAAGGTTCGGCTAAAAATGTCACATCCATAATGCTGGAATTGCCCATATGGCTTATTTTCGGCAGGTGTCGGAGAATCTATTTTAAAAACCATTACATCAGCATTATGCTATGATAGTATAGTAGTATCCTCACCAAAACGTGTCCTCTTTTTTATCTACAGCTTCAAGGCAAATGAACTCATCTGAGTCAGCGTGTTTGGCCACTTTTAACTGTGTCTGGAATCAGCTGGTATTTAATGACAGCTCTGATGGTCCGTACTTCACATTTATCTCCTGTGCCAGTCCAATTGTGAATGACATTTCTCCTGATCACGGCACCACTCATGACATCATCAGCATCCAGGGATCTGGCTTCAGCAACATCTCCTGTGCAAATGAGGTGAGGTTTAGAGGTCAATAAAGACATCAAAACTGACCTCAGTTTAGGGAATATCAAAGATTTAAAATTCATTCCAATAATCAGGGATTCATCAAGGTGATAATATAGAAAATGTATATTTATTAAAAAAATAAAGTGAAAACCTCTGCTGTAGGTCAAAGTTGGAGGTCATCCGTGTCATGTCATCAGCAGCACTTCAACTCAGATAAACTGTAAACTCAGTCCTGACAGCGGCGCTCCAGTGGGCACCCACTTACCCATAACCGTCCGGGTCAACAACATGGGTACAGCCATCATGACAATGCCGAACGAGAACGACCGCAGATTTGTGGTTCTACCTGTGGTTGATTCTGTCTCTCCCTCTGTGGGCAGCACGACCGGCTACACACGTCTCTCCATCTCTGGCTCTGGTTTTGTGAACGCATCTGTGATGGTAGCAAATGTTCAATGTAATGTAGTTTCCATGAACTACTCACAAATAGTGTGAGACACCTCACCGTCTTCGGCCCGCAGGGGAAACGTCACAGTCTATGTAAACACCATCTCTTCCTCTTGCAGTTCTGAGTGCATGTTTGAATATTCTCAGTCTGTTACACCAGTTGTCTCCAGCGTGTCACCTGACTCTGTTACTGGAAACTCTACTACTGTTGTGGTCACTGGCAGTGGCTTTGGGAACAATACAGCCGATCTAAGGGTATCTGCTGATGACATTATCCTGGAGGTCACAGGGGTTACAGATGACAACATCACACTTTTGGTCGGTGCTCTGCCTGCTGGGGGACATGCCCTACGAGTGGAGGTGATGAGTAAAGGTCTCGCCACAGGACTCTTGACCCTGACCAGCACACCACAGGCCACCATCCAACCAACATCAGGAAGCATTGCTGGAGGAACTCCACTCTTGATCGAAGGAAATGGCTTTGTGGCAGATAATACCACTGTGATGCTTGATGGCATACGTTGCCAGATATTAGAAGTGACCCCAGACAGAGTGAAATGTTTAACACCTCCTCATGCAGAGGGAGAAGTGCGGGTGGATATTTGGGTGTATGGTGTTCAGTACCCACAACTACATTTCAATTACACCATCACACAAACTCCAAATATCACCTCAGTGAGCCCTGGAACAGGTAAGAGTCATTTTATGAAAAATGTATATAATTTAATCATGCAACTAAGAAAAGTCACTGACCTTATGTTTATACTGTAGCAGAACATCATTCCTGTCATTCAAATAGTGCCATTACACCACATTCAAGTGCTGTTTTTACTAGATATCAGCTCATATACTCACATAATAATGCTGCTGACATCTTTTCCTCACAGGTCCTGTTGGAACACAGATCAACATCTCTGGTTCAGGCTTTGGCACAGACGCAGCGCTCGTCTCAGTGAACATTGATGCTGTGGGATGTAATGTGACATCCATCACAGATAAACAGCTGATGTGCACTGTTGGGGAACACGCAGGAGGAACGTTTCCGGTTATGTTATATCATCAGGTCAAAGGTCATGCCTTATCTCAGTCTGTCTTCAGCTATGAGCTGCTGCTGACAGGGGTCACACCAAACGAAGGTAATAAAAATTGAACAGAAATTGTCTTTCTATACCCCATCATATACAGTATTTTGCATAAATACAGTAATAAGACATTACAGAACTGTGTTGGGTAAGTTACTCTGAAAAAGTAATTAATTACTAGTTAATAATTACATATTCAATGGTGTAATTAGATTACTGTACAAATTACACTCTCCAAAAAGTATTTAGTTACTTCTTACTAATTACTTTCTAATTCCTATATCAACCTTGATTAGAATTGATTCAAGGATAGACATGAAACGGCTTATTTAATTTATTCAAATAAATAATAAATAACTACATAGATTATTCTTAATTATTATAATCTGACCAAAGTATACAAATGTGAGCAGCATACATTAAAGCAAAGTAAGACTTATAATTTTTTATGTCATTTCCACTATTGAATATATTACACAGTATTTAGTTCAATTACATCAGAAGTAACTGTAATTAAATTGCAGAAAAAATAAGAGTAATCCCTTACTTTACTTTTTCAAGGGGGAAGTAATTAAATTACAGTAACTAATTACTTAGTAACTAGTTACACCCAACATTGTTACAGAATACATTTGTTCTGTGTTGTTTTAGGAAGCTATGCTGGAGGAGCTGTTGTTGCCATTCAAGGCTCTGGATTAGAACCAAACACCACCAGAGTTCTCATCTGTGACAGAGAATGTAACGTGGACCTGCAGAACTCCACATCTAACCAACTGTACTGTGAGGTCCCGTACAACAATGGTATGCATTATGATCAAGCATTGCACATGCGCCGTGAAATATGTGGTTTGTGTGACTAACCATTATTCCATTATACCATTATTATATAGAGGCAAGTCATATAACTTGCGATGAAAGATAAGATCTGTCTGTTTACATTTTTCAGGGAATAAAACAGAGCAGGTCTGCATGGTTTCAGTGTTTAATGGAAAAGATACCGTCAACATCACAGCCGGCTACACATACAGATCCTCTTTAACCCCTGTGATCACTGATGTCACACCACGCAGGGGAGGAACAGCTGGAGGCACCAGACTCACTATTACAGGCTCAGGGTTCAGGTGACAAAGCAGATTTTTTGTGTACTACAAAACAAAATCAAAAAACAGTTTAGGACTGTACAGCACATACAGTAAATGCCTAAATACATTTGTATGGCAAATTAAGATTTTTAAAGCAAATAAATAGTGTGATATTACACACAACACCAGCTGCTGATTGTCATATACATAAAGTTTGTCTTATTTATCAAATACTCACGTGTGTATAAGGCTTTTACTTGTGCACCTGTGTGAACTGTTTGAAAGTTAGATTAAAGTAATTTCCAAAATAAGCAAGAAAAGAAACAGGATTATGAGAACAATAACAACTTTGATTTTATCTAAAGCAACTACAGTAAATTTTGCTTTAAGTGGCCAAATACTTTTTTAGACCACAGTATGTGTTCCAAACAGTTTACTTTATGTAATCTTCTGTATCTTTGGCCTGTCTCACCTGTAGTGCAAACACCAGTGAAGTTACTGTGACTATTGCGGGATCTGTCTGCGATGTCCAGTCAGCCAATGAGACACAGATTATTTGTGTGACCAACGATCAACCAAAATCCCAGGAAACTAAAGTGCGAGTCCTGATAGGAAACAGAGGAATCGCCAGAATGGTAACACCCACATATATTTAATATCATATAATTAGAGCATCTAAAATAGAAAAAAATACAAATATAGAGTAACAAGCATTGTTGAAGTTGTCTCTTCTGTTTTTCAGGATCGTGCTGATTTCTTCTACATTGACGTGTGGTCATCTCCCTATACGTGGGGTGGTCTCTCTCCTCCTGAGAAGGGCACATTTGCTGTAATCACTGCTGGTCAGACCATCCTGTTGGACACCAGCACCCCTGTCCTAAAGATGCTCCTTATCCAGGGTATGTTGATACTAGATTATGCATTTTACAGTACAACTAAGTGAGGGTGAGGCATGTTTCCCCTTTTTAGTAATCGTACGCCATCTCATCAATACATATTAACCAATGGTATTTCTCCTCTAAGGCGGGCGGCTGATTTTTGATGAGGCAGATATTGAGCTCCAGGCGGAGAACATTCTGATCACAGATGGTGGAGCTTTACAGATCGGCACAGAGCAGCAGCCCTTCCAGCATAAAGCCATCATCACACTGCACGGACACCTGCGGTCTAAAGAACTTCCTGTCTATGGTGCCAAGACCCTCGCTGTCAGAGAGGGAGTGCTGGATCTGCACGGTATGCTTGTACAGTACAGCACAGTATTTACTGTATAAACAGTACTGTCTACAAGGTTGTCTATAAATAAGACCTTGGGATGACTACCGTAGAGAAGTTCCCTGCTTTGTAATGCTTTGTTTATAATCGTGTTTCTTCAGGAATCCCAGTACCTGTAACGTGGAGTCGTCTTTCTCAGACTGCACAAAGTGGCTCCAGCACTCTGACACTGATGGATGCCGTCACCTGGAAGGCTGGAGATGAAATTGTCATTGCTTCCACAGGGCACAGGTACAGTATGGATGCACTGGCAAAGCTGAAGCACTGACTGAATTGACTGAAGTTTGCTTAATGGAAGCACATACACTCTAGAAATTAAACCAAATCAGGAAGTAAAATTTTAAAAATCATTATTTGTCAGCTAAATGTGCAAAAACAAGTACGCCTTTTTATCTGGAATGTATAATCCACATGGCACTATCAAAACCTTGGTTGCTTTATTGCCAAGTTGGTAATGCCTAAACATTTAAACAAGCAGCTAATAAAAATAGGGGAAGTGTTTAGGAGACCTGTTTGTTTTTGGGGCTTATCACTTTATTATGAATCCACAGACACAGCCAGAGAGAGAATGAGTTGAGGAGAATTGCTTCAGTTTCACATGACGGTAGGACCCTCAATCTGACCGAACCCCTCACCTACACTCATCTGGGTGTGTCCGTCAATCTGCCTGATGGGACTGCTTTTCAAGCAAGAGCAGAGGTGGGACTTCTTACCAGAAACATTGTTATCCGTGGATCCAACAACCAGGAGTGGAATGATCAGATACCAGCTTGCCCTGCCGGATTCGACACAGGTTTGGTTGTTTCTCCATCTTAGAGAGTTATTCATGCTCATTGAAAATCACTTGGCCAACCAATCTGGCAACCACATTCCAATAAATTGTATTATAGATATTCATATATTCTCACAGGGGATTTTGCCGTCCAGACGTGTTTCCAGGGGAGGTTTGGAGAGGAAGTAGGAAGTGATGAGTTTGGTGGCTGCATCATGTTCCACGCACCACAACCAAACCAAAACCTGGCAATTGGAAGAATTGAATATGTTGAGGTAACAGTTTGATAAAGGACTACAAAAACCCAAATTTACCTTTAGACCTTTAAGATATTCAAAAATTCTTTTTTTGAATATTATATTGCAATCATAGGATTATTTCTTTGTTTTTGTAGATTTTTCATGCTGGACAGGCGTTCCGTCTGGGACGCTACCCAATCCACTGGCATCTAATGGGAGATGTTCAGTACAAGTCGTACGTGCGTGGCTGTGCCATTCATCAATCTTACAACCGTGCTATAAGCATCCACAACACTCACAACCTGCTGGTGGAGCGCAACGTCATCTACGACATTAAGGGTGGAGCCTTCTTTATCACAGATGGTACTGAGACAGGAAACATCTTGCAGTATAATCTGGCAGTATTTGTGAGACAGAGCACAAGTTTGCAAAATGATGATGTGACTCCGGCTGCATTCTGGGTAACAAACCCAAACAACACCATTAGACATAACACCGCAGCCGGTGGGACTCACTTTGGTTTCTGGTACCGCATGAATGATCCTGATATTCAATCCTATTATACCATCTGTCAAAAGAAAGTACCACTTGGGCAGTTCTTCAACAATACGGTGCATTCTCAGGGCTGGTTTGGGTTGTGGATCTTCCAAGAGTATTTCCCAACGCAAAATGGTTTCTGCTACTACTCGACACCAGCACCAGCCGTCTTCCGTCGCCTGACGTCCTGGAACAATGAGAAAGGAGCTGAGTGGGTGAATGTTGGAGCTGTGCAGTTCAGTGAGTTCCTCATGGTCAATAATGAGAAAGCAGGAGTGGAGGCCAAGAGGATCATTTGGAACTATGTCAGTGGATGGGGGCTGGAAGGAGGTGCAGCTGTGGTAAACAGCACTATTGTGGGTCATGTGTCTGAGCTTGGAAATGATTACTGCACCACTCATGGAATTGTTCTGCCCCTGGATGATGGTTTGAGTGTCATCAACACCAAGTTTATGAGCTTCAACCGGTCATCGTGTGCAGCTGTAGGGGTGGCAGAAGTCATTGGAACCTGCACGTTCCGCTGTGGAGGCTGGAGCGCCAGATTCAGTGGAATACAATACTATCAGTCACCCAACAAGGCCAGATTCAGATGGGAGCACGAGGTGGCGCTCATAGATACTGATGGATCCCTAACAGGTACCGACCTATACCACAATAACATTGCATACTAGAGATTATAGCAAAGAGCAAACTGACATTGAAGTGTAAATTAAACTGTAAAAGCTTCTGTGTAAAAGTCTCTTTATATTTATAAAAAAGGCAAAAATAACTCCAAGGTGGTGCCGATGAGTAACCTACTCGACCCAAGTCACTGTTCTCAAGCAGCAGAATGGAGTGTTGGCGTCCCTGGAGCTGTATGTGACAACACCACCAACTTCCACCGGCTGGTTTTCTACAGTCCCTCTCCCTTTTGGTATAACAATGTGATTCTCACCAACTCATTTGGTAGGCTGAAATAATAATTTTTTGGGATGACTGAGATGTTGTCAGTACAATTCACTTTTCATGAATGACAGACCTAAAATCTCTCTTTAGGGTCATGTGTGCTACCCTTTCTTCAAACGATGGTGACCCACTCATATGGCTGGATGGCACTGGTACCTTCAGGCCAAACCTACAACTGGCAGTTCGAGCATGGTTCCCACATCACCAGCATGTCATATTACGGAATGATCTACGGCTTTAAGGTGAAGTGAGGGCATGCCAATATCTTTAAATTAATGTCCACCACAATTTAAGTTCCCCAAAATATATATTTTTTGTCAATATTGACTCATCCTCGTATTGTTTCAAACCCACATGCTGTTATTTTTCTGTAGAATGTAAATGTATTTATTTAAGCAGCTTTTAACCAGTTCATTGTGTACACGACTGTCAAAAACCAAACTGTCACTCTCCGAAGAACTGGACTCAAGAGCAGATTCAATTTAGCAACAGTTTTAACAGATAAGCAAAACAAGACACGAAAACAATAATGACTGAGCCGAGCTCAGAAAAATCCAAGGATGAGGCAGAGGCGAGGTCAAGCATGCGTGAGGTCAGTCGAGGTGTGTACAGTGTCCAAAGGGGAAATCCAGAGAGTAGTCAGACGGGCGAGGGTCAATCGAGGCGCGAACAGAATCCAGAGGGAAAAGGCAAGCTCGAAATCCCAAACCCGGGACCTGACAAAAAGTATGGGGCGGTTTCCCGGACAGGGTTTAAGCTTAGTCCCAGACTTACTTAATTGTTAGAAGTTTCTTGATTGAAAACAACTTGCAATGACATATCTTAAAATATATAAGTGTGATTGTTTTGTCTCAAGACGTACACCATTAATGTTTTTTGTAAATTATGTTTCAAAAAATGACTTAAATATCCTGATTTAACTAAGGCCTAGTCCTGGTTTAAATTAATCCCTGTCCGGGAAACTGCCCCTAAGAGTTTAAAGAAGTTTCTGTGACTTGTTCACAGTCTGCACATGGCATACAACAGGGTAGGCTTCAGAACAAAATGGAAGTTATCTTGAAATTTAAAAAATGATACAAATTTGGTTGCTTTAGACGACACTGTAAAGACAATGTGTTTTTTGAGAGCAATACCAGCAGGTTTGCAATGGCATGAGTAAATAACAAGATTTCATTTTTGAGTATAAAATTACTTTTATTTTTTTGTCTAATTCTGTGCCTCTTTTCTTCACTGACAGCCAGAAAATTACATCATCCTGAATCACAACTTTACTCAAGCGCCTGACATGTTCCACATTATAGATCAACGAAATGGTTCCTCCCAGCCTCTAACCCCTACAGTGAATGTAAATGGCGACTGGTACTTCAACGAGTCTTCAAACAGTCTCTACTACATGGGTAAAACTACTCATCACTTAATACACAACGTTTGGTTAAGAGGCATAATGTTAAGAGGACACATTTCAAATCAGTTCCAAGACAGTGTAATGTTCAAATGTCTACATAATTAATTATAAATTCAATGCCATCTCAATACTGCAGATATCATATAAATATATGTTATAATTAGGGCTGTCAACGTTAACGCGTTAACGCATGCGATTAATTTTTTCAAATTAACGCGTGAAAAATATTTAACGCAATTAACGCAGCATCCGTTTGTTTTGACATTTTTTGTCTAGCGTTACATTATGTAATCACGCTCTTATTCGTGTACAGGCTTTTAAACCACTTAAGCGCGATTTGAAACTGTTGCTTTGAATAAAAGAAGAAATCAATGTGATTTTGTAGCTTTAATGAGAATTCTTCTGCATTTAATTTATAATTTAGCATTAAAGACTGTAAAGTGTTTGAGAACTTCCTTCAATTTCTGTATGTTTCATGATAGCTCTCAATTATATTGTTGAATGGCTATAATTAATGTTAAAATAATCAATTTAATAGAGACATCAGTTACAGTACTAATATCAAAATGTTTTCTTTCATTCATAAAATGACGCTGTTAAAGAAATATGTTGTTTCTACATCAATTTGAAGATTAAATGTGAAATTATTCAAATGTAAAAGTATATTCTAAAATATCATTGTTATGTGCGATTAATCGTGATTAATCACAGAAAATGTGTGATTAATCCGATTAATTGTTTAATTGATTGACAGCACTAGTTATAATATAAATGTTTGCTATATTTTAACAGTGTCTGGAAGAGACCATGCAGCTAACCGGAGGAGGAGGAACAGTGTGGACCGGTCTCTTAAAGACAGATATGTGAATTTCTATGTGTATCAGTGTTACTATCCAAAGTGTATCACACCAACACAACCTCCACCTCCTCCACCAGGCAATTTTACCTCCGGATCCAAGTATGTTATAGACACACTTGCTCAGTGCCTTTATTTTTATATGACCATATTATCTGTTGTTTGACTTTGTTTATTTAATACACAGCAGTACATATAATGGTTGTAGTCTCTGGTCAGATGAGTCATTTTGGAGGTCGAGCCCAGAAAACAACTTTGCTGTTCCACAAACAGGCTCTAATGTGGTAATTCCATTAGGTAAGCATCTCTAATGCTGCAAATCCAAAACAGTTAAAAGGGTAGTTTTATGTTGTATGTATCTAAAACCTAAAAATTGTCACAAATGTACAAATTCCTCACTTTGTTTTAAAGGGAAATGTGTGATTGTAGACACAGTAATTCCTTCCCTGAACAAGCTGACAATATATGGAGTTCTGGAGATCCCAGACACAAATAATGGCACTTCCAACATCAGCGTTTCCCAGTATAACAACATTGTTCTGAACGTCACATACATCTCCATTCAGGTACCAGTCTGGACCAAATTGCAACCTTTGAACTGGAATCAAACTCTTTTAGAGTGCTAAATTAGCTTACTAAGTCAAAAACAAATCGTTAAGAAAAGTGAAGATGGATCAAATAAAGACACTTATTAAATAGTAAAGATGCATTCTTTATCATATTTAAGCAGCTTTGCATTTGGTTAATAGATATTAAGATATTTTAAGGATGTTGGATGTTAAACTGAAAAGAAAGTTAAGGCACTAATTTTACTTTGAATCAAGGGTGGACGTCTAATCGCTGGATGGGCTGATCAGCCCTTCAGAGGTGAACTACAGATTATACTGAAAGGAAATCATCTCACACCCGATTGGCTGTTGCCTGACATAAACCAAGGGTCTAAAGTGTTGGGTAAGGGCGCTATACAGATAGCACAGTTCCTTAGAAAAGTAAATTCTTAAAACGGTCTGCGTAAAAGAAATCCACAGACAACGTAGTAAGTAACAAACGTAAAGTTTATATTTATTGAAACATTGCCATTTTCCAGGTGTGTTTGGATCTCTTGATCTGTATGGCATGCCACACAATGTGTATCACACTAAACTGGCTAGAACAGTCCAGGCAGGAAACAACACACTCTATCTGGAGGAAGCTGTTGACTGGAAGGTCAGAAACTTTTTAAAGATTACAACCCAGCACTTACTGCCCAAGAGAACAATTTACTATTGCCATTTGAACAAGTTAAATTTAAGAATAATTTTACAGTAATTGTAATTAATTGTGTCATGAACAACTGGTAATTAATTGTGTCATGAACAACTGGTAAAGCTATCAAATATTAAAAGTACCTTATTACACATATCATTGTGTTCACATTTGCACTTTAAACGTGCTCGTTTTGTTTCCATAAAAACACACATGCCATAATGTCATGACTCTTTTTTTACCTTCAGGTTGGACATAAGATTCTTCTGTCCACCACCAGTTATGACCCATGGCAAACAGAAATCCGCACCATAACTGCAATTTCCGATTATGGCCGCACACTGATCCTGGACCAGCCTGTAACATACACACACATTGGTTTGTACTGTACTTAACACTTAAAACGTTGCAGGACACAAATAAGACTTTTTAACCTGGGGACCCACACTTACAAAACCAGCCAATATACGTATGTCCCTTATATAATTGCTTTTTCTTTTTACACCATGTATGTTAACCATAGATCGACAAATAAATGCGTTATATGCCAGCGGAGGGGGATTCACTAGCATAGTTTCATACACAAAACTACCCATATGGTAACGATGGAAAAAATAAATCTTAATAATCAACAAAACAGGTAAATTCCTAGTGAAAAAAGTCCTAGTGAAATTAAAAATTACAATGCCTATTATTTAATGAAATATTGCAGCATTTATTGTAAATAGTCTATCAATGTGGGTCATTCTCTTTTAAAAATTGATGTGCCCTCATAATCTTCAGTTAAAATCAGAAAATGCTCTTCCGTCCTTCAATGACATTATGTTAGATGGCTTGGGCGGAGCTACCTTTCACTCCACCCCTTCAACTGTCAGTCTGCTCCCAGTTCAATTTCAAAATGCAACAGCTGTTTATACATCCAAACAAATCGCAGGTAAAGTCGAAAGCCACGCCCACTGTTTTTGTCATTTACAATTTAATTTCACGCGGAAATGAAATCAAAATACGGAAGTAAAAACGATAGCAACTTCCGGTTCACGGTGACTTTAAAACACCTCATAATTACCCCAGACAGTACTCACAATATTTCTTCACATGTTCACTGTTACGTTTACATCAACTCTTATCTTACATACTTTTTCTAAAGGTGTTAATCAACTGGGCGTTCACTACCCCCTAGTGGTCCGTTGCGTAATTGCAGTTTTGTGTGTAGAATAATATGTTAGAAATAAATGTTAAAATAGCTCAGTAAAAATAGCTCCAAAAAAGTTCATGTTGTTCAATTAATACCAAATACTGCAAGACAATTAATAAAGTGAGTTTATACTGTCCTCAATACACTTTTTTTTAAATCCACAATTTAACAAGCAGTTTTTGTTGGACTCCGCAACAGGAAACCGGAATGGAGGGTTGAAGCATAATTGTTTTCCATTTAATGCTAAGTTCTGTAAGAAAATATATAACATATAAAAAAAAAGATTGTATACATAATTGTACATCATTTTAAATGTATTATCTAATACATGACTGTGGTCATACAGGACAAAGGTACAGTGTGCCAGGATCTTCTAGAAGCTATCAGCTTGCTGGAAATGTGGCTCTTCTGACCAGGAACATCAAGATCATTGGACAGGAATATCCAGAAATGAACACACAGTCTTATGGAGCAAGAGTGCTGGTGGGAACCTTCACAGAAAGAAGAATAACATACAGAGGTAAAACCTTATAAAAAAAGAATACAAAACCTTTCTGTAATTCTTTAGAAGGTCACCTGTCGGTTAGTGACAAATAAAGTGATTAATTTTTGTAAATTGAAGAATCATATTTGTAAATTGACCTGTAATTACGATGCTTGCGTTACAGGAAGAGCCCAGATCAGAAACGTTGAGTTCTACCACACAGGACAGGAGGGATGGAACGACCCGTCAGAACCGCGCTACTCTCTGGCATTTTTGAACCTGGGAAATGTGAGAGAACACAAAATCTTTATTCACATGCGTGATGGATGCTTTTCTGCATAACACATTGAGAACTGTTATGCATTAACACATTTTTTACAGGTGGCTGCTGAGTCCTACATCATGGGATGTGCTTTTCATGATGGCTTCGCTCCTGCTATTGGGGTGTTCGGAACAGATGGACTGAATATCGATTACAACGTGATCCATCACACTGTTGGAGAAGGTGCTGAAACAATGGCATCTAGAGTAAACTATAGTGCAAATGGAATCCAAATGGAGTGTGTTGAAATGATTTTCTCTTCTGCATTTTTCATCTTACTGTATTTGTAAAGGAATAAGAATATTGGGCGATAAAAATGCCGTCCGGAGAAATCTGGTTACTCTGACACTGTGGCCGGGATCCTACAATGGTGCAGCTGAGACTTTGAACACTGAATGGAATGCAGCCATTGAGGTATCATTTTCAATAAACACCAAACCATACCATGATACAGAGAAATGATCATAATCATGTGTTATGGTATTTATATGACACTCCAGGATAAATTCACATTTATTCATTTATAAAATCTAACATTCAAACTATTACCTTAGCCTAGTTTACCATGGTACAGAATTAAAAAAAATCACAGTATTGTGTGTCCTACCCTCCCAAAAACATGCAATATCATGGTACATTTTTTTTACTTGTTGGGACATAATAAAAATCATTCTTCACTCCTGAAAAAGCAGAAGCTAGCTAAAAATGTTATTCTATGTTGAAGGTAAATGAAGCAACCAACGTGATTCTTCAAGGGAATATTGTTGCTGGTTATGAACGAGTGGGATTCAGAACTGATGGAGAACCTTGTCCAGGTATATTGGGGTGTATTTTAAATATTTAAGAGGTGAAGAGGTGTAGTCATAGTTGTCTTTTGAAGTAAAAAGCTTATATTACACACTTGTGTAATCTTTATTTACTATTTCATAATATGTAAAAAGAATCAGGTTCAGTGGCACAATGGAGTGAGAATGAAGCACATGGTGGTCTGTATGGAGTATACATGAATAAAGACGGACTTGCTAGTTGCTCTCAAATCCAGGGTTTCACCGTCTGGAGGAGTTTTGATTTTGGCATTTATGTTCAAGTATGATAAACATCTTACTTATACCCTAAAACTCATGAATAGTAATTATGAAGTATTGTATAAAAGGAACACTTGTTGAATTGCTAATTGTACAAATGCAGAATGTGATCGTGTGAGCTTTATGTCCTCTCCTGACCTCCAGGTCTCCATGAATGTGTTTGTTTCTAACGTGACCCTTGTTGATAATGGAATGGGCATCATGCCTATTATCTACAAACCTCCATCTGTCAGCCACGAGTACGCCAACAAAACCGTCCGTGTACAGGTGATGCAACGATTGGTTCAGTCAGAAGTTTTTAGATGTTACCAACATATCATCAAACTGTTTATATAAAATTGTTACATCAGTAAAGTAATTGTGTCAAATTGTTTATATTTCATGACCAAGACGTAAACTGTAGGTGTAAATATAATCAGGAACATTATTGTTCACTCATGCATATGCTTCCTGTTTTTTTCAGGGGTCTCTGATTGTGGGCAGCAGCCCCAATTTCAACTGTTTGGACACACTGGCAACAACTGAGTCTTATGTTGCTCTCAGTGAAAGTCACAGAGCACCACGACCCCCTAAAGGTACTATGCGTTTGCTGCGTTACATTACTGTGTTACTGTAACAAACTGCACAAGGGACTTGAGAGGTTGATGATATAAATGCACTTAGTCTTTAATAAAAGGGCAAATCCAAGATCATTCAAATAACAAATAATCCAGCCAACAATGAAACAAAGGCAGAAAACATGGAACTAACTAAGAAGCCTGAGATAATGAGACACAGGTGACACAGTTGAATGCAATCATGAGTAATGAGTCCAGGAAAGGATTATGGGTAATGTAGTGTACAATGGCAGTCCAGGGGAAGTGGGGAGTGCCCTCTTGTGGAGCATAAGGGCACTCCAGCTGGTGAGTGTGACAGTTACAGTAGTTTATTAGCATAATAACAAAGTGCAATATTACATTTACCTTTACAGATGATTTAATCCAAAGCGACTTGCAGTGCATTTTATGGTTAAAATGAAACTGCGGTATAGTAGTTGCATTTTCTGAAATGATTTAATTGTTGAATGTATTTAATTATATTGATGTAATATAAATGATGCATTTTCTGTGTGCAACAGGTGGCAGGTCTGGAGTTTGCTGGCCGACATTTGAATCTGAACACAATCAAGCACCACAGAAACCTCACGCTGGACACGTAAGCTACAACGCCATAGCTGGTTTCCTGACAGTCAGCGGTGAGACACGTTCTCTCAAAATATGTTGATTTTGAACTAATCTGAAATTGGCTACAAGCTGCTAAAACATAATTTCTGTCTTCAGAAACAACATTTGTTGGCTTCAAGAATGTGTGTTCCAATGAAAGAAACTACATGTTCATGAGCAACCCACGAAATGAGGACCTACAACATCCAATCAGTGTTGAGAGAATCACCAAGATAGACAGCACAGAAGAATCTCTAGCATTCATTCATAACCCTGATCTGAGGTAAACGGGTTTGTCCTTTTCTTAACACAGTGTCCCATACAGGGAATTTTTTGTTACATCAATAAACAACCGTGACTGTAAATATGAGCAACAAGTATATTCTGATGTAAAAGTGATAAATTTGCTCTTACTGTAGTAAAGTGAACCCATCAGACTGTGTGGACATGGACTGTGATGCTAAGAAGAAGACCATGTTGAAGGATCTGGATGGAAGTTTTCTGGGTGCAGTCGGAGCAGTGGTGCCCTATTCAGAGTACGAGTGGAACGGGGATGCGCGACATGGACTGGGCGATTACCGCATCCCTAAAGTCATGCTCACTGCTCTCAACGGCAGCCGCATACCTGTCAATCAAATAGCTCCTAATAAAGGTACATCAAAATGCAATCTTGTTTTTTTCCACAAACAACATTAATATATTATGAAACTGCAAGTGTTAAATCTTCATCACAACCATGATTTGGTGTTTTGGGCATTTTCATTGCTCTCGTAATATTTTTCTCTCTTGCGCTTAACATGTGAGTATGATGTTTATGTGTACAGGTGTGATCAGAGACTCGTGTACTTACATGAGCACCTGGCAGAGCTACAAGTGCTTTGGACTGAATTATCAGATGCTGGTCATTGAAAGTCTAGACGCAGATACAGAGACGAGACGTCTTTCACCTGTGGCCATCCTGGGGGACACATATGTAGATCTGCTGAATGGTACTGATAGTAAATCAACTCATCTTGATATTATTTAAAGATTCAGTCAAATACATTTTCTACTGTAGGATTTTACTGAAAAATGATATTCTTTCATTTTAAACTTAATGTGGACATCCTACTGTCATTACAGGTCCACAAGACCACGGCTGGTGCACAGGCTACGCCTGTAGGAGAAGAGTCTCTCTCTTTCATGCCATTGTGGCCACCAATAAATCCTTTGATATCTTTTTCACCAGCACAACACCACAGAAGATGAGACTTATGATGCTCAACGCTAAACCTACAGAGGTTAGTCTGTTACATAAGACACTACAGCAATCGTACATTTATATTTCCATACATGTTTGATTATAAGGTTTGTGCATTATCTAGTACCATTGCACTCAACATTAAACTTCTGTTCTCTACAGGCTGTTAGGGTGGCTGTATTTTACTCAAGCCCTCAGCGGTTAGACGTCTATGTAAACAACAAACTTGTTGCTCCAACTAACGCTCAGTGGAATGCAGGCAACACTGAATACACAGCACTTGAGCCCACATATCCAGGTAGAGTACAGTAGAGTCATGCAGATAATACAGCTCCCCCTACAGGCCTGGAAGACAATAAATCTATATTTTTTTAATATTGAAAATAAACAATGTTTTGGAATTACAAAAATTAAAAACATTATTGTTATGCTAACAATAATACTACTAATAATGGCATTTCTTTAAATATGTAGTTTTAAAAAATAATATTGGCCTTTGTACCTTCTGACTACAGAAGAGTTACTAAATGTAAACCCCAGAAAAATATACTGTAATATGAACACCACAGCAGAGTTTCTAATTGTAATTCATTTTTTATTCCTCTCTGTTCTCTTTAGGTCAATATCTTCCAAGTTTTAATTCCACCCATGCCTCCAACTTCTTTGACCCAGACTACAAAATGCTGTACATACTTCTTCGAGGCTCAGAGCCGCTCCAGATCCGCACCTCGCCGCTTCTTGTCGTGGCCTTTAACCTCCCGGCCATGACCGAAGCAGAGTTCTTCGGAGCTAATCTGATCAGAAATCTGGCTGCATTCCTCAAAGTACCACAGAACATGATTCGAATCACCAAGATCGTCCGTGCGGGCGGTGGTGCACGAAGACGGCGCTCCACTGGACTGACGGTGGAGATTGAGATCAGTCTGCCACCCGTCCAGACGTTTAGCACCAACACCACAAACAACATGAACAGCACCGACAGCACCAACAACACCACCGGCACCACTGGTAGGACCAGACGATGTAAATAAAGCATTGATTGAATTGTAAGATAACTTCACAACGACTGAAATACCATTTTGAACATTTTCAGAAGACGACCAGCAGTTTTTGATTCTGAAGAACGTCGCTGATGAACTTGGTCGTGCTGCCGTCTCAGGGAATCTGAGTCAGTCCATCGGCTTCAACGTGTCGTCACTGGAGATGATCCCTCCTCCGCCCTCTTCCAGTGACCCGTCCTGGAGTCAGGTAAGATTTGAGTCAGCTCATGTTATCACTAAAGTTGCATTTCATTTTTTATAAAGATGCCAGGCAGTATTGGGTGACTAAATGAAAAGTGACGACGACAACAACTATTAAAATGTATTGAATTGAATGATGTTTTACCAACTTTTCCTCTTATTTGTCTCTCAGGCGGCCACTCAGGAAGTGACTCGTGCAGACCAGCAGATGGAGTCGGTCAGGACGGTGTCTTCTCTGGTAATGGTGGTCCAGCCTGTGGCTGCGTTGTATCCTGGACCCCTCAGCGTGCAGCCCAGCATCATGGCTTTGGATTCAGAGGTGAAACAGGACTTTTGCTAAAGACATCACACTTCATCTTAGCTTTGAAAAATAAGATCTGTTTAATGTTATAAATGTATAATTTGAATGAAGAATAGAGTATTTGAGCTAAACTGTGCTTTTATAAATGTTTTTATGTGTGTGTTTTCAGGGTAACTGTGTGTCTGTGGGTGTGACGAGTCTAACAATCTCAGCTGTGCTCAAAGATGCGAATGGGAATCCAGCGCAGGGACTTTCTGGAAACACCACCATCCTGTTCAGTGGCTGCTGGGCAAATTACACCGACCTCTCCATCTTAACCAGCGGTGAGTCATCTCATTTCTACAAACTGGTTGGACGACACACATAAAACTATGTATTATGTTGCTGTTCCTAAAAAGAGTTACCAGTTCATTTTCATCGCTCTCTTTATCCTTTCTGCAGGCGGAAACTTCATGTTAGCATTTACTCTGAATAAATGGAATGCTCAGTCTAGATCCTTTACTGTCAGAGCGGTTACGACTCCTTCAGGACATCCAGATACAACTACTACAGGACGTCCAGGGGTTGTCCCCACAGACTGCATCTTTTTTTGTATCTTTGACTCTAGTCCATCCATCACATCACCATCTGTGTGTCTGCTCATGCTGTTAACTGCTCTACTCCTCCTGTTCAGACAAACCTAGTGACAACTCAAACAAATGGAGAAACTACAATGTTCGCTCTGTTAAAAAAATCATAATTATTACGTATTTCTTTTTGTTGTTTTCTCAAAATGATTTCTAAAGCTATGCCTTTTAATCTGAGAGCATAATTTAATAATTTTCAACTTTAATTTTTGAATAGAAAATCAAATGCCTTTACTATGAATTATATTCACATTCACTTGTCACCAATAAAAATCTATATATAGCATTATTGTGCTGTCTGTTATGTTTTGATAAATTAATCTAGTCCTAGTATGAGGAGTGGTCATTAGATGGCGGTAAAGTCCAATTCTCACACTACACATTCAAACGTAATGACAAAAACCCCAATTCCTGGTAAAGTTTAAGAAAATAGTTCACCCAAAAAATAAAATCTGTCATTTATTCACCACCATGTGATTTTTAAAAACTGTGCAAAACTAAAGATATTTAGAAAAATGTCATACAATGGAGAAAACAAATGTGAGAAAGATATATTAATGCATGCATTTTAAAGTTAGACTTTGAATTTTAATGTCAATTCCACTATTGTATACATTACACAGTACTTAGTTACAACCGAAGTAACTGTAATTAGATTACAGAAAAAAATAAGAGTAATCCCTTACTTTACCTTTTTGAGGGAAAGTAATTCAATTACAGTAACTAATTACTTAGTAACTAGTTACACCCAACACTGGATGTAAGAGCCCTAAAATTAAGACTGACACATCCATTATTTTTAGGAGCTTCTCTGACATATCAATTAAGGAGCTAGTTCAGCCTTAAGATGCTTTGTGAACAAGGCCCTGGTTGTAAAAGAGTGGATTAGTTTTCAAGAAAAGTTTTAGCATTTCGTCACCCTATAGAATTATAAGGTTCTATCTGACATTTTTGTTATTCACATATTCTTATCCTGTGACAACTTATTTACATTATGCCATGTTTGTTTTTGTTAAATGTGTACATTTTGGGACTTTTTTAAAGAAAACAAAACGGTTCCATCTACAAAATCGAATTATAATTTGGTTCTGTAAGGTTCTATCTGCGAGCCAATCAGCACTTTGAATGCAAACAAGAGGACCAATCAGGATTAGCTGTCTTTGTCATGCGACCAGACTCCTCAGTGATAGTGGGAAATATCTGAGGAAACTGAGGAAAAAATGTTTAAAAGAAACCTCAAGGTTGACTGTTTTATTGATACTCTTATCAAGAAGAGCAGCTCAAACTACAGTATTTTATTTTAGGTTTTGTTGAGGAGTTTATTTTTATACTTATAGACACAACACTAGCCAGCAGCGCTGTTTACATGACCCTCATAATGCGATGAATGCCTTACATTTTACAATATTAAGCCCTAAAGACCAACTAGTCAACAATGTCTTAATAACAACAAGACACATGATCATGTTATTTCAGCCATACTCATCTCTAGAAATAATTTTACCTGTCCCACCTTCTGTGGGATAAAGTCTAGGTCAGATAGCTGCTTTCTGTCTAAAGAACATCAACTGACATGTGTAACTCAACCAAAAGACAAAATACACAATGTGACAAACCACGGCTTCCATCCTGGTAATCTCTTGTTTTATCTCTTTATCAGTCACACATATCAGATGAATACATCAAAGGCGATGACACAAAATGTTAAGAACAGATCATGAAAGTACAACTGCTGCCAAGAAAACAGCAGGACATTCCACATCACCTGATGTCCTTAAAGTCTTCTTAAGAATGTGCTTCTCTGACTACATGACTGTGTTTGTATGTGTATGCATAGAATTATATTGTGTGTGTTCAGTGTAAGGTCAGGGTTACGCCTGGAGCCCGTCTGCACTTATAGTCTCAGTTGGGGACACAGTGGTTTGGAGCTGGGAGGCACTGGCTTTTATCTCTGATCTGGGCTACAGGGTCTTCAGTGTGTCCAGTCCCAGCAGTAATGAATATGATGGCATTGCATTAAAAAGTGGAGACACCAAAACTGCCAGAGGTACAACAACTACATCACCGCATGCATATCTCATATCAGTAAAATTTCAATTTGTTTTACAATGGTCTGTTTACTATTAAGTGGACCATGAATCATTTATCAATATTTAATATTGTAGCAGTTTTGTTTTGAGCACCTGCAGCATATACAGTATATTAGGTAAACGTGTGTTTAACTATGAATTTGCAAACGGTATTTGGGTCAATATATCCGTTACTACTGCTCTTTGTGAATCTGTTTGTGTGTCTCTTTTGGCTTCAGGGTTTTTCAGCTATCGTTTCACATCTCCTGGAGTTTATTACTACAGCAGCGGCTACATTGACTCCTATAATCATAATCTATTTTTACTCTCCACAGGCTCAAGGCAAGCGAGGTCATCTGAGTCAGAGTGTGTAGCCACTTTTGATGACGTCCAAGAAATGGGGTTTACTTATAACCAATCTACTGGTCTGTACTTCACATTTACTTATTGTGCCAGTCCCACTGTGAATAACTTTACTCCAGCCCAACCCATGTCATCATCACCATCCAGGGATCTAGCTTTAGCAGCATCTCCTGTGTAAATGAGGTCAGGTGAAGAGATCAATAAAGACATGAAAACTGACCTCAGTTTAGGGGATGTTAGAGATTCAACATTCAATCAAACACCCAGAGGATTTTTAATTAGAGGGTTTTCAACCAGAGGTGTGTGTGTGTGTGTGTGGACATGTTTGTATATCCCGTTGGGGACCTAAACCTGAATGCACACCAACACATGGGGACTCGTGTCACAGTGGGGACCAAAATTGAGGTCCCCACGGGCAAAAAAGCTTATAAATTGTACAGAACAATATTTTTTTTAAATCTAAAAATACAAAACGTTTTCTATGATCTTTAGGCTTAGGGGATAAAATATACAGTTTGTACAGTATAAAAAACATTACGCCTATGGACTGTCCCCACGGAGATAGTAAACCAGACATGTGTGTGAATGTTAAAGGAGTAGTTCAATTTCAAAATAAATGTTCGTGATAATTTACTCACCCCCATGTTGTCCAAGATGTTTATGTATTTTTTTCTTTAGTCGAAAAGAAATTAAGGGTTTTGATCAAAACATTCCAGGATGTTTCTCGATATAGTGGACTTCAACGGATTTTAGAAAATGACCGATCGTTTCGCTAGATAAGACCCTTATTCATCGTCTGGTATCGTTAAAAGCCCTTTGAAGCTGCACTGAAACTGTCATTTTGACCTTTAACTGTTTGGAGTCCATTGAAGTCCACTACACGGAGAAAAATCCTGGAATGTTTTCATCAAAAACCTTAATTTCTTTTCGACTAAAGAAACAAGTAGATAAACATCTTGGATGACATGGGGGCGAGTAAATTATCATGAAAATGTATTTTGAAAGTGAACTACTCCTTTAATATTAGTAAGACAGAAAATTTTTTTTGCCAACCAAAGGTCGATGTTGGAGGTCATCTGTGTCGTATCATCAGCAGCACTTAAACTCAGCTTAACTGTAAACTCAGTCCTGACAGCGGCGCTCCAGTGGGCACCCTCCTACCCATAACCGTCCGGGTCAACAACTTGGGTGAATCTATAGACCACAGATTTGTGGTTCTACCTGTGGTTGATTCTGTCTCTCCCTCTGTGGGCAGCACTACCGGCTACACACGTCTCTCCATCTCTGGCTCTGGTTTTGTGAACGCATCTGTGATGGTAGCAAATGTTCAATGTAATGCAGTTTCCATGAACTACTCACACATTGTGTGTGACACCTCACCGTTCGGAGGTCCCGTACAACAATGGTATGCACTTCCTCATGTAGCATTGCTCATGCATCTTGAAATGTTTGCACAACAAACCTTACCATTAATCTAACAAATATATCATTGTATCTGTAGATCTAAAATATGTATTATGGTTTTGTGTGAAACGTATGCCAGGAAAACTAAAAACAAATCAGTTACGTAATGGATTGAAAATGTGACTGCTTAGATGCAAGTCACATATAATTAGAAATGAAGGAAACGATCTGACTGTTTGTTTACATGTGTCTGTCTTACAGGGAATAAAACAGAGCAGGTCTGCATGGTTTCAGTGTTTAATGGAAAAGATACAGTCAACATCACAGCCGGCTACACATACAGATCCTCTTTAACCCCTGTGATCACTGATGTCACACCACGCAGGGGAGGAACAGCTGGAGGAACCAGACTCACTATTACAGGCTCAGGTTTTAGGTGACAAAGCAGATTTTCTTGTACTACAAACAACAAAAACATGATTTCTAAAGCTATACCTTTTAAAGGTATTTTTATAGGTATGTGTAATTTTTTGGAGGATCTATTGACAGAAATGCAATATAATATGCATAACTATGTCTTCAGATGTGTATAAAGAGCTTACACAATGAAGCGTTATGTTTTTATTACCTTAGAATGAGCTATTTCTATCTATATACACCGCGGGTCCCCTTGCACTTCATTCGCAATGTTCTGTCAGCCGTCGTAGATTTTCGAACGGGTGGGGTGGAGTGAGCTTTAGTTGAGACCATAATTTAATATTTTTCAACTTGAATATTTGAATAGATAATCAAATTGCTTAACTATGAGTTATATACACATGCACTTGTCACCAATAAAAATCTAAATATAGCATATGCTTGTGTTGTCTGTTATGTTTTGATAAATTAATCTGGTCCTGGTATGAGGAGCTGTCACTAGATGGCGGCGAAGTCCAATTCTCACACTCTTGCACCTATGCAGGAGAGTAATTACAAACCCCAAATAATTAATCCTGGTAAAGTTTAAGAGAATAGTTCACCAAAAAATTAAAATCTGTCATCATTTCATGTGATTTAAAAACTGTATATGACCCTTTCTGTGCAAAACTAAAGATATTTAGAGAACTAGTTATGTCCTATATATTTATTCCAGTTTTTAAGCAGCCAAAAAAGGCAACACTGAAAGACAGACAAAATCATCACCTAAAATCACCCTGTTAGGTAAGACAAGAATCTAATATTATCTTAAAGTTACTGAAATGTTTATGTGTATCAACTTTCTTCAAAATATCTTCTGTTGTGTTCTGCAGAAGAAAGAAATTCACGCAGGTTTGAAATGACTGGAGGGTAAGTAATTGATGACAGAACTTTCATTTTGGGGTGAACTATCCCTTTAAAGAAAGGGTGCAGTTAAACTCCTTCTGTGGATGTTGTCAGTAAACCTACGCCTAGAGTGCTTGGCTGACAGGGGATGGATCTCTGTCAGTGATTTAATCATTGAACAAGGTATCATGTACCCACATTAAAAAAAAGAAAATAATTTTTTTGTTTGTTTTTTGAAAGAGTAGAAAAGAAATAGAAGTCAGAACTGATCGGCCAGGTGTTGACGGAAGAGATGCGTTTTCAGACGATTCTTAAAGATGGCTACAGAATCTGCAGATCTTGTAGCAGTGGGCAGATCATTCCACATAAGTGGAACCGATCCCGAGAAGGTAGTGACAGAGATTTTTTTCCATTTTGGGATTTTGGTACCACAAGACGTTGTTCGTTTGCAGAGCGTAGAGATCTGGCGGGTATATAAGTCTGCATTAACGAGTGAAGGTAATGGGGTGCTGAACCAGTGGTGGTCTTGTAGGCCAGGTGCAGTCTTGAATTTGATGCGAGCCACTATAGGGAGCCAATGTAACTTAGTGAAGAGAGGAGTGACGTGTGCTCTCTTCGGTTCATTGAAGACCACTCTTGCCGCTGCATTCTGGATCATCTGTAGAGGTTTGGTTGTGCAAGCTGGAAGTCCAGCCAGTAGCGCATTGCAGTAGTCCAGTAAGGACAGAACAAGAGCCTGGACTAGGACTTGCGTAGCATGCTCTGATAGGAAGGGTCTAATTTTCCTAATATTGTAGAGGATGAATCTACAGGACCGGGTGGTGCTGGCAACCTGATCTGTGAAGTTAAGCTGATCATCGATCACCACTCCCAGGTTTCTAGCCTTTCTGGAAGATGTGATGGTTGATGAGCCCAGTTGAATGGAGAAGTTGTGATGAGTCTTTGTGTCAGCCGGGATTAACAAGCAGTTCTGTTTTTGCAAGGTTCAGCTGCACGTGATGGTCCTTCATCCAGAGCGAGATTTCAGCTAGGCATGCTGAAATGCGTGCAGAAACAGTCGGATCGTCAGGCTGAAAAGACAGGTGGAGTTGTGTATCATCCACATAGCAGTGATAGGAAAAGCCATGTTTCCAAATGACAGAGCCTAGGGATGTCATGTATACAGAAAATAGCAACGGACCAAGCACTGAGCCCTGAGGCACCCTTGTGTCAAGATGTTGGGACTCAGAGACCTCATCTCTCCAGGATACTCTAAATGACCTACATGAGAGGTAAGACCTGAACCATTGTAGGACCATTCCAGAGACACCCATAGCCTTGAGGGTCGACAGAAGGATGTGATGGTTAACAGCGGCAGATAGATCCAGTAGGATAAGAACAGATGAGTTAGAGGCGGATCTTTCCAGTCTCAGGGCTTCAATGACAGAGAGCAGCACAGTCTCAGTGGAATGACCGCTCTTGAAACCAGACTGGTTGCTGTCCAGGAGGTTGTTCTGGGTGAGAAAGGATGAGAGTTGGTTACATACAACACGTTCAAGAGTTTTAGCAATGAAGGGGAGGAGGGATACCGGTCTGTAGTTTTCTAACAGTGCAGGATTAAGAGTGGGTTTCTTCAGTAGTGGGGTAGTACAGGCCTCTTTGAAGAGTGTGGGAAATGAGACGAGTTGATAAAGTGGGTCAGAGTGGGAACAACCAATGGAGAGATGGCCTGGAGGAGATGAGTGAGGATGGGATCTAGCGGGCAGGTAGTCAGGTGGTTAGAAGAAATAACCTTGGAAACGTCGTCTTCAGATAGGAGAGAGAAAGAGGGGAGCGAGCATGTGTCTGGGGATTGGGCGTGGTCAAGAGGCGGCAGCGCAGATAATTGACTGCTGATGGTGGTCGTTTTCTTTACAAAGAAAGACGCAAAATCATCAGCTGTTAAATCCGATAGAGGTGAGGGGGCAGGCGGGCAAAGAAGAGCAGAAAAGGTTTTAAAGAGGGTACGAGGGTCAGGAGAGTTGTCAGGAGAGGAGAGCTTCTCTGGCATGCCAATTAAGGAACTAGGTCAGCTTAAACATGTTTAGTGAACCAGGCCCTGGTTGTAAAAGAGTGGATTAGCTTTCAAGAAATGTTTTAGAATTTTTGAAACACTGTAATTCATTAGAATGTTTACGCATGTTGTTATGATGTGTTATGACGTAAAGTGCAATCCAGGGCCCGTATTTGCAAAACATTTTATCTTATCACAAAATCTTTTAAGTTAAGAGTTTCCTCTTAAAACCTATTCACAAAACTGAGAGCAAATTTGACTAAAGAATAGAAAATAATCTAAGGCTAAGAGAAAGGGTGGGTAGCTATGGATTATGTCAGCAAACCCATTAACTATGGCCAAAGTGACTGGCTGAAACGGAAAGGGGCTCAGTGAGAGATTTAATCATAAAAATATGTAGAAGGACCCATGTCTCCAAATGTGCACAAAACTTCATTGTTTAGTACGTATATGACATGGAAACTTGATGATACTCAATAATGTCATCTATAGTTTTGGAAACACTCACTACAAATGACTGTCTCCCAAGTGTGCTTACAGGGTATGGGGGGTGATTTTGTAAGGATTCCTGATCGGTGCCCTGACGAGTTGAGATGCAATGTCAGAAATGTTGTCACATAACTTGTAAAATGTTCTTTGTGTGCCTTCATCTAAATTAATAATGTTCTTGAGCCAAGATATAATTTTGACTGAATGAAGTACATTAGTCGACAAGTTTTTTTTAAAGATCAGTATGGGAACAACTGCACAAAGGCTATGCAGTTTCTAGATGAGGAAAGATGGGCACGTGCCCCCTCAAGACTTTCAGACCCGTTCTATTGCCGTCGTTTAGGCAAAGCATTTGTCACCCATTTTCATTTAGACCCCGCGACCAAACGCGGGTGCGAGAACTGGACCCATGAACTGGGTTTTTGACTTAAAAGCTGCGCTGCACAGACCAATCCATGAATGTCATAAACTACTGCGAGAACAGACTGCTCCATATGCTTTCAAATGGCTCTTGTGATACGTTGGTTATAGTCTGCACAGTCGAACACACCTCTTGCCAGTTGGCATACAGGTAGCATCGTTTAAAGTGAATAACTTTTATGTTACAGTTCAATTTCAGGGTGCAAAGACTAGAAAATAAAAAATAAAATCCTCTAAATGAACTATCAATAATATATTAAATCATTTAATATAGATTTGGAAATACATAGAGTGGTATAGTTAAAATAATATATACAATATATTAAATAATACATAAAGAATTGACACGTTTCATATATTAAGAAATAGATGCACTTAAATTATTATATTATGTATTATATTGCATTATATATTTTTGTTTCATAATGGAAGGAATTTTGTAATGGATAATAAATCTGTAGCTATTAAAAGGCAGTTTAACAACCACACTAACCACTTTGCTTCATTTTTATTTGCTTTTACTTTTGTGTTATGTGTTCATTTGTATGCAAACAATGACTCTTTTAGCACAAAATTGTATACAAGATATTGGTTCTCAAAAAACACCAGACTGATGCATTTACCTTAAAAATGTACATAATTATTTTTACTGGGAAGAAGATGCATATATCAATCAGATAGTGTTGTAATTGAATTCTCTCAATGATTTGTGCAATATTTTGAATATGCTTAAGAGATAATCTCTATAATATTGCTTTAAATGTATGTATTTGTACACACAGGACACGTTTCTGTGTGTTGTGCACACTCTTAAAAAAATGGGTGCATGATGCCCCTGGGAAAGAATATAGTACATGTTGGTAGAATGACAAAAATGCTCATGATTGACAGACACACGTCAAACAGGGAAAGTTTTCACCCTGATGGCAGATATAAAAAGAGGGACTTCTCGATTGTTAGTGTGACTTTCCAAAGAGATTTGAACAAGTATGTTGGTCTGAATGATGTTTAATGTAAACTTTAAAGAACTATTTAATTTCAAAGATCTAGCTGACTTGTTAGCATTAGTTTTTTTCCATTGTATTAGGCTAATTTACTTAATTCATTTTATTAAAAAAAACAGGTAATACTCATAGTTGCATTTTATGTCTTTCATTAATAATAGAATTTCATCAATATATTACTAAACACCTTATCTCAAATTAAATAATATTTGTGACTAGGACACTTGTGAACACAAGTATCATAGGTCCAGAAGGGTAGGTAACACTGCTTTGAGGCACATCTGAGTCTAACAGAGAAGATGGGGCGCGTACGCAGGCAGCTGCATCTGCTGCTTGCTGTTTGTATAATACTGTGGAGCTCCGCAGGTAAGCATATTCTTGAGTTTTCTTTATTCATATCGACTGCAACTTACATAATCATGCCATATTAAACATTGATTCTGACCATTTGAGTGCCACATTGTTGTCATTAGCAAACGAGACAGACATTATATTCAAGCTTGAACTAACTTTATATCATACAGAAGCGCAGAGGATCCGCAGAATAACCCCTTATGTTGGCAGTGTCAATGGTGGAACAAGACTGACCATAGAGGGTGAAGGTAGTAAAAGATGTTCATTTAGTATATGAAAGTATTTTTAGGGGTTGATAAAACCTTCTAAAAATGCTGAATTGTTTTAAACCATGGTTGTGTCAAGTATGGACAAACCCAACTGCTTGTTTGTTCTTCAGGTTTTGCTCAAGCCAATCAGTTCAGTTTAAATGCAGACGACCTAAACGTTGGTAACAGTGTGATGCTGGTGTCTCGGACGAGATCTGTTCCCTGTGATGTGGAAAGAATCTCCAGTCACTCCAGACAGATCTTGTGCTATACAAGGTATTACCCAGCTCAATTTTATATGTAAATGAAGTTTTTAAAGTCCCTACACACTGTAGTAACAGAAAAGTATCCCACACTGCATGCAATGTTCATTTAGCAAGTTTTTTGTCTTAACAAAAAAATATACTGTTTTCATTCAGCCGCAATACTTTGCAGAAGTATTATGCTTTGTCATTTCACATATTTATTAAAATTCTATGAAATGGCATAATTTTAACTAGGAAAAGATTCTGGAAACATTTTAAAAATGTAAATTCAGGTTTATAATTCAGAAAAGAATAATTCAGAAATAAACTAAATAATGTGCAATACGTTTCTTAAATAAGTCATTGCTGTGTGTATTTTTCAGAGCATTGCCTGAAGATGACTATGAGATACGAGTCAGTGTGGATGGTGTGCCAATTCCTTTAAGTCAGTGCGATTGGTATTACTGGTGGTATTGGTGGTATGACTGGTATTGTAAATTCCGTGTAAGTGAGAAAGACTTTTGGTCAAATGTTTACAGCATATTCTCTAAACTTTTACAACATACTTGACATCATAAATGCTGTGCTTTTACAGCCCAGATCGTATTATACACCCACCATACAAAGTATTAGCCCACTCTCAGGTCTTCCAGGTGGGATTTTTGTTTTAGTTTGTACATTTTTTTATGGTTTACTGTACCTCTGTAGTTCAAAGTGAAGGGATTGATGAAATTTTATGTGAATGTATAGGGACTGTGGTGACAATGCGAGGAAGAATTTTGACTGATGTGTACGGCAGCAGTACGGGCACAAGATCTAATGGTCAGAATACAAGATTTGTAAGGTCTGGAAATATCTAATAGACAATAAAAATTATATTTGTTATAAAATATCTGTTAATAGGTGTTTAGGTTTATCCAGTTACTGTTTTAAATTTGTTTTCTTTAAACAGGGCATACATGGGTGGCATGTCTTGTGAACTACTGAAACCCAATTCAGATGAAAAGTAAGCACGTAAAATAATCTAGCAATGAAAGTGATAAACAATCATATAAACTGCATGAACTGCCTTTCATTTCTTAGATATGGCCTGAAATTAGACGGTGGCGGTAGCGAATGGGGATACATGAGTTGCAAAATGACAGGAACTTATGTTGGTGAGGAATTTATTAAAAAAAGTAGAATATTTAAAAGATGTATACTTAATATTGTTGTGTTGAATAAACTGTTATCGTTGTCTTTAGGTCATCATAACCTCAGTTACATTCTGGATGGTGAATTTGGGAGGTCAGAGAAGTCTGATGTTACTTTACACCAAATTTACACGAAAGTTTCTGCATCTCACCAATGTTAGTGAAAGTCTCAACAAAACACATTTTCTTTTCTAGGAGTCTTCCAGACTTTGGGCTTTTCAGTGTCTCAGCATTGAACAAGCTCGCCATGTTCCAGACATATGCAGGTGCCGAACATTTATTCATCTTAATGAATGCAAACTGTTATTCTGCTCAAAAATAAGATATTTCTGAAATCTTGGCATGTTGTTTATTAAATATGTGTCTCTTGTTCAGAGGTGACAGGAGTTTCTCCGTCTGAGGGCAGAGTGTTGGGCGGCACTTTACTCACCATTCACGGACGCTACTTTGATGAGACCGATCGGCCAGCTGTGGTTTTAGTAGGAGGTAAACCTGATGTTCTGTCAGAGTCCACTCTGAAAATATGGAATCCAAATTTTAACTAAAACAAATGTAAAATAAAGATTGCATAAGATTTTATAGCGTATAATAAAAGAACATTCATGATTTGGCACTACAATTACATTTGTTCATTTATCAGATGCTTTTAGAGAGCATTTTGTCAGCAATTTGTCAGACTAAAGCAAATGTAGTTTACCAAGCCAATGTACAAATGTAGTTGATCAAATTATTAGTCTGACCACGTGAAATTCCTCTCTAAAAATGTCTGATTTTATGGGGTCAGATTTGTTGCAAAGAGACTGTTGATTCACAAAGTTAAAAAAATGTATTAGTTCACAAATGCACAGAAAGAGAACCACAAATATATGTCAGAAGTTGCACAAAAATGGAATTCACAACTACAAATGTATTTGAAGGCCATTTATCTGTGAAACGCTTTCTGTGCATTCGTGGATTCTGGAAATGTTTAACGCCAAGACATGCACACAAATTCACAAAAGGGCTCCACCCACAGTCAACACGTTGACCAATAGAGAATATTCTACAGAATTTTCAATACTCTAAAATAAATAGTTTTTCATAATAAGTTTACAATTTATCATGCTTTCCAATTTTATCCCATCCCAAACAGAATCATTAATTAAAAAGGATTAAGAACAACAGATGTAACTAATTCATATTTTTATGAATTACATTTTTTATTACCTACAGGTCAGAAGTGTCAGATACAGAACATATCGGACAAGAAGATAATCTGTGTGACTCCTGGTTGTGAAAGGACTAACACGACACTGTTTCCAGGTGAGAAATCAATTTAAAATCGGATTTTTAAATGGTGACGGTACATTTATGTCAAATTCACACGTAAAATGGTAACAATTTACCACATGGTTCCATTTGTTAACATTAGCTAACTAAGTTAACCTGAAGAACTAGAGCCTATCTCAGCATATTGGGCCACAGGCACGTTTGAATTGAATATTGTCCTTGAAAAAACACTGGTTGTTATTAATGATGGTTAAACTGTTGTGTTTACAGGTGGCAGAGGATTAAAAATGGAGATGTGGAATAACAGTAATCCAAGCAATCTAGATGACGTTCTGACCTATAATTCCAGCAGAAAGGGTTATTCTGTCCAGTGGGTGGATTCTCTGTCCTATGTGTGGCCCACTGCAATAAATAACTTTGTGGCTCGACTGAGTGGATTCTTTGTTCCGACTGAGACAGACAACTACTATTTCCAAAACAAAGGATTCTATTATTGCCGACTGTTTTTCAGCAAGACAGGTCTTCCACAGGATAAAGTATGTGAATGATAACAATCAATTAATTCATAATTTGATTATGAATTTATAGTATGTGTAAGCAATTACACTTCAGGTGTTATAATTTCTTACCTTTAGGTCAAGATTGCTATCTCTGCCCCCCAGAATTCAGAGGTCATGCGCTTAGAGAAGGGAAAACCGTAAGTGAATGTTTTCAAGAATTCAGATCACCAGACAATCTGTTGAAATTCAATTAAATGCAAAAGGTTAGGATAAAAAAACATACATGTTCCCAGATTATCTTCGCAGCTGTTATCGTTTTCTATAATATTATATATAATGATATCCTTAATTATAAAATAATGTTCTGCTGCAGGTACTACATTGAGGCTCTGGTTCAGGGATATTCTTATTATCAAGTTTCAGTTGACGTGGGTTTTTTCAAAGAGATCAGCCCATTTACAGCCCGACAGACAACAGAAGCTGTTGATGAGAGACAGAGGATACGTGCAAGCTATAGTGTTTTACCTGAGAAACAGGTAAGTGAGCATACAGAAGAACTTTGGAGAAAGTACAAAGATTATTTCAAGATGCTAGAAGGAGTTAATGGTGTTTCGAAATTCCTAACTGCCGGCTCAGATAGGATACTATTGTAATACTATTGTATTACTTGAATTATCTGCTGTTATAGGTGGTTAGTTTCAAGGGATGGACACCAGTAAGCGCCATCCAGGAGGTGCAGACTTTGAGAATCAGCAGTGACTGCTTTCTTCTGAGCATGTGTGAAAACACATACTATATTCTGGCATATGGAAATCATACAACAGGTGCATAACTGTACCTCACTCTCTACTGATATTGTAAAAAATTGTGAATATTGTGTTTTTGATGCATCTAAAACTGTGGTCGTCAAACTTTTTCGTTGAAAGGCCCCCCTTGTTGAAAGGCCGCATTGCTTTGTGGTCCCCCAAATAAAGACTTATGATCTTAAACTTAGAATTGTAATTAAACCAAAGACATATTCAATTATACAATGCCGGAACATCAATTCATTTGCTTGGTGGTCTTACTTTTCTGATGTATGATTGCACAAAATCTTTGATAAATTTCTGTATTTCATAAAATGACACAAAAACTTTGGCCCCCCTGGACCGATCTTGGGCCTCCCCATGGGGCCACGGCCCCCAGTTTGAGAACCAGTAGTCTAAGAGAACTAAAAGTATACCGTACTTCTCTAATCTTTGTTTGTATTTACCATCTTATAAAGTCCTTACATGTTTATTTGTTGTTGTTTTGTTAACGTATAATGTTTTGCATATGACAGGACCGATTCCAGTCAGTGCATCAGCGCTGGAGTTGCAGAACGCTCTGAAAGATTTGTGGACAATAAAACCAGACACAGTTACAGTCAAGAAGGAGGAACTGAGCACAGAATCACTTTACAATATCACATTCAACTCAAACAGAGGTGAACTAAATGATCACAATAAAAAGAATGATCTAATAAAGACAATTCCTTAATTTATTTTTTGTGTGTGAACATCTGCACCACAGGTACCATTACAAGTACCAGTATCTTTACATGTTTCACCATTTTGGGTTGTGAAAGGCACTTGATTCCCAGTAATAAATCTAAAGAAAAACTGAAACAATAGTCTAAATTGGCTTCTAACAGCTTGTAACTGTGTTGATCTCAGGTGACTTTGAGGATCTTCAATATTTGACCATGGGGTCAGATGTAAACATCACAGTTACTGAAGTAGTCAAAGGGAAGGCCAGTCTGGAGAATTTCACACTACTGTGGGGCGGCGTCCCATCACCTCCTCTGATTTATAATGCATCTGAGACTGAGGTTATTATTTGTTTGCATTTGTGTTCAAATGTTAGACAAAACAATTTTGTACTCGATATGTCTTTTGACACTTTTGTTTTGTGATTAAAGGTGCTGGCTGCACTAAATGTGATGGTCTCAGCTAAATGTCCATCACAGATTCCAACCTCTGAGAACACCAACGTGAAATTTTTCAGAGATAATGAGGATGGTAGAGCAGTAAGTACTGGTTGTAATTGATCATTAAAACCAAATTAGTATATTTTTTGCATAGGCACCCATTGATCCAAAAATCCTATCAAAATAAACATCTATTACTTTGACCAAACATCAACTTTCTCTCTTCGTCAACCAGTTTTCAGGATCCCCGGTCACTGATTCTGAAGCGTTCTGTGGCCGTTGGTCTCTAAGAAATCCAACTGTTATATTTAATTATTATGAATATACAGCATCCGGAACCCAGTACAACCCAATAACACTGCAAACGTATAATACCGTAAGCATCACAGTATCTCCTCCAACCTTTTCTTAAAACAATTTTCCTCAACAAAGATAGAAATAGATTAATTTTCTCCAATAAAATTTGTGAAATGTGTATTTTTATTGTAGTTCTGCATGGCCTACAAAGGCCATCTGATGAATCAACTTGGACTGGTAATAGTTTATAACACCAGTCAAACTTTTTCCCTGGATGCGAATACACAAATATCTGTGCAGTTTGACTCAACGGATGAGTACGTTTCATTTTCTAAACTCACTAAAGTCATCTATACATTATTTGATTGGTGGATTTGTCACTTGCAATATAAACACTAAAACCAAAATCATAGTCATTTTTATTTCAAGCTTACAGTAACATCACTGTGGTCATTTCTCAGGTGGAAATACAAGTGTGTGGATCTCCTGGACCTTATTCAAATTCGAAACTTCACAGGCTCCAATTTCAGACTCCTTCAGCTGAGTCTGTATGGACAGAGCGCCAACTCTGTTTACTACGTAGATACCGTTCACATTGGACGGGCTGATTTGGACCCTTATGGTATTTAGAAAAGTTGGATTTATTTAAACTGGTGGTGTAATGAATGACTGTAAACTTACATGTACGTTGAATTATGATTCTGCTTTGAAACTGTATAAGATCTGTTTCAATTTCTATAACTTTGAATGTTGTACTTTCTCAACATTCTTTCAACATTGTACTTACTTTATCAGTTATTATGCAGGGTAGACGGCCACCCGCTCTTGGCAGCTCAGGACCTTTCTTTTCCAGCATTAATGTGCACAAACAAGCAAGCGCTTTACAAGTCAGTTATGAGATCACAGCATGGCCGTACAACTGTGGTTTTGGCATCCCATTGCTTGAAATCGGCTTTCTAGAGGTGAGTTAAAGGACTAGTTACACCAAAAATAACACACAGAATTATTCACAGAAAATATTTGACATTCGACCAAATCGCGAGAAAAGAAGTGATAGTAAAATCTGTAAACTCTAGGGATGTGCTCTACGACTAATTTGACAGTCGTTTAAATGAAAGTTTTGTAACCGTGTAGTCGACGTCTAAAACTAAGAATGGCCCAGAAGGCGGTCCAAAAATCCTATGTAATACATTTTAAAGACTAAAGAATGTAAACTATTAATCAAACTGTGTTAAAATATTTCCTGCAGTTTGTACATGGTGTTCTAGGAATAACATTTTTGTTACTTTTGGAACAACATTCCAATCAGATTTTAAGGCTTGGTTTAGTGCTTACTGTCTGTTGGTTTTAAATTAAGGACAGGGTTAAGTGCTTTGTACACAAGTTTAGATAATATGTTGACCCAGGAACATACACCTCACTCAGGCTGTGTGCTTGAGCATGCTGTAGATACTACTGTATACGTGCATTTCAACATATAGACTTTATGTGCCAAATACAGCATTCTTTTCTCTTAACATAAAAATTGTGTCCTACACAGAAGCTAGAAAACAGCACAGAGGACATACTGGTTCAACGTCAGGACAATGCCACAGTCACTATTAGCCATGTTCACAAAGCCAGTCCCCCTCTTACTGGAACCTTTGATGTTGCAAGCTTTGGCCGGCGTGTTGAAGGTATGGGTTTATGGGGAACCACAGAGATGACTAATTTTTGTATGAAAACCCGGAAGCGAGTTAGCATTTCACAACTTCCGGTTCCATCGCTCCAAAGTATGGGTTTTTTGGATGGGTTTTTGGTAAATCGCCTGAAATAAGGTCTGCGGTTAACAAAACCTCAAAATATTTTCACGTTTTAATCTATGACATGAAACACACCAGTTACCCAATCGTGATTTTTTTTCAAGCCTTATTGTGTCTTTTAAACGGTGGTTGCTAACAAGTTTCTAAAAGCGACTATCCTTTGTTGGGGACGTTACACGTCATCGCACATATAAATCTCACACATAATGCAACATGTACACAAATCTCTAAAAACATGGATGGGGATTCATTCACAGAATAATTCCAACACGTTTTTAATAAAGTTTGAAAAAGTTTTCGAAGGCTGGTGGCATCTTTTTATAGCCTCATGTTAGATATTTAATCTGGCGATTGTATTCGGGCTTCAAAAGTAACAAATGTTGTGTTCATTTGTAAAGATCATCTTGATAGACAAAACGTGTAAAAATCATAAACCTTTGTTAATCACAGATTTTTGTGATCTTCCAAAAGTCTATGGGAAAAATGCATAGGCTTTCGGTCGAGGCAACCAGCGCGGTGCTAACTTCCGGGTTGGCATACAAAAATACGTCATGTCTGCACCACTCCATTAGTTATCTTAAAGGAATATAGTTGCGTAAGAGACCTTTGCTCATGTTTTGTTCCTGAAATCAAACAACAGTGAACTACAGTAGATTTTCCTCTTTACATGAACCACAACCTTCAGTGGTTTAACTGGTTTTTCATGTCTTTGGTGTGGTGTTTGTACCTCAGGTCTGCCAGTAGACATCAGTGCTGGGGACCTGCAGTACGCACTACAGGGGATTCCAGAGCTCGGCCAGCTGGAAGTGAACAGAAATGGAGATTGTAGAGGCTACTCGTGGGACATCCGGTGGCTCACCATGCCGGGCGGTCAGCCACTGTTAAAGGCAAGAAGCAATAAACCAGTAGCGTCTCAGAATGACATCAAATAGATATGTCAATTACCTATAAAAAACATGACAAATGAGATCTTTTTTAAATCCCTTATTGTGTCTACTTAAATTAATTCTTTATGATTTGTTAACCAGATTAATTCCTCTGCTGTGGTCGGCGTGAACCCTTCAGTGACATCAGAAAAGATCCAGCAAGGAGGCCTCTTCAAACAGAGAATTATGGGAGACTTTTTGCGCATCCCATCAGATAAACCACAGGTGCTTCTCTCACACACTACAGATTTTACCACAATACTTGTTTGTTAGAACAAATGTTGGTCCTCTGATGATGTGGCCTCTGACTTTTAAATTCTTTTTTGTGACACCCAAAAATTTAAATGTAAGCATTTTATCTAGGCATTTACTCAACTTACCTTATGACTATGTGAAAGACAAAAGTTTAGCATGTCTGGGCTTTTCAAAAATAAAAGCAAACTGGTACCAGGGCTATCCAGTGAGATCTTATGATACTGCAGCTTTGTATGAGGAAAAGACGAAACTTTCTAAAACAATCTTGCTTGATAGCCTCACTTACTTCAAATGATGGTAAAAACCAGATCGAATCATCTACTATAAATAGTTTGTGTTCCTACAAGGAAGAAAAAAGGTTGTGTGGTTAACATAGGGAATGTTTACTTTTGGGTAAACAATTCTTTGAATATTTCTTGATAGTGGTTCTCACATGGCTCAAATGCAGAAATTGCAGACAATGGACAAAACCATATTAAATGCAAAAAACAAAATGCAACTAAAGATACAATCCTTGTTGGATGTAAGAATAAATTGGCTCAATTTAAAATTAAAACTTTTAGTTTTTATTTTGACAAAAACATTTGAGAATCTGCATTACTCTGAGACATCTAATGTTGGTGCTTGAGAACTTTTACAAGTATGTGTATATTTATGTGCGTGTTATCTGTAAGGTGGAGATTTTCATCAACGGCATCCCATCATGGTGTTCAGGTGATTGTAGTTTCACATGGAGTGAGTCTAAGACCCCAACAGTGACCGGAATTTCTCCCACAGAAGGTGCAGTAAACAATAAAGTTGCATGTACATTAAAAGCTGTCTAGTCCATGCTTTGGTTGTTAGTGCTTCACTGCTTTATTGCACTAGTATGCCTTTTACTTCAGGTTCCAGTGGTTTGGCAACTGTTCTTAACATAACCGGATCTGGATTTGATGGTGGCAATGTCACAGTAAAAACTGGCAATGTGGAATGCTCTGTCCAAAAGGTCACCAGTGAGTCAAAACCCAACAAGCCATTGTCCTATGAAATAAAATGTCTTAGCTTTTATTCCATGTCTGTATAAGGTAGTGTAGTAGTTGTCAACAGAGTTGATACAGAGTTCATGTTCATGGACTTTAACAGATAGTGATTGTTAGACACTTAAAAACAAATCTGACCATTTGTTACGTGTTACAGAAACCTATATAACCTGCAGAGTTGGTCCAGCAAGTGCTGGCACACAACCAGTGTCTCTGAGTTTCTCTGGCCTGGGCAATGCCCGATACCAGAACGGCACCAGTTTTAACTTCACACACCTGTTAGGAGTGACCTCCATATACCCCACCACAGGAAGTACAGCAGGTACAGGACAATGTTATGAAGAAAAACAGAATACATATTAAAGCCTTATAACCAGATTTTCTACCAACATGATCTTTTGGCTTCACAGGAGGAGCGATTCTGACTGTGTTTGGTTATGGATTCAGTATTAATACAGCTGTCACCATTGGCACTCAGCCGTGTAATGTTACTGGAGCTGAACTCAGTCAACTGAGATGCAGAGTTCCTGCTGTAAGTGAAGGGGTTGATTTTATTTGAGGGGCATATAAATGATCTAAAAAGTGGGGAAAAAAAAACTCACCAGCTTGGCTTATAAAAATATTCATGAGACACAAAATGTTTGCTTGCATATTATTCTTTAACCACCCTCAATTTAGCACCGCTGCGTCAAGCAAACTGCATTTCAGATTATTATTTTCGATGCAAACATGCAAATAAGCTTATTAAGCATTTTAATGTACGTATGTGTGGTGAAGTCATGCTGTACAATCTCAACAAGAAGTCTGAATTCTGAAACTGTAATCGTTTATAATGATTTTATGTTTAAAGTAATAATGTTCTATAATTTAGATACTTTATTGATAAATCATGAAAGTGTAACATTTACTCAGGTGGACAATGTTGCAGTCAATGAAACATATACTTTTGTGTGACATGTCAATCAGGGGTCAGCAGGTCAACAGACTGTAACAGTGACCATGGGAGAGATGACAGCAACATCAACTGAATCCTTCACATACAACAACACTCTGAAGGCCACCATCACTGCTGTCAGCCCACACACTACAACAGTATTCGGTAAGATTTCCTTATATGAATAAATAATACCAAATAACTTGTTATTCTACCATTAAAACATTCTAACCAAAATAGTGCTTTTTCTTTTTCTCTGCAAAAATATTTGATCTTCTTGTATACCTTTGTAAACATCTGACACAAAGAATTGCACTAGATCTTCAGATATGTTTCTCAATACAGATTCAACTTGTTGGTTTTAACATAGTTGGTCTCATTGTATGTTTGCAAAATGTAACAACTGATTGTATTTCAGTCTAAGATTTGTCTGGATTAGGTGCTGGCTTGGCGATTAAGTGCTCTACATTATATCAATTTTCTCTGTTTTTTTTGTGTCAAAGGGTTCAGGATTCTCACAATCTCAGGCTCAAATTTTGAAGAGCAGGTCAATGGCAGCTCTGTTCTGGTTGGTGAGACTGAGTGTGAATTGTTGCAGTGGACCAATGAAAACATTACCTGCATGTTGCCCAAACTCACTCCAGCTGTATACGACATCCACGTGAGAGTCGGGAACCAGGGATTCGCCTTAGCCAGGTCATTCACTAGAATACATAATATAACAATATATAAGTTTTAAACTTCTACAGCAATGCAGTCAAAGTACTTGTATGTAAATATGTGTACAGTTGATGTATTTAATTGTTTCTAGAAAACAATGGAAAGAAAATTTATTTGGTTTTTATCATGATTTATACATTTGCAATGACATTTAACCAAAAGTGAAATCTTTATTCAAAGAGAGAACATTTAAATACAGTTATAGTTAATATTATTGTTTATGTTAAAAGCATACAGTTCACAAGAGAATGATGAAATGATTTTGTTGTTTTCTTCATGTAGTGCTGGTGTTAATACCACTATAGAGGTTGTTCTGAAGGTGACAGGCTTCTCTCCACAGATGGGCTCTTTGTATGGAGGAACCACCATCACCATCAGAGGCTCTGGGTTCAGCTCGGTCCCATCAGACAACAATGTGACCCTGGGTAAGAACCAAAAACATGTCGACCATACATTACATGTAAAAATGGGTTAATTTTTTTAACACTCGCTGTAGTGGCTTTTTGAGAAAGAAGAGAGCATAAAAAATAGTACACAGCTGTAGGTCACACAAAGACAAGCTGGTGTTGGTTCAGAGTTAAAAATGTATCTACACTCTACTTAAGTAACTTTTATGTTTAGAAAAGTATATAAAAGACCATTTACATTTAATAAAACATCTGTATTGTCATGGTTGTTACTATGCTAAACTCTTTCTTACAGGAGACACAAAATGCCAAGTAACAGATGCTTTAGACCATCAACTGACATGTGTAACTCAACCTAAACACAAAATACACAATGTGACAAACCACGGCTTCCATCCTGGTAATCTCTTGTTTTATCTCTTTATCAGTCACACATATCAGATGAATACATCAAAGGCGATGACACAAAATGTTAAGAACAGATCATGAAAGTACAACTGCTGCCAAGAAAACAGCAGGACATTCCACATCACCTGATGTCCTTAAAGTCTTCTTAAGAATGTGCTTATCTAACTACGACTGTGTTTGTATGTGTATGCATAGAATTATATTGTGTGTGTTCAGTGGACGGTCAGGGTTACGCCTGGAGCCCGTCTGCACTTATAGTCTCAGTTGGGGACACAGTGGTTTGGAGCTGGGAGGCACCGGCCTTTGTCTCTGATCTGGGCTACAGGGTCTTCAGTGTGTCCAGTCCCAGCAGTATTGAATATGATGGCATTGCATTTAAAAGTGGAGACACCAAAACTGCCAGAGGTACAACAACTACATCACCGCATGCATATCTCACAATCCATTTATCAGAAATATATACAGTATAACAGTTATTCCAATTTGTTTTACAATGGTCTGTTTACTCTTAAGTGAACCATTAATCATTTATCAATATTTACTTAATATTGTAGCAGTTTGCGCACCTGCATCATATACAGTATACAGTGTTTATGAATTTACAAATGGTATTTGGGTCAATATATCCGTTACTACTGCTCTTTGTGAATCTGTTTGTGTGTCTCTCTTGGCTTAAGGGTTTTTCAGCTATCGTTTCACATCTCCTGGAGTTTATTACTACAGCAGCGGCTACATTAACTCTAGTAACCAGAAGACGATGCAGGGCGTAGTGACCGTCAGACCTATGGAGGAGAGAACTGTTGGGCTTCAGGTGTCTATAGCTGGAATACAGGCCTCTGTGAATTCAGGTACAACAGCAACACTTTCATTTTGTGATTTTTATTAAAACCACTAGCATCAACAAATTGGATTGCAAAGATAACAATTGATTATTAAAATGAGAACTCACCATCTTCCGCTGGTTGGACAGACGGATAGTCCCACCCCAAACACACACAACTGGTTGCTGTGATAGGCTGCTTTTTATAGTGCCATAGTGTTTCCATCCCATCTTAAAATGCAGAAAAGGCTCTCACTGGTTTGGTGGGGAATAGGTGGATAAATGCATTTCTCTTTTTGTCCTCCACAGGCTCAAGGCAAGCGAGGTCACCTGGGTCACAGTGTGTGGCCACTCCCGACTGTCAAATGGGGGTTTCTTATGACCCCTCTACAGGTCAGTACTTCACATTTATCTCCTGTGACACTCCTACTGTAAATAACATTACTCCTCACCACGGCACCACCCATGACATCATCACCATCCAGGGATCTGGCTTTAGCAGTATCTCCTGTGCAAATGAGGTGAGGTGAAGAGATCAATAAAGACATGAAAACTGACCTCAGTTTAGGGGATGTTAGAGATTCAATAATAAATGAAATACTGATTTTAATCAGAGTGGTTTTAACCATTTTATATGAAGTGGTTTAAATAAATATACAGTATTACATATAAAACATTAGAATTGTATATTGTGTGTGCAGAGGGGGGTGAATGCACAGTAAGGGAGAAAATTATTTTTTTCTGGTTTTGTTTGGCAACTAAAGGT
The DNA here is from genome assembly GCF_024868665.1 of Triplophysa rosa. Lineage (NCBI taxonomy): Eukaryota > Metazoa > Chordata > Actinopteri > Cypriniformes > Nemacheilidae > Triplophysa > Triplophysa rosa. Next base: position 5,660,838 of record NC_079905.1, on the reverse strand, counting down.
CGATGTTGGAGGTCATCCGTGTCATGTCATCAGCAGCACTTCAACTCAGATTAACTGTAAACTCAGTCCTGACAGCGGCGCTCCAGTGGGCACCCACTTACCCATAACCGTCCGGGTCAACAACATGGGTACAGCCATCATGACAATGCCGAACGAGAACGACCGCAGATTTGTGGTTCTACCTGTGGTTGATTCTGTCTCTCCCTCTGTGGGCAGCACGACCGGCTACACACGTCTCTTCATCTCTGGCTCTGGTTTTGTGAACGCATCTGTGATGGTAGCAAATGTTCAATGTAATGTAGTTTCCATGAACTACTCACAAATAGTGTGTGACACCTCACCGTCTTCGGCCCGCAGGGGAAACGTTGTGGTTTATGTAAACACCATCTCTTCCTCTTGCAGTTCTGAGTGCATGTTTGAATATTCTCAGTCTGTTACACCAGTTGTCTCCAGCGTGTCACCTGACTCTGTTACTGGAAACTCTACTACTGTTGTGGTCACTGGCAGTGGCTTTGGGAACAATAAAGCCGATCTAAGGGTATCTGCTGATGACATCATGCTGGAAGTCACAGGGGTTACAGATGACAACATCACACTTTTGGTCGGTGCTCTGCCTGCTGGGGGACATGCCCTACGAGTGGTGGTGATGAGTAAAGGTCTCGCCACAGGACTCTTGACCCTGACCAGCACACCACAGGCCACCATCCAACCAACATCAGGAAGCATTGCTGGAGGAACTCCACTCTTGATCGAAGGAAATGGCTTTGTGGCAGATAATACCACTGTGATGCTTGATGGCATACGTTGCCAGATATTAGAAGTGACCCCAGACAGAGTGAAATGTTTAACACCTCCTCATGCAGAGGGAGAAGTGCGGGTGGATATTTGGGTGTATGGTGTTCAGTACCCACAACAAAGTTTCAACTACACCATCACACAAACTCCAAATATCACCTCAGTGAGCCCTGGAACAGGTAAGATTAAATTGATTAATTTTGAATATATCATGTAACTTACTGAAGAGAGGTTTACAATGTAACATTTGTAATGTAATGTTATGATTGCAGCTTTGGTGTTCAACCTATCATACCGTGGTCACAATTCACCTATAAAGTTCTGACCTTATGTTTTATAGCCAGCTCCATTATTTCTGGAAACTGTACATTGTAAGAAACAATACGATAAACCTGTAAATAACACATCTGCACACTCATTTAAACAATTATATGTTGTTTTTGTCTATTTGTTGTTCACTTTTTGTATATAGTGCATTATTGTTTTTATTTAATTCTTATTTTTTTCTATCTTAATGTATATTTGCACTATGTTTGCAACATGTGTACACTTTCTTCTGCACTAAGCTCCTGTGGCCAAGTTAAATTGCTTGTTTGTGTAAACATACTTGGTAATAAAGCTCCTTCTGATTCTGATTATTTTAGGTGCATTAGTTAGTGCCGTTACACCACATTCATTTTACTTGATTGTAACATATCAGCTCATATACTCACATAATAATGCTGCTGACATATTTTCCTCACAGGTCCTGTTGGAACACAGATCAGCATCTCTGGTTCAGGCTTTGGCACAGACGCAGCACTCGTCTCAGTGGACATTGATGCTGTGGGATGTAATGTGACATCCATCACAGATACACAGCTGATGTGCACTGTTGGGGAACACGCAGGAGGAACGTTTCCGGTTAGGTTATATCATCAGGTCAAAGGTCATGCCTTAACACGGTCTGTCTTCAGCTATGAGCTGCTGCTGACAGGGGTCACACCAAACGAAGGTAATCAAATACCTAAAAAAGAAAATAAAAACACTTTCTGAACTCAGAATAAATCACATCACAATCATAAATCCAATGGCAAATCAAAATTCTATATCAAATTTGGGTTTCAAGACTCACTGCCCAAATTGTCATATTATTTGTCTAAATATAGTAATAAAACACTACAGAATACATTTGTTCTGTATTGTTTTAGGAAGCTATGCTGGAGGAGCTGTTGTTGCCATTCAAGGCTCTGGATTTGATCCAAACTCCACCAGAGTTCTCATCTGTGACAGAAAATGTAACGTGGACCTGCAGAACTCCACATCTAACCAACTGTACTGTGAGGTCCCGTACAACAATGGTATGCACTTCCTCATGTAGCATTGCTCATGCATCTTGAAATGTTTGCACAACAAACCTTACCATTAATCTAACAAATATATCTAAAATATGTATTATGGTTTTGTGTGAAACGTATGCCAGGAAAACTAAAAACAAATCAGTTACGTAATGGATTGAAAATGTGACTGCTTAGATGCAAGTCACAGATAATTAGAAATGAAGGAAACGATCTGACTGTTTGTTTACATGTGTCTGTCTTCCAGGGAATGAAACCGAGCAGGTCTGCATGGTTTCAGTGTTTAATGGAAATGATACAGTCAGCATCACAGCCGGCTACACATACAGATCCTCTTTAACCCCTGTGATCACTGATGTCACACCACGCAGGGGAGGAACAGCTGGAGGAACCAGACTCACTATTACAGGCTCAGGGTTCAGGTGACAAAGCAGATTTTTTGTGTACTACAAAACAAAATCAAAAAACAGTTTAGGACTGTTACAGCACATACAGTAAATGCCTAAATGCATTTGTATGGCAAATTAAGATTTTTAAAGCAAATAAATAGTGTGATATTACACACAACACCAGCTGCTGATTGTCATATACATAAAGTTTGTCTTATTTATCAAATACTCACGTGTGTATAAGGCTTTTACTTGTGCACCTGTGTGAACTGTTTGAAAGTTAGATTAAAGTAATTTCCAAAATAAGCAAGAAAAGAAACAGGATTATGAGAACAATAACAACTTTGATTTTATCTAAAGCAACTACAGTAAATTTTGCTTTAAGTGGCCAAATACTTTTTTAGACCACAGTATGTGTTCCAAACAGTTTACTTTATGTAATCTTCTGTATCTTTGGCCTGTCTCACCTGTAGTGCAAACACCAGTGAAGTTACTGTGACTATTGCGGGATCTGTCTGCGATGTCCAGTCAGCCAATGAGACACAGATTATTTGTGTGACCAACGATCAACCAAAATCCCAGGAAACTAAAGTGCGAGTCCTGATAGGAAACAGAGGAATCGCCAGAATGGTAACACCCACATATATTTAATATCATATAATTAGAGCATCTAAAATAGAAAAAAATACAAATATAGAGTAACAAGCATTGTTGAAGTTGTCTCTTCTGTTTTTCAGGATCGTGCTGATTTCTTCTACATTGACGTGTGGTCATCTCCCTATACGTGGGGTGGTCTCTCTCCTCCTGAGAAGGGCACATTTGCTGTAATCACTGCTGGTCAGACCATCCTGTTGGACACCAGCACCCCTGTCCTAAAGATGCTCCTTATCCAGGGTATGTTGATACTAGATTATGCATTTTACAGTACAACTAAGTGAGGGTGAGGCATGTTTCCCCTTTTTAGTAATCGTACGCCATCTCATCAATACATATTAACCAATGGTATTTCTCCTCTAAGGCGGGCGGCTGATTTTTGATGAGGCAGATATTGAGCTCCAGGCGGAGAACATTCTGATCACAGATGGTGGAGCTTTACAGATCGGCACAGAGCAGCAGCCCTTCCAGCATAAAGCCATCATCACACTGCACGGACACCTGCGGTCTAAAGAACTTCCTGTCTATGGTGCCAAGACCCTCGCTGTCAGAGAGGGAGTGCTGGATCTGCACGGTATGCTTGTACAGTACAGCACCGTATTTACTGTATAAACAGTACTGTACGCTGTGTAGACAAGGTTGTCTATAAATAAGACCTTGGGATGACTACCGTAGAGAAGTTCCCTGCTTTGTAATGCTTTGTTTATAATCGTGTTTCTTCAGGAATCCCAGTACCTGTAACGTGGACTCGTCTTTCTCAGACTGCACAAAGTGGCTCCAGCACTCTGACACTGATGGATGCCGTCACCTGGAAGGCTGGAGATGAAATTGTCATTGCTTCCACAGGGCACAGGTACAGCATGGATATGCTTTCTAAGCTATAGTGAAACTCAGTTTTAGGTTGATTAAATAGAACTCAGTATAAAATTAAATTCTTACTTAAATTGACAAATAACACCCATATGATTGCATAGGAACCATGATAAAAGTTTATACCACTAATAAAAACATATACTTAAATGACTATTTACATTATATACTATTAACATTGTTTACCTCCAGCGTGCTTTGAAAATTGTTTATAACACACTGTCATTCCTTAACAATGTCCATAAGAGTTTCTAAATTCACTCTTCTACATCTTCCTTTGGCTTATTGCTTATGAATCCACAGACACAGCCAGAGAGAGAATGAGTTGAGGAGAATTGCTTCAGTTTCACATGACGGCAGGACCCTCAATCTGACCGAACCCCTCACCTACACTCATCTGGGTGTGTCCGTCAATCTGCCTGATGGGACTGCTTTTCAAGCAAGAGCAGAGGTGGGACTTCTTACCAGAAACATTGTTATCCGTGGATCCAACAACCAGGAGTGGAATGATCAGATACCAGCTTGCCCTGATGGATTCGACACAGGTTTGGTTATTTCTCCATCTTGTACAGAAAGAAGACAGTTACATACATAATTTCAGGAATGCTGTTTAAAGTAATTCATGACACGCTCATTACATTACATTGCCTTAAATAATGCACTACATTAATTACATCCATGTTTTCTTATAGGGGAATTTGCAGTCCAGACATGCTTCCAGGGGAGGTTTGGAGAGGAAGTAGGAAGTGATGAGTTTGGTGGCTGCATCATGTTCCACGCACCAAATGGAAGTCTGGCAATTGGAAGAATTGAATATGTTGAGGTAACAGTTTAATGAACATATTACTTGAGTTTTAATATCTTTGAGACCTTTAGGAAAAATGTGGAGTTGTTTGCATTCTACTGTAATCATAGGATTATTCATCTCTATTAGATTTTTCATGCTGGACAGGCGTTCCGTCTGGGACGCTACCCAATTAACTGGCAACTAATGGGAGATGTTCAGTACAAGTCGTACGTGCGTGGCTGTGCCATCCATCAATCTTACAACAGTGCTATAAGCATCCACAACACTCACAACCTGCTGGTGGAGCGAAACGTCATCTACGACATTAAGGGTGGAGCCTTCTTTATCACAGATGGTAGTGAGACAGGAAACATCTTACAGTACAATTTAGCAGTATTTGTAAGACAGAGCACAAGTTTGCTGAATGATGATGTGACTCCGGCTGCATACTGGGTAACAAACCCAAATAACATCATTAGACACAATGCTGCAGCTGGCGGGACTCACTTTGGATTCTGGTACCGCATGAACGATCACCCTGATGGCCCATCCTATGATGCCAACATCTGTCAGAAGAGAGTACCACTTGGGCAGTTCTTCAACAATACGGTGCATTCTCAGGGCTGGTTTGGGTTGTGGATCTTCCAAGAGTATTTCCCCGTGCAAAATGGTTTCTGCTACTCCTCGACACCAACACCAGCCGTCTTCCGCCGTCTGACGTCCTGGAACAATGAGAAAGGAGCTGAGTGGGTGAATGTTGGAGCTGTGCAGTTCAGTGAGTTCCTCATGGTCAATAATGAGAAAGCAGGAGTGGAGGCCAAGAGGATCATTAGGAACTATGTCAGTGGATGGGGGCTGGAAGAAGGTGCAGCTGTGGTAAACAGCACTATTGTGGGTCATGTGTCTGAGCTTGGAAATGATTACTGCACCACTCATGGTATTGTACTGCCACTGGATGATGGCATGAGTGTCATCAACACCAAATTTATGAGCTTCAACCGGTCATCATGTGCAGCTGTTGGGGTGGCAGAAGTCATTGGAACCTGCACGTTCCGCTGTGGAGGCTGGAGCGCCAGATTCAGTGGAATCCAATACTATCAATCACCCAACAAGGCCAGATTCAGATGGGAGCACGAGGTGGCGCTCATAGATACTGATGGATCCCTGACAGGTACAGACCTATACCACAATAACATTACATATTAGAGATTATAGCAAAGAGGAAACTGACTTAGAAGTGTAAATGAAACTGTAAAAGCTTCTGTGTAATAGTCTCTTTATATTTATATAAAAGGCAAAAATAACTCCAAGGTGGTGCCGATGAGTAACCTACTCGACCCAAGTCACTGTTCTCAAGCAGCAGAATGGAGTGTTGGCGTCCCTGGAGCTGTATGTGACAACACCACCAACTTCCACCGGCTGGTTTTCTACAGTCCCTCTCCCTATTGGTATAACAATGTGATTCTCACCAACTCATTTGGTAGGCTGAAATAATCATTTTTTGGGATGACTGAGATGTTGTCAGTACAATTCACTTTTCATGAATGACAGACCTAAAATCTCTCTTTAGGGTCATGTGTGCTACCCTTTCTTCAAACGATGGTGACCCACTCATATGGCTGGATGGCACTGGTCCCTTCAGGCCAAACCTACAACTGGCAGTTTGAGCGTGGTTCCCACATCACCAGCATGTCATATTACGGAATGATCTACGGCTTTAAGGTGAAGTGTGGGCATGACACAATATCTTTAAATTAATGTCCACCACAACTTAAGTTCCCCAAAATATTTTTTTGTCAATATTTACTCATCCTTGTATTGTTTCAAACCCACATGCTGTTATTTTCTGTAGAATATAAATGTATTTATTTAAGCAGCTTTTAACCAGTTCATTGTGTACATGACTGTCAAAAACCAAACAGTAAGAGTTTAAAGAAGTTTCTGTGACTTATTCACAGTCTGCACATGGCATACAACAGGGTAGGCTTCAGAACAAAATGGAAGTAATCTTGAAATTTAAAAAATGATACAAATTTGGTTGCTTTAGACGACACTGTAAAGACAATGTGTTTTTTGAGAGCAATACCAGCAGGTTTGCAATGGCATGAGTAAATTACAAGATTTCATTTTTGAGTATAAAATTCCTTTTATTTTTTTGTCTAATTCTGTGCCTATTTTCTTCACTGACAGCCAGAAAATTACATCATCCTGAATCACAACTTTACTCAAGCGCCTGACATATTCCACATTATAGATCAACGAAATGGTTCCTCCCAGCCTCTAACCCCTACAGTGAATGTAAATGGCGACTGGTACATCAACGAGTCTTCAAACAGTCTCTACTACATGGGTAAAACTACTCATCACTTAATACACAACGTTTGGTTAAGAGGCATAATGTTAAGAGGACACATTTCAAATCAGTTCCAAGACAGTGTAATGTTCAAATGCCTAATTAATTATTCATTCAATGCCATCTCAATACTGCAGAACCATAAAAATATATGTTATAATATAAATGTTTTCTATATTTTGACTACAGTGTCTGGAAGAGACCATGCAGCTAACCGGAGGAGGAGGAACAGTGTGGACCGGTCTCTTAAAGACAGATATGTGTACTTCTATGTGTATCAGTGTTACTATCCAAAGTGTATCACACCAACACAACCTCCATCACTTCCACCTCCTCCACCTCCTCCACCGGGCAATTTTACCTCCGGATCCAAGTATGTTATAGACACACTTGCTCAGCACCTTTTTTTATATGACCATATTATCTGTTGTTTGACTTTGTTTATTTAATACACAGCAGTACATATAATTGTTGTAGTCTCTGGTCAGATGAGTCATTTTGGAGGTCGAGCCCAGAAAACAACTTTGCTGTTCCACAAACAGGCTCTAATGTGGTCATTCCATTAGGTAAGCAACTCTAATGCTGCAAATCCAAAACAGTAAAAAGGGTAGTTTTATGTTGTATGTATCTAAAACCTAAAAATTGTCACAAATGTACAAATTACTCACTTTGTTTTAAAGGGAAATGTGTGATTGTAGACACAGTAATTCCTTCCCTGAACAAGCTGACAATATATGGAGTTCTGAAGATCCCAGACACAAATAATGGCACTTCCAACATCAGCGTTTCCCAGTATAACAACATTGTTCTGAACGTCACATACATCTCCATTCAGGTAACAGTCTGGACCAAATTGCAACCTTTGAACTGGAATCAAACTCTTTTAGAGTGATAAATTAGCTTACTAAGTCAAAAACAAATCGTTAAGAAAAGTGAAGATGGATCAAATAAAGACACTTATTAAATAGTAAAGATGCATTCTTTATCATATTTAAGCAGCTTTGCATTTGGTTAATAGATATTAAGATATTTTAAGGATGTTGGATGTTTAACTGAAAAGAAAGTTAAGGCACTAATTTTACTTTGAATCAAGGGTGGACGTCTAATCGCTGGACGGGCTGATCACCCCTTCAGAGGTGAACTACAGATTATACTGAAAGGAAACCATCTCACACCCGATTGGCTGTTGCCTGACATAAACCAAGGGTCTAAAGTGTTGGGTAAGGGCACTAAACAGATAGCACAGTTCCTTGACAATGTAATTACATTAAAAAGAAATGTACTACCTAAAAGGGTCTGCATAGAAAAATGTAATCAGTAGCAGAATTGATATATACTGAAACCTTTTCCAGGTGTGTTTGGATCTCTTGATCTGTATGGCATGCCACACAATGTGTATCACACTAAACTGACTAGAACAGTCCAGGCAGGAAACAACACGCTCTCTCTGGAGGAAGCTGTTGACTGGAAGGTCAGAAACTCTCCTCACACGATTAAAAGAACCATTTATTAGGGCTGTCAGTTCAACATGGTAATTTATTCATAAAGAAAATCATGGAATTATCTAATTCTCAGTGTCATGAACAACCGGTAAGACTGACATTAAAACATGTTCTCGTCTTTTTGTAGTTTGCATTAAAACACTTTTTTTTACCTTCAGGTTGGAAATAAGATTCTTCTGTCCACCACCAGTTATGACCCATGGCAAACAGAAATCCGCACCATAACTGCAATTTCCGATTATGGCCGCACACTGATCCTGGACCAGCCTGTAACAAACACACACATTGGTTAGTGCTTAAATGTTTAGCCAAGGACCCTAGTAAGATATTTTTATCTGGAACTCACACTTACAAAACTGCAATATTATGTTTTTTTTGTAACCATGATAGCATGTACCAGGTTAACTACAGAGTGTGCTAAAAAATACCAAAGTAACACTTTGTGCTACTTGAAAGAAAGTAACAAACAAAAAAATGTAGTATAGTTCATGCTAACCAAAAATTACAGTACAGTACATTGTAACAGAGGTTTTTAGTGTTTTTAAATCTCATAATTACCCCAGACATAAATACTTACACATTTTTACTATAACATCAATCTGTCTGCTTGTTACTGAAAATTACAATCTCATATAGTTCCTCTTGAGATGTGATTGTGAGCAAACCACGGAGGGTCTTGTTTTGTTATTACAGGCGATTTATTACTTCCATTTATTTCTTCAAACTTACCCACATAACGTATTATTAATACTCATTCTTTCCCATCATTTATATTAGACATGTCCTGGAATGGGTCATCTATCTGTTTAAATAGAGTGCTTGAGAATTTCAAACTAAGTGACGGTTGGCCGCATCACCCATTTGTGCGTGTGCGGAGTGATAAAACGTAGTTCTGGCTAGTTTCGCGTGACAGCCATATAGTACGATAGCGCAAATTATCAACTGTACTAAACTTTACAGAATTGCTCTCATCATTAAAAAAATAGCTTCGTCATTTAAAAAATAACTAAGAAAAACTGCACATTTATTTAAACGTACAGTACTAATATTCATGACTATGTTACCCATACTGTGGACAGCGAGTTTCTCAACCGGGGGTAGGGGGACCTCTAGTGGCCTGTAGCGTAATTGCAAGGGCGCCGTAGAAAAATAACAGTGCCATTTTTATATTGACAGTAATACAGTTACTCAAGATAATTCATTTTAGGTTGAAATTAAACTTTGTTTTAAGGTTACTGTGTGTTACATTTAAAAAGTAACATTCAAACAGGCCTTAATTAAATGTCTGTAATAAACTGTTAATGTATTTAATTACAATTATTCTTATAACTGTTTTGCAGTTAGTGTTGTAAAGCACTCAGTTCTGTAAGTAAATATATTAAATGAAAAAAATTGTACATTATGTTAAATGTATTATCTAACACACGACTGTGGTCATACAGGACAAAGGTATAATGTACCAGGATCTTCTAGAAGCTATCAGCTTGCTGGAAATGTGGCTCTTCTGACCAGGAACATCAAGATCATTGGACAGGAATATCCAGAAATGAACACACAGTCTTATGGAGCAAGAGTGCTGGTGAACCTTCACAGAAAGACGAACAACATACAGAGGTAATTATATAACCAAAATACTTCAGCCAAAAAATCCAAAACCTTTCATTTACTGTTTACCTTTCATTCATCTGGCTACTGTAAATGACAAACAAAACGATTAATTTACACACTTACTTTCATTACAAAAACAAATTTGTAAACTTACCTGCAATTATAATGCTTCCGCTACAGGAAGAGCCCAGATCAGAAACGTTGAGTTCTACCACACAGGACAAGCGGGATGGAACGACCCGTCAGACCCGCGCTACTCTCTGGCGTTTTTGAACCTGGGAAATGTGAGAACTAACATGGATTCTTGGACCTGATGGAGGCTTTTCTACACCCAGAACTGCTGTAGGCCACTAAAACCATGATTTCAACTATTTTTTATAGGTGGCTGTTGAGTCCTACATCATGGGATGTGCTTTCCACGATGGCTTCGCTCCTGCTATTGGGGTGTTCGGAACAGATGGACTGAATATCGAAGACAACGTGATCCATCACACTGTTGGAGAAGGTGCTGAAACAATGGCATCTATACTACTCAATGTTAATGCAAACGCAAAGACGAATTTAAATGGAATCCAAATAAAGTTTATTTTTATTGTCTGCGATTTTTATCTTAATTGTAAAGGTATCAGAATATGGGGCGATAAAAATGCAGTCCGGAGAAACTTGGTTACTCTGACACTGTGGCCGGGATCCTACAATGGTGCAGCTGAGACTTTGAACACTGAATGGAACGCAGCCATTGAGGTATCATTTTCAATAAAAATAAAAAATACAGTGGTGGCCAAACCATGGTAATCGTGTACCATGTTATTAACAGGACATTCAGTAACAGTACATTAAAGCAACACAGTTTTTCGACCTTAAAAAAATGTCTCTAAAATGATTTCAGTGGTAGAATAACTCTTAACCAAATTCTACGGAACAACCTCATAGCGGCTAACCACACTCTGTAAGTACTCCGGGTCGGTATACACAGCCCCGCCCACCCCCAGCCCGCGGAAGAGTGCGATATATGGTTTCCAAACATCGTTTCTGAATTCGGCCGTTTCATCATCTTATGCGGGGGCCTCACCAAAATATTTTTTTAAATCTTAAAAGAGTTTCAAACTGTGAGAGACCACAAACATGAGGACAAAAAAATCCTAGATTTATTCGTCTTGCTCCTATAATGTGTGGTGCATCGTGATGTGACGAAGAAAGCACACCACACAGATTTTCAAACAGAGTCCTGACTGAACACAGGAAATCTCGCAAATTCTCTCGATATTTCTGAATACGTTTTTTATTATTTCACTGCAGGCTTTGTTTATTATATGTGTGTTCAATATAAACAAATGTGTACATATAACCTTTTATGTCATTTAAAAAAAAAAAATTATCGTTGAGAAATTGCTCAAGCAGCTCCGTCTAAAGCATTTAAGGTGGCACAGCACTAGACATAATTTTATTGCAACTCAAGTATTGTTGTATTTATGTCTTCACAGTACTTAAAAAATAATATTTATACCGTTTTGTAAAAAAAATAGCTGCTGACATTATCACCTGAAAGAGTCTAATGGCTCCACTAGCTCCACTAGACCTATTTTTTCTGTTCCTCCTTAAAGCATCAGCACACTCGGAATCCAACCACTACTGTCACTTGCACACAGCCTGCTTTTTATTGCAATTATTTGTAATTGCGATGATAGTGTTTGTAATGCTTTTGAAAGAAAATTGACAGAATAAAGAAAAGGGTCAGGATCAGGATTTCTGATCGTAAATATTCAACATTCGCGATCAGGGCGGCCCTGATGTTCTTCCGATCAGGTTCATTCACTCTTAACACACATCACACCACAGGAAAATCTGATAAGATAATCTTTGGAGCCGTTTCAGGTCATCGGGACTTTACCTAGGATTGTCGGAAGGGGAGAAATCGGCACGATTATCTTGTGGTGAGGGCGGCCCCGGCATTAGTAATCAAATTCACATGTATTGCGCTGCCCACGGGAAAGCTTATACAGCGACATTATTTACAACACTGGTAACAGACAATTGCGCATATCAACCACATGGGGGAACCCGTGAGCAAAAGTGCTAAAGTGTTGCTTTAAAAAAATCATGGTATTGAACCCCACCCTAAAAAAGGCAATAGCAAGGTACTTTATGACACGTTGTTAGTGACAAAAAAAGAAAAGTAAAAATACATAATGTAAAAATGATTACTATTTCTGTAGGTTAATGAAGCAACCAACGTGATTCTTCAAGGGAATATTGTTGCTGGCTATGAACGTGTGGGATTCAGAATTGATGGAGAACCTTGTCCAGGTGTGTATTTACTTTGATTAAAAAGCTGGTCACCGTTGTGTAATAAAGAATATAAGTGTGACGCAAGCTTACATACTTGTGTAATATTTATTTACTAATTGCTGTTTAATTTCCAATGTTAAAAGAATCAGGTTCAGTGGCACAATGGAGTGAGAATGAAGCACATGGTGGTCTGTATGGAGTTTACATGAACAAAGACGGACTTGCTAGTTGCTCTCAAATCCAGGGTTTCACCATCTGGAGGAGTTTTGATTTTGGCATTTACGTTCAAGTATGATAAATGACATTAATATATTCAAACTCAGCTATGAAGTGTTGTATACAGCAGAACTCATAGTTGGTGAATTGCTTATTTTACAAATGCAGTGATTGTGTTAGGTTTATGCAGTTTCTTAGAGATAAATGTTGTCCTATCTTGACTTCCAGGTCTTTATGAATGTGTTCATTTCTAACGTGACCCTTGTTGATAATGGAATGGGCATCATGCCTATTATCTACAGACCTCCATCTGTCAGCCACGAATACGCAGAAAAAAACGTTCGTGTACAGGTGAGGATGCACGGATTGATTCAGTCTGAAGTTTGTTACCAAAATAATGTCAAAGTGCTTTCTTACATGACTTGATAAATCAATAGTTATTGTATTAAATTGTTTTCAGTTTTACGACCAAGTACACACATGCATGAACTTCTTGTTTTTTTCAGGGGTCTCTGATTGTGGGCAGCAGCCCCAATTTCAACTGTTTGGACACACTGGAAACAACTGAGACCTATGTTTCACTCAGTGCAAGCCACAGAGCACCACGACCCCCTAAAGGTACAGTAGTACAGTAGTGATACAGCAAAAACTATATAACTCATTTTTCTGGCAACATTTGATAAAAGGGTCTTTTACAATCATTACATTTATGCATTTGGCTGTTCCAAAGCATACCCTAGGAATCAAACCAATGACCTTGTCATTGCTAGAGGTTACATCATGTTCTACCGTTTGAGCTACAGGACAGCATTATTTACGTTTTTACTACACTTATTTAACATTTGGTTTTAAACAGCAATATTTTAAATCGGAGACACTCATGCATTGCAAGAAAAGCAAGGAATTTTATTTGTAAGTCATTGCAAAAACTTGACATATTGTTCAGACCTAAAATGCAACATCTTATCTATCCTTTGTAGTCAAAATACAAATCCGATCATTTTGCTTTTGTACCTTGATCTGAATTTGATTGAATCTTTATGCAGTCATTTTGTTATAAATCAACACTGTGTTACAGCAGCAAGTATTACATTTACTTACATGCTTGGTCAAAGCAACTTACAGCGCATATTATAGTAGTTCCATTTTCTGTATTGATTTTATTGTATTTAATTGTGCTTATATAGTATAACTGGTGCATCTTCTGTGTGCCACAGGTGGCAGGTCTGGCATTTGCTGGCCGACATTTGAATCTGAACACAACCAAGCACCACAGAAACCTCACGGTGGACTCATGAGCTACAACGCCATAGCTGGTTTAATGAAGGTCTCCGGTAAGACATCCTCTAAAATGTCTTCATTTTCAATCTCCAGTGTAAAATTGGGTAAAATTGACATATTCCTGTCCGTTTCTGTCCCCAGATACAACATTTGTTGGCTTCAAGGATGTGTGTTCCACTGAAAGAAACTACATGTTCATGAGCAACCCACGAAATGAGGACCTACAACATCCAATCAGTGTTGAGAGAATCACCAAGATAGACAGCACAGAAGAATCTCTAGCATTCATTCATAACCCTGATCTGAGGTAAACGGGTTTGTCCTTTTCTTAACACAGTGTCCCATACAAGGTTAATGTGCAATTGTGATGCTAAATACAGTATGTGCAACAAGTATATTCTGATGTAAAAGTGATAAATTTGCTCTTACCGTAGTAAAGTGAACCCATCAGACTGTGTGGACATGGACTGTGATGCTAAGAAGAAGACCATGTTGAAGGATCTGGATGGAAGTTTTCTGGGTGCAGTCGGAGCAGTGGTGCCCTATTCAGAGTACGAGTGGAACGGGGATACGCGACATGGACTGGGCGATTACCGCATCCCTAAAGTCATGCTCACTGCTCTCAACGGCAGCCGCATACCTGTCAATCAAATAGCTCCTAATAAAGGTACATCTGAGGGTGCTTTATTATTTACATTGATGCATGAAACAAGTATAAATATAATTTACCTTGTTTCCAATTTCCAAGTGTTAAATCTTCATTAGAACCATGATGTGGCGCTTTTCACTTTTTCTGTAGCATAAGCAATATTTTCTTTCTTGCGCTTAACATGTGAGTATGATGTTTTATGTGTACAGGTGTGATCAGAGACTCGTGTA